>NW_016815853.1:214485-280395 GCF_001698545.2 Rhinopithecus bieti | reverse complement strand
CCTGGGGGGCTCACAGAGGACCCGGTCTCAGGGGCTCACAGAGGACCAGGCCTGGGGGGCTCACAGAGGAGCCGGCCTGGGGGGCTCACAGAGGACCGGGCCTGGGGGGTTCACAGAGGAGCCGGCCTGGGGGGCTCACAGAGGACCCGGTCTCAGGGGCTCACAGAGGACCAGGCCTGGGGGGCTCACAGAGGACCGGGCCTGGGGGGCTCACAGAGGACCCGGTCTCAGGGGCTCACAGAGGACCAGGCCTGGGGGGCTCACAGAGGAGCCGGCCAGGGGGCCTCACGGAGGACCCGGCCTGTGGAACTCACGGACACAGCATGTCATTTCTTACATCTCTGACAGCAGGAAGTACAGAGGCAGGAACAGGCCTCCCTGGGGTCTGGTGTGGGTCTCTTCTGCCTGATAGATGTCCTCACGTGGTCGCAGAGATGGGGGTGTCCCTGTGGTCCCTGATATAAGGACAATAACCCCTTCAGGAGGCCCCACCCTCACGACCTCATCACCACCCGAAGGCCCTCCCCCTAACACCATCGACTGGATGACGTTAGGGCTCAGCAGGAATGTTGAGGGGCACGAACATTCCGTCCCCAGCAGCCTCGGACCGTGTCTGTACCCCAGGCAGTGACAGGGCAAGGCCCAGGCTCAGGACCACATCAGACTCAATGCTCTCAGGCAGGCCTGGAGGGCGTGGGCCCCGAGGTTCCCGGCAGAGCGGCGGTGCGGATGCCCACGTGCAAGAGGGCTGCGGAGGTTTGAAAAAGTGAATACAAATCGCTGGAGGGAAGAGGGAACGGCGGGGGGAGATCTGGGAAGAAGAGGGGGACCCTCTAGGAAACTAGCGTCAACCAACCCCATCCTTCCGGCACCCCCGTCTCCCCATCTCCTCCATGCCTGGACAGGAAGAACCTCTGTGTGGAACAGAAAAACCACAGAACACGGAGGTGGCCGCTCTACCCTGAGGACCACGCAGGTGTCATCATAAGCAAGCAGTGTTATGGCCACTATGACTTTTGTCCATTAATCAAGTGGCCCCCAGTGAGGGCCCACCCTGGACAGAAAGGCCTCGCAGGGCAGCCGGACCCTGGCTGCCCAGAGCACGGAGCTCAAGCTAGTTGGTTCTGAGCAGGAGGAACTGGGGGGCTCAGGTGGACGGGGCTTGGCTTGTCCCCCAGGCTGAGGTCCCGTCCAGCCTTTCAGCCCCTGCACTCACCTGCACCCACCCCACAGAGCACACCCCTTGTGCCCAGGAGTGGAGCCGCCACCTGGCCCGTGGGCACCATGTTTGGACAGGAATGTGGAAAATTGCATTATTTCCATGATGAAAGAAGATTGATTTTTCTGCAGTTTCTGGAGATGCTTCTAATGGAGTCTGCTGGCCTTGTGCTTCCAACAGATGCCTGTTTAGAAACCTTTCCCAGTTTTGAGCTGTTTTTCCCCCTTTTCTGGTGGGAAGAGCTGAATGCTTGAGTTAATCAGATATTGCAGAAAAGCAATGGGGCTGTGGCCAGGTGGAGGGAGGCACACAGTGTGTCTGGGGTACCTGGTGTGAGTGGGGTGCCTGGGGCGACTGGGGTATCTGGGGTTTCTGGGGTGTTTGGAGTTCCTGGCATTGACTGGGGTGCCTGGAGTATCTGGTATGACTGGGGTGCCTGGCGGGCCTGGGGTGCCTGGAGTGCCTGGCGTGTCTGGGGTGTCTGGGGTGCCTGGGGTGTCTGGGGTGTCTGGGGTGCCAGCATCTGGGCAGCTGTGGGCAGGCCCAGAGCCACTGGAGCACAGAGGACATTTCAGCCCAAATACAGAGGACAGGGGTGCTCAGGGAGCTCCAAGGGGTACCTGTGCCAGATCCAAGTTAGCTGTTCCAGGCAAGTGGGGTAGAAAGAGGGGTGCAGGGCAGAGGGGACCTTCCTGGCAGCTATGGGACAGGAAGGGGAGGGCGATGGTCAGCAGAGGTGGCCAGGGCTGGGTCCACATCCCATCCAGCTGCCAGCTCCCTCCAGCCCCTCCCCGGTCCAGACACATAGAAATGCTGACCATGGCATGACAAGTGCAGGGACAAATGGAGGAGACTGGAGCTGCCAGGATCCAGAGCTCAAAACTGGCCTAGGGGTTGGAGAGGGATGAGAAGCAGCAAAGATTCTGATGTGGGCCTCAGGGGCTGGGCTTGAGGCCCACACTGGCACCACAGCCAAGCCATGGAACCGGGCTTGGAGGGGAGCTGAGGTGACTGCACTCCTTACATAAGGTTGGGAGTCCCAAAGAATCCCTTCTTGTGAAAAAGATTAAAAACTTCACGGCCAGTCTGAGGAAATGGCAAGGCAGCCAGTCAACTGCCAGGGCTTGGACTGGAAATAGAAGCCAGCTGAGAGCTTTGCTGGGCACGGACAGGTACTCAACAAGTATTAATATTTATCAGTGGAATGAAAATGGGTGGCCTTGGCCTGAACCACGGATGTGTGTAAAGTTGGGGTTTACACTCCTTGTCCCATGGGAAGAACTAGTTAAGTTAAAATGCAAACACACCTAGATCTAGTGGAAACCCCTCAATCATGTAAGAAGAGAGTTCCACAAATCAGGGCACAAGAGGCTGCCATGAAGAGAACCCATGGGGTGTTCTCACAGTGAAGACACAAACCAGGTTGGGCAGTGACTACTCGAGGCAGTCCTAGGGGCTGGCCAAAGAACTGGAGAATGTGCACCCCCAAAGGCAAGAGAAAACAGAACTGTAAGAGATACTTTAAAATAATACGTTCAAAATGTTTAAAGAAAATAATATAGAAACAATAAGACAAGAATAGAACACTATGCTTGTAATCCCAGTTCTTTGGAAGGCTAAGGCAGGAGGATTGCTTGAAGCCATGAGTTCGAGACCAGCCTGGGCAACAAAGCAAGACTTCATCTCTACAAAAAAAAAAAAAATGGTTTAAAAAAATTAGCCAGGCATGGTAGATGCAGTGTTGTCCTAGCTACTCAGGAGGCTGAGGCAGGAGGATTACTTGAGCCAAGGAGGTCAAGTCTACAGTGAGCTATGACTGTCACTGCACTCCAGCCTGAATGATAGAATAAGACCCTGCCTCAGAAAAAAAAAAAAAAAAAAAAAAAAAGACATTAAAAATAAAGGAGGTTGGCCGGGCGTGGTGGCTCACACCTGTAATCTCAGCACTTTAGGAGGCCAAGGCAGGCAGATCACAAGGTCAGGAGATCGAGACCATCCTGGCTAACACAGTGAAACCCCGTCTCTACTAAAAATATAAAAAAAATTAGGCAGGCATGGTGGCAGGTGCCTGTAGTCCCAGCTACTTGGGAGGCTGAGGCTAGAGAATGGCATGAACCCAGGAGGTAGAGCTTGCAATGAGCCAAGATCGCGCCACTGCACTCCAGCCTGGGTGACAGAATGAGACTCTGTCTCAAAAATAAATAAATAAATAAATAAATAAATAAATAATAAAGGAGGTAGATTGTAAACAAATGAAAAAGAAGCAGAAAGAATTTAGAGAAATAAAAATATTGAGTGTAAGAACTAATAGGCTAAATAGTCCATTAGACACAGCTGAAGAGAAAAATTGTGAATTTAAAGGTGGATCTGAGGAAGTCACTTTCTCACAAGGAAAACAAAAATAAGAAAGGGAAATTGAATGAAAAATTCAACACACATTTACTAAGAGTTCCAAAAGAGGGAAAAGAAAGAAAAGAGTGCACAGGCAATGTTTGGAAAGAATCAATGGAAGTTTTCTAAGATTGAAGAAAACATTTTTTTTTTTTTGAGACAGAGTCTCACTCTGTTGCCCAGGATGGAGTACAATGGCACAATCTCGGCTCACTGCAACCTCTGCCTCTTAGGTTCAAGTGATTCTCATGCCTCAGCCTCTAGAGTAGCTGGGACTACAGGCGTGCAACACCAAGCCTGGCTAATTTTTGTATTTTTTGGTAGAGATCAGATTTTACCATGTTGGCCAGGCTGGCCTCTAACTCCTGATCTCAAGTGATCCACCCATCTCAGCCTCCCAAAGTGCTGGAATTACAGGCACGAGCCACCACGTCCAGCTGAAGAAAACATTTTCTACTAGAGAATAAATAAAAGCAAATACATGCCTTGATCATATTGAAATGAAAGACTTCTCATGAACCATAGTGATTGCTGAGGTCAGTGGGATAATATCTTCAAATCTTCAGTGTGCTGATAGAAAGCAACTGTCAATCAAAAATTCTATACCCAGCTAAATTACTCAAGAGTGAAGGTAAAGGCAGTTTTAGACCAAGATCAAAAGTTTACTATCAGTGAAAGAACTTGATAGAATGTATTTTTAAATGAAGTAATAGCATTCAAGAAATGATCATGATCAGATAAGTTGGTAAACTTGATAGCAAGTCTAAGTATTGAGTGTAAACAAAGTGCATAATATAGAAGTGAAGGACTTCTATATCCAGCAGTATGGCAGATGAAGTGCATAATATGAACCAATTGAAAAGAACTATAAATGCTAGATTTAACATGCTTTAAAGATCTTTTTCAGTAAATCACAAAACTATCTGGAAAGTAAGACATCCTCAGAGTCCAGAACCACAGTGAAAGAGGATATCCTGTGAAGCGAATTCACATTGAACACAGGCTCCCTCCCGAGGAAGGGGTGGACCTCTGGTGACCAGACTTCAGGTTCTGACAATGTGGAGAGGGTCTAGGAGGAAATTCATAATGTAAGTGTATTCATGAAAATGCGTATACACACATACACGCGCAGACACACACACAATTTATATGTGCATAATAGGTATAAAACAGGTATATATACCCATCAACAGGATTTTAATAGAGTTTGGAATTGCAGATTAAAGGGAAAAGGAAAGCTTATTCAATAATTGATGCTGGGAAAATTGGTTAATATCTAAAAAATAAGGAAAATTGATTTCTACCTCCTTCATACATAAACATCAGTTCCAAATGAATCAAATACTTAAACTGGCAATAAAAATGTTTACAAACCTTCGAAGGTCAACATAGGAGAACATACTTATGACCATGGCCTAAGGAATACTTTCTTCAACAAAACCCCAAAAGTGCAAATACTGGGAGAAAAGATTGACAAAGTCTACAACATTAAAATTCATCAAAGGCAGCATAAATAGATGGAATGTAGACCCACCAACTGGGAAAAGATACTTGCAGTGCATTCAGCTGGCATGGACTAGTGTCCAGAATGCATAACTAACTCCACCAGATGAATGAGACACAATCAAGATTGAATGTGGAAGAGGAATAGAAGCATCCAGTTAAGAAGCACCTGGTATTCAGGTGAATGCAAATTAAAACCATCATTTAAAAACATGTTACAGAACTGTCCACAGTCTGGAAACATCAAGTGTTGGTGAAAATATGAGGAAGGTGCCCCAGGGCAGTGAATATCAGTTTGGGTCATTTTAAAGAAAACTAAGTGAAATTGAGTGATGTTGAGACTGCACAATTGCACGTGCATTCTTCTGAGTGGCTGGAATGTTGGGCACATGTGGCCCCATGAGCGATTTCCCACGTTTCTCACTGTAGCACAGGTGGAAAAGGGCAGAGTGAGGGGAGTGGTGAGGGACACCAGGCTTGGCCAAGACACCCTGCAGGTCAAATGGGGGGCATTGTGACCTCCCTGCCCACCTGTGAGAAGCACTAGAGAAACTCCCACTCTGGGCATGTGGGAGTGTGTGCAAGAATGCTCAACGTGGCAATTTCTGTAATGTTGTCAAAAATGAGAGCAGCCCAAGCTCCTAGCAGTGGTAGGTTAGATACATCAGCTGCGGTTCATTGAGACGGCAGAACCCCATGTGGCTGTGGACAGGGCAGAAACCCATGCAGCTGTGGACAGGCCAGAACCCCAGACAGCTGTGGACAGGGCAGAACCACAGGCAGCTGTGAACAGGGCAGAACTCCAGGCAGGTGCTCAGCATGAGGTGCTCTCAGGGACGTCACCCCAGAAGAGACAACGTCAGCAGGATGTGGAGGCACAAGTCCCAGCCAGTGATCCATCTAGGACTAGGTGATCTGGGAAGACATTACTTAGGGGTCCTTGCCAATGTGGAAACATTATTTTAAAAACCAGGGAATGGGAAACAAAATTCATGGTGGCATTTCCCCCATGGGGGTGGGAGACAGATGGAGCTGAGCAGGGCCCTGCAGGGCTCTTCAGGAATTCTTGGGTGTTTCTGTCTGTTTGAGGTTGAGTGGCAGATGTCCAGGTTGGTCTGCATTTCTTATAGGTGCCATGCATTTAATCTAAACAGCCTTCCATCTATTGAAGAAGAAAGAGTGTGAATCCACACGCCACAGGCCTGCACCAGTCAGTCTCCCTTGGCTGCACAGCAAGCCACCCCCAAGATAGCAACTTCTCACAGCAGCCATCAGGACCCTCGAAGCTGTGCACCTGCAGCCCCCTCGTGTGCCAGCAGCCCAGGCCAGGCTCGGCGGGGTGGTTTCTGATCTCAACTGGACCCTCACACATTGCTGGTCAGTGGTCGGCATGGCTGGGGCTGTGCTGGTGGAGGCCTGGTGTGAAGACCCTGGCTGGGGTCCTTGCTGCTCCATGGGCCTGGGTCCCTTCACCAGGCAGCTCAGCAGGGATCCCACAGTGAGCAGAAGGCTCTCGAGCCCCGGCTGGGTCTCACAGTGATGCTTCCACCACATTCCCTTGGCCAAGTGGCCACAGGCCGGCCCTGACTGAGGGAGTAGACAAGAAGCAGAATCCACCTTTTATGGGAAGGGCTACAAAGAATGAAGGTGGCTTCACACCCCTCTGAAAGTCTAGAGCCAGGGGGACAGACTCAGGGCATCTGGGTCTCACCACGTTTCTGATGCATGGTCCCTGGGCAGATAAGCTCCCCTTCTCCTGCCTACCGCTGGATCCCCGTGTGCTGCCAGACCCCAGGGAGACCCTGGAGGTCAGGTCCCCCCTGAAGGTCTCAGGGGTACCCTCTCGGTCTGGTCCCAGTTCCTGCAGCCTCTCCTGAGCTCCATGGGCTGGAGGAAGTTGCTGCCCACATCGGTCCACACTTAGCCCCAGGCCTTGGCAGCCTGCAGGATCCAGCCCTCCACTCGGGCCTGCTCTGAAGTCACAGAGCCTTTGGAGGAAACCCCGTCCCTCCTCAGTGTGTCCTCAGCCCACCCAAGTGGCTGCATCAGGGAGGACTGTGAACTTCTGTGGGCTGTCCTGCCTGCCTTCTCGCACCACAGCACTCACTGTCACTCTCACTCTCTCTCTGTCTCTCACTCTCTCTGTCTCTCTTTGATATGGTTTGGCTCTGTGTCCCCACCCAAACCTCATCTCAAATTGTAATCCCCATAATCCTCATGTGTCAAGGGAAGGACCAGGTGGAAGTGATTGGGTCATGGGGGCGGTTTCCCCATGCCGTTCTCGTGATAGTGAGTTCTCACGAGATCTGATGGTTTTATATGCATCTGGTATTTCCCCTGCTTGACCTTCTCTCTCCTGCCATCTTGTGAAGAAGGTACTTGCTTCTCCTTTGCCTTCCTCGATGACTGTAAGTTTCCTGAGGCCTCCCCAGTCATGCTTAACTGTCAATCAATTAAACCTCTTTCCTTTATATCCAGTCTTGGGTATTCCTTTATAGCAATGGGAAACCGGGCTATCTTTGTGTCTGTCTCTCTGCTGTGTCTCTCTATTTGTCTCTCTGCTGCTCTCTGTCTCTCTCTGTCTCTCCTTGTCTCTGCTGCTTTCTCTCTGCCTCTCTCTGTCTCTCTGTCTCTGTTGCTATCTATGTCTCTCTGTCTCTCTGTCTCTCTTTGTCTCTGTCTGTCTCTCTGTGTCTGCTGCTGTCTCTCTCTATCTCTGTCTCTCTCTTCCTCTCAGGCCCCCTCTCACCCTCAGCCCCCATGGTATGACAGCCCTGTCTTTTGCCCCCCAGAGGAGTGACCAGTGTCCTTGCTGTGGACGCTCCAGGATGGGTTATAGAGGAGGAGAAGGCTCCCATGTGCTTTTAAGAACCAACTGATGTCCTTTCTGAGGGAAAAAATATTGATTGCTGATATCTGCAATAATGAACCCCAGCAAATTACACAAATTACCTCAGACATCCTCCTGACAAGTGTCATCCCCAGAGGCGTCCATAGAAATGTCATTTGCCAAACTCATATTAAACATCCTCCAAGACAGATTTAAAACAACTTTGGAGGTAAAAGTCTAAGTTGCACAGACATAAAAATGACAACATATGCTAGCTGGAATTATATATTTGTGAATTAATTCTTGTATAAAATTAGAATTTGAGGACTCAACTGCAATGTTGTACATTTTTGTTGTTAGCAATTATCTTGTAACCAGTTTGAATCTATACTCAAAACTTCATTTACATTTTCTCACAATGTGCTGTGTAAGGGAAATTGGCCCTTTAAGAAAACAACTTAAGGGAAGTTTATCTTTTTTTAAAGTCTGAGGCTGTGTGCAGCACTTTGAATCTACTGAGAGTCATGACATGAGGAGGCAGAGCTAGGGAAAAAATTGTATTTGAATCATGGGAAATCTGGAATTCAAAGCCACAGGAAGCTGAGGAAAAAGGTGTTTGGGTATATGCTGACTCAAGGCTTGCCCTGGCCCCCTGTAGCCACTACTCCAGGTAATGGTGCTTTTGTTAACCCAGTCAATCACAGACTACAAGCTTACACATAGGGTTAAAACTCACTGCTCAGATGTTGGTGTTCAGACTTCAACACTGCCTCCTGGTGGCAAGAGATCCAAAATGCAGGAAAAGAAGGAAAATAGCGGCAGAGTTGTTTTGTTTTGTTTTGTTAGTACTGAATGGCACATCTCAACATATAGCAATGCAGGAAATTAATGTTCCTTTGCCCCCTGTCTTTTTCATTTGCTTCATCCGAACAGCACTAACTGATGGTGGCCATTGTAATGAGAACCAGAGGAGGGGCCTTTGGCTGCTGGACACCAAACAGTAGGTCTGGGGAGGTGTGCGCCTGCCCCTCAAGGCTCAACAAGACACTGCAGTGCTTTATCCCTGAAGCATGAGAAGCCAGAGGCTGCTGAGAAGGGAGTCCCCAGAATGGGTGTGATGGCCCTCCTGCAGTGCAGGCTGTCCCCTTGCTACATGTGACATTGGTTCAACCAACAGTTTTAGGTGCTTTTGGAATTTCGGTTCCTCCAGGATGAATATCCTCAAACTCCAACATGGTAGGGTGGAATCAGGAAGAATTTGCTGCATTTCTAAGATGAAGAAATTTGTGGAAATTAGAACCTCTTTTCCCATCTTAAAATGAGTTTCCCTGCCAACATTCAAGACAAGCAGAGGTTAAAGATAAACTTCAGTGAGTTCTGAGAATGGCTGAAACTCTTGCTTTTGTGAAATGTTCTGATCTCATTACAAGCAGGGAATCTACCTTAAGCCCTGGGTTTAAAACAAAATGACCTGTCTTTCTTGCTCTCCCTGCAAAGTGGGGCAGGTTTTGGCACTGGGCTTCAGTCTCGACAGCCCCTGAGTCCTGGCACAGAGCAACTTCTACAGTGTTGACTTCACATCCCAGTTTACTTAAGAAATCAGTCACTCTCCCCTAGATTTTTTAAAATGCCTTGTGTTTGACATCTCTTCTCTTTGGAAAACAGTTTCCCTAGATGCAGAATCTGAAAAATAAATTGCAGTCTCTTATGTCTTTTATATTATTTCCTAAATATTTTGCTCATTATGTTTTTACAGTTTCATGTGCTTTTTTTATTTTGGGGGGCTTGGGGGACAGAGTCTTGCTCTGTCGCCCAGGCTAGAGTCCAATGGCATGATCTCGGCTCACTGCAGACTTCACCTCCCGGGTTCAAGTGATTCTCCTGCCTCAGCCTCCCAAGTGGCTGGGATTACAGGCGCCCACCACCACACCTGGCTAATTTTTGTATTTTTAGTAGAGATGGGGTTTCACCATGTTGGCCAGGCTGGTCTCCAACTGCTGACCTCAGGCGATCTGCCCACCTCAGCTTCCCAAAGTGCTGGGATTATAGACATGAGCCATTGCACCTGGCCTTTGATTTCTACAGAAAAAAAAAAAAAAAAAAAACTGTACTCATATTTTCAGAGAATTCAGTTGGAATCTCCAAAGACTCCAATATCTGCTTAGAAGCTTCTTAGGTAAGTGAAGTTTGTTCTTTTTAAAAATCAGTAAGTCATTTCACTCACTAAGTATCCTCTCTGTTTAACATTTCATTTTGAAACAATGGATTTATATGAGTTAAAAATATATTAAAATATTACAGAGAGGTCCTGTATCTCTTCCACTCGGCTTTCTCTAGTGTTAACATCTTATATAACCATGAGGCATTTATCAAAACTAAGACGCTAACATTTGTGCACACTGCTATTAGCTAAATGACAGACTTTATTTGGATTTCACCAGTTTTCCCACTAATCTCCTTTGTCTGTTCCAGGATCCAGTCCAGGATCCCACATTGCATTTAGCCACCAGGTCTCTTTGTCTTCTCTGGTCCACAACAGATTCCCAGAGGTGGAGATGGCCCTGAACAGAGACCAGGAGACCACAGGAGCCACCTGTGAGACACAGGGAGAGGCATGGGGATCACTGCAGAGCAGCGTGCATGTGCATGCATGCATCATGTGTGTATGTATTTGTGTGTGCATGCATGTGTGCATGTGTACACATTTTTCAAAACTAAGACACCAACATTGCTGCACACTGCTATTAGCTAATGACAGACTTTATTTGGATTTCAACAGTTTTCCCACTAATTTCCTTTGTCTATTCCTGGATCCAGTCCAGGATCCCACATTACATTCAGCCACCGGGTCTCCTTGTGGTCTCTGGGGTGTATATGCACATGTGTGCATATGTGTATTTATGTGCTTGAGCATGTATTCATACGTGCATGTGAGCAGGTGATGTGTCTATGTGTAGCAACACCACGTTGCCTTGTGTGTGCGCATGTGGTGTGTTCATGTGTGTGTGTTGGCATGCCTGTGTGTTTGGATGTGCCTGTGTGGTCCACGTGTTCTGTGTCCCCATGCTAATGCATGTGTGTGCATTGCTGTTTGTGTGCACGATTGTGTGCAATATTTTGGTGCATGTGTGTTGAGGTGTGTCTGGTGTGTGTTGGTAGTGTGCATGTGTTGTTGAGTAGAGTATGTTGGTGTGTGTACATGTGAGTTTGCCTGTTGGTGTTGCCCATGTGTCTGTGATGCTGAATGTGTGTACATGTTGTATCTGTATCTGGTGGTTTGTACATGTATTGTACATGTGTGTTCTTGTGTTTTGTGGGGCCTCCCCAGGCTCAGGAGCCAGCAGAGCTGCACCAAAACCCCTTGGACTCTTCACCAGAAGTTGTGGTCAGAGAGGTCAGTTGGCCACAGGCTCCCGGGATGACTAAACAGAAGGGAAAATGCAAGAGGCGAGGCCTCAACCGGGATGCCGCCCCAGCACAGTTCACAGTGTCTTGAGCCATTTCTAATGTCAGGAACTGGGGTGCTGGATGGCACCCCGTGGGCGGAGGTCAGGATGGGCTGGACATTGCCTCAGTGGCTGTTGGAGGTCTCACTGTAAAATGGGCAGGCCTCGGTCAACAGCAAAGCCCTGGGTGGAGGAAGAGGGCTGGACGGCAGCCCAGGGCACGAGAGTCATCGGCCACATTGCCCTTTCTCCCATTGTCTGACCTCAAGGTCAGGGGTCACCAGGACCCTGAAGCTCTGAAGGGAGGCACCACTCCCAAGGCCTGGGGTCAGGTGGGGCAGGTGCCTGGGGTTGGTCAGGGGCCATGAGACAGGGAGACCCTGCCACAGCCAGGGCCAGCCTCCCAAGCCCCACATGGCCCCTCTCCCCTTGTGCCCCCACTGACCCTCCCCTGCCCAGGCCCAAGCACCCGAGTCCCCTGGGTTCAACCCGCCTGTCTCTGATGTCCTCCCCACCACCGCCCATGGCTGGGTGGGCAGCAGCCAGCTCCAGGGGACTCCATGCCCTTCCTCCCCTCTACAGGACCCTCCCCAGCCTCCTCCAGACCCTGGGATCCCACCTCACTGGCAGGAGCAGCCCCTTTGGCCTCCCATGGGGCAGGGAGGGGCCACAGGCCTGGGCTGGTCCCGGCATCAGCCCCTTCCCTGCAGTTCATTCACCTCATATATGAATTGTCATCAGACACATCAGTGCCACCAATAACTCAAGAAACACAGCCCCTTTTGTGAGTCATTGTGTCAGCATTCACAAATAATCCGCCCCTGCTTCTTACTGACATAACGGAATTGCAGGCATGATAATTAGGGTCACCACACATGGGTTCGTCACATCATTACGATCCCTCCGTTCCAGCCGTGCTCGCTACAGCCCTTGATTTATTTTGTTTATGCACAGAAACGTATTTCTGTGGAGAATTGCAACTTCTGTTTTGAGTATAACTACACATCATTTTAAACACACATATCAATTACTTATAGAAAATACTGACTTTTTCAAAAGACTCCCCAGGAGAGAAGAAGGGGTGCAGCCAGGGGGAAGCTCAAGGAGAGTCTGCATTATTAGTGTTATTTATCATTATCATTGTTCTTCTCCTTAGCAAGCCATAAAGTCCTGAAAAGGGGCAGGCAGAGTGGCCTCCAGGTCACTGAGCCGAGGGAAGGGGTTGCCTGGTCTGAGCAGGCTGAATTTTTCCCGGTGCCTGGCCTGCTATGGGGCTGGGTCCTGAACAGGTGAATAAACGGCGCTACTCCATCCAGGTTTGTACCCACGTCCCCCGTGTGGCCAGCGGGGCCTGCTGGCCCCTCAGTTCTAGGTACAACCTCTAGATAGGGCTGTGAACTGTGCGGGGCCTGAATGACCAGAGGACATCCCAGGAATTACAGTCGCTGGGTGAGAAAGTGGCCGCAGTACCCGGGTGCAAGGCAGGGAATGGTGCAGACTGACCGGCGGGCCGAGCTGTGAGGGTCCAGCGTGTGGGGTGAGGGCTGAGACGGCTTCCCCTGTGGCCTCTGGGCAGCCAGGACACTTGCCAACCGCCCTGCCCACCTCCTCCCGCCAGACCGGGGTTCACACAGAGAAAGACGCAGCTCCAGGCCGAAGCGGCCCGCAGCCCCCGGCTTCCAGACAGCTCATTTGTCTTGATTATCTCCGCTGCTGCCCCCAGCCCAGCCTCATTTCCGGTAGGTTCTGGAGGCCAGAGAAGGGTTTCCAGGAAAATAATCAGCAAGAACAGCTGCTCCCAGCCCAGCCGGGCCTCAGCACCTCAGCCCCACTCAGGGCTCCCCACTCCTGGGAGGGGCTGTGTCCACTCCCCCCGCCAGCCCCAGGGGCCTGCTTTGGGGCCACTCCCGGCCCTGGGAGAGGGAGGTGCCTGCTGGGGAGACAGCAGGCCAAGGGACCCCGGCCCCTGAGAGGCCCACAGCAGGAAGCAGCACAGACGCGGGGGCAACAGGCAGGGTGGGTCTGTCGGGGCTGGTCTGGGGTGGATCTGGGCAGAGCTCCTACCTGCGGGGCCCACGTAGACTCCAGTGAAAAGGAATGTTCCGTGAGTGTGTCCTCAATACAGCTCCAGGCCTGAGACACCCTTGCGCCATCGCCTTCCAGCCCTTCCAGCTCAGGTGACTTGCATGCTCCATCCACGCTGCACAGGTGGCCGAGGGGCTCCTTGTCCTGCGGACTCCCCTTTCAGCTCAGGCGCCAGCCAGGTGCTGGGTTCACTAAGCGGGATGGAGGAGGCATTCCTCATCTTCCCTTTGGGGTGCAGGGCAGGCCCCAGCTCCAGCTGTGGCAGCTACCCGGGGAAGGGGTTTCTCTGCCCAGAGCCCCCAGTAGAACCACGAGGAGGACAGGAGTGTGTGGGGCAAGGGACCCTCCAGCCCAGGCAGAGGAGAAAGGCCGAGAGGGCGGAGCGGAGTGAGAAGGGGCTGCTTCCTTCTCCTAATGAGAAAACTGGCTCAGCCCAGGCACCTGGGGGCAATCAGCAATCAGTACTCACTCACCGAAGGCTTATCTGGATTACGGTGGTTTCTGTTCCCTTCTGAGATTTTGCATCCCTTTAGATTTCTTTTTTCTCTTTTGCCTACTTGGGTGTATTTTCTGAATTGTTTAAGTAGTTTGCTGATGAACACCACTGCCTTAATTTCAAGCAACAAGCAGAATCCAACCTGCTAACGGACAAGGAGACCACACAGGGAACCAGCCCTGGATGTGCAGGACAGAAGGGATGCTCTGCCCCAGGGGAGGGACCAGCACCCCTCCTGTCTCTTCCTGCACCTGCATGGGAGGGGCCGCCTCAGAGCTGGGCGCAGGCACTAGCGCCGGCATAGTAGCTCGGCCTCAAGCTCCCCACACCCTCCACTCAGGGCACTCGCTGACTCACAGCCCAGGAGATCTAAAAACTCAGGGAGAAAATGGGGGAAACAGAAGACAGACAAGCATGGAACCTTAAGATGGAGAAAGGGGAAGCCATCAGGCCAGCGTGAGGCGAGAGCCACACATACGGACCAGGCACAGGTGAGGCGTGTTACCTCCAGGTGCGCAGCTCCCAGGCTGTCCCAGAAGAGCAGATAGGGAGCATTCGGTACCGTTCCTAGAAACATTGGAGGCTCTGAATCCCATGTGTGTGTGTGCCCATTAACCCACCGTTTAAAATAATCCAAATCATAAGAATCCTCAAAGGTATTTGTTGCAGTCTCATTCATGAGATAAAAATTCAGAAACAACTTCAATGTCCATCAATAAGGAAACAGGAAAATTACTATATCAGCATCTGCTCAATGACATAGGCACAGATGGGATCTCAGAGTGGATACAAGAGCATGGACACTGCTATTCAATCACTATTTACATAGTGTATATGTAAATACAGTTTATTTACAATAAAGTGTAAATTTAAAATGACAATGTCTTTAAAACATGAGCATGTCTCCGTGTGTGTGTGTGTGTGTGTGTGTATGTGTGTGTTTTAAAGCCCATAGAGGAAAAAAAAGACTCATTCAATTGAAATAGACCAAACTATAGCAGAAGTCATCTTTGGTCAATGAATCTAAAGACAATTTTTTTCTAAGTTCAAATATTTTACAAATTATTTTAAATAAGCACACATTACCTTTATAATATGGTAATGTACATATTTTCAATGTAGGCAGACAGTGCTGGGATGATAAGTATTCTGAGATCCAGGATTTTTATTCTTTTGATGCATTTGAAAAGTGCAAGGGAGAAACCTGTTTCCCTTCCTCCTCAGGCAGAGGCCTCCTGGGCTGTGCGAGGCTCTGCAGGAGGGGAGCCCTGCCCCTGTCTGTCCCGGATGTGGCCCCTGAAATTTGGTGGCTCCGGAAAACAGGAGCTGAATAAATGAATGCGTTATTGAGTGCCTGCTGGAGCCAGGCCTTGTTAGATTAAGAAATACGATTAACTAGGTGGGTGGATCACTTGAGGTCAGGAGTTTGAGACCAGCCTAACCAACATGGTGAAACCCCGTCTCTACTAAAAGTACAAAATTTGCTGGGCATGGTGGCGCATGCCTGTAATCCCAGCTACTCGGGAGGCTGAGGCAGGAGAATCAGTTGAACCCGGGAGGCGGAGGTTGCAGTGAGCCGATACTGAGTCATTGCACTCCAGCCTGGGCAACAGAGCGAGACTCCGTCTCAAAAACAAAGGAATACTATTAAGAAGGCAGAGCCCAGACCGGAGCAGCCCCTGGATATCTGCAATCTGGCTTGACAAATCTATCAGGTAAGTCTGCAGGTGCAAGCCCCCCTAGGGTAGATGACAGCAAAAGAATAAATCCAATGGATCACGTATGAAATATTATATGTTCAAGACAAATCATTTGAACTACCAAAATAAGTCAGAAGTACTCTACAAAAGCAGCTAAAAAGTTCTTAGATGGTGCTGCTGGGCCAGCCTCTCCAGGCCTCTGATGGTTCTGGGGCCACCTAAGTCCACGTTGCCTCAACCATCTGGAGGTGCCTGGACCAAGCCGGGGCCTGAGCCTGGCAGAGGAAGCAGCTCCCGTTTTCGTCTCAGAGTCAGAATGTCCTTCTCCATGCGACACTCACACCCTGTCCCGGCTAATTTTTGTATTTTTAGTAGAGACGAGGTTTCTCCATGTTGGTCAGGCTGGTCTCGAACTCCTGACCTCAGGTGATCTGCCCACCTCAGCCTCCCAAAGTGCTGGGATTACAGGCATGAGCCACCGCGCCCAGCCAACACACTCTTAACTTTATTTTAGCTGATATGGATAACAATAACCAAGGGACTGACTGTTGTGCTTTATTTTTTATTATTTTGCATTTCCTTGTGCATCCAGCAAACCAGCTGCCCTGGAGTTGGGTCCATCTTTAAATTCCACTGGTAGCTTTCACCTTTGGTAGCTGAGCCCAGACCACCTGCAGCTCCATACCAGGGGTGACCATATGGCTACCCAGGAATCAAAGTTCCGCATCCCCCCACCCTTTTATCCTCTCTCTTCCCAAACCCACATGTTTCTATGAGCCAGGCCCTTCTAGCAAATCCCACTTCTGACACCAATTCTGTAGAGAAAACAAAACTTTTTCCTCTGCTGTCACCCCACCAATACAGAAGACTTCTGTGACCTCTGGAGTCACAGAGGTCAGGGGTGGGTTGTCCCTGCCTACAACCATCAGTTGCCGCTGTAGTGGACAGTAGCTGAGTGTCCCCTAATTCAATACAGTTCTTTTTTTCTTTTTTTTTTTTTTTTTTTTTTTTTTTTGAGATGGAGTCTTGCTCTGTCACCCAGGCTGGAGTGCAGTGGTGTGATCTCGGCTCACTGCAAGCTCCGCCTCCTGGGTTCACGCCATTCTCCTGCCTCAGCCTCCCGAGTAGCTGGGACTACAGGCGCCCATCACCACGACCGGCTACCTTTTCTGTATTTTTTTTAGTAGAGAAGGGGTTTCAACATGTTACCCAGGATGGTCTTGATCTCCTGACCTCGTGATCCACCCGCCTTGGCCTCCCAGAGTGCTGGGATTACAGGCGCAAGCCACCATGCCCAGCCTTCAATTCAGTTCTGATACTGTCTACCTGGAGATAGCATCAGAGCCACAGGTTGAGGGCTCAGTCCCACAAGACTCTCCCCACTTTCAATGCCAGTTACAAGCCCTGGGTTGTTTTGCTTGCACTTCTGACTGAAAGGCTACAAATCAAGGTTCTCAAATCCCTTCCTTGGGTTAAGAAAATTAATAAAATTTGCTAGAGGGCTCACAGAACTCAGGGAAACAGTTAGTTACATTTCCTGGTTTATTATAAAGGATATCACAAAGGACACAGATGAAGAGCTGCATAGGGTGAGTTGTGGGTTAAGGGGTATGGAGCTTCTGTATCCTCCTCGGCCACATCACCTTCCAGGAACCTCCATGTGTTCAGCTGTCCAGAAGCTCCCAGAACCCGTCCTTTTGGGTTTTTATGAAGGCTTCATTATTTAGGCATGATTGGTTAAATCATTGACCATTGGTGATTAGCTCAACTTCAGCCCCTCCCCTTCCCGCAGATTGGAGGGGTGCTGACATTCCCAAACTCTCATCCTGCTTTGGTCTTTCCAGTCACCAGCACCCATCCTGAAGCTACCTAGGGGATGCCAGACATCCGTCAACTCATTAACATACAAAAACACACTCATCACTTTGGAGAGTCCAAGGATTTTAGGACTTGCATGCCAGGAAACTAGATAGAGATCAAATATATACTTCATGGTGTCACAGCCTGGGATAAGGGAATGTTTTCCTGGAGGAAGCATCAGATAATTTGAACTTGGAGGTACCATGAGGCAAAAATCCCCCTGGTAGCTGCCCATCTAGCCTTCAGTAGGGTCAGCACCACCACCCACACCCCACTGTCCTTCCCAGGCCCAGGCCCTGAGCCCATGCTTTCCCAGAGGAATAAAGGTGTTCCCCTAGGACTCAGACCCCAGTCCAAACCTCAATGCTCCCTTTTCTTTTCTAGGATTTGCAAAAAAACGAAGAGCTTACCCTTACCAGCTGCCACTGGAATAAGAGGTGCCAGGTTGTCCCTAGTGGGAGGAGGGACACCTGTCCCCAGAAGATCCCACATGCCCAGTAAGAATGGCCATCTCAGTAGGCATCAGCTCTGGAGCTGTCCTTGCTGCTACCTCCTTCCAAGGGCAGCCAGGAAGGGGCTGGGCTGACCCCACATTTGCACAGTTTTCCAATCACATGGTACAATTATTCTTTCACTCAGAGAAATTAGTCAGAGGCCTGAAATCAGGCATTGACTAGACCTCAGGAAGCTGCCATTAAGAATAATCAGGTAAAGAACTAAGGTCATAGACTCTTAGGAAGGAATAGAAGAAACTGAGAGTGATGACATATCGCCAACAGCTCACTTTGGACTAAGAACAGGGTCATTTCTCTGGTTACAAACCTATTATTTAAAATGTCATGCCAATTAATTTGAAAATTTACATGCAATAGAAAATGTCTTAGATAACTCACCAAAACTGACATAAGAAAAAGAAAATGTAAGTAGCCCTATATCTATCTATTTAATATATTGTATCTTATTTAAAACCTTTCCACAAAGAAAACTGTAGCCCCAAGGGACTTCAATGAATTCTGCCAAATATTTAAGGAAGAAAATGCTGATTATATCCAAACTCTTACAGAGAATTTTAGAAGCATGAAAATGCCGCAAGTCATTTTTGAAGCTATCATGTCATTGATACTTAAGTAAGACTAAGAAATTACAAGAAAATTGAAATAAAGACCAATCTTCCTCATAAACTTGGATGAAAACTCCATAGCAAAATATTAGCAAACCAGACCTACTAATATAGACAAACAGGAATGTATCACAAATACATCTGGGAGTGTGTTCATCTAGGAATGCAAGGATGGTTTAACATTTAAAAATCGATCCGTGGGATTTGTCACATTAACACTGAGCTGAGGGGTTCACCACATGAAAAGATTCCTGGAAGGTTAAAACACTCATTGCCTCCCACTCTGTTGACAGATGTTGATGGCAGTCAACCGGCCAATGACCTGTGGAGAAGCAAGGTGGAAACTGGTGGGCTTGGCTGATTGGGAAAAAAATGACCAGAGGAAGAAGAAGGGAGACAAGGAGGAGGCATTCTCTAAATCTCAGGAAAGCTCCCAAATGCTTCCCAAGCCAGGAACCCAAGACCCACACCTCCCACCACGGGCACTGGTCCCCAAGTCCCCCGTCTCCTCAGCAGCAACGTTACCCTTAAAGCCCAAATGTAATCAGGTTACTTCCCAATTGAGTGAAACTTTCATTGCAGAGGATGAACCCAAAATCCTACTGGGCCTCCAAGACCCTTGGCAAAATGGCACTACACTGCCCTCCAGAGTTACCCACATGTCTACCTGTGGACCCTCAACCCCCCGAACACTCATGTCCTTGGGAACTTTGATCACACACACCCACCTCTCACACTCCTGCCTCACCCAACACCCACATATTTCTCTTCTGAGCCAAGCCCAATCCTGCCTTCCCTGGGTGCCCCCTGTATGTCCACCCTCCTGTGTTAGGCCCCACTGTGTCCCAGCACCTGTTCTCAGGCCAGCTCTTCCTCCAGTCCTGGCACCACACCTCGGTTTTGCATCCCCAGTGCTGGGCACATATGTGATGTCCTCGTCTGTTTGGGCTGCAGCAGCAAACTACCATAACTTATAAACAGCAGACATTCATCGCTCACAGCTCTGGAGGCTGGGAGTCCAAGAACAGGTGGCTGGCAGGCTCTGTGGGGTGGGGACCCACTTCCTGGCTCATAGATGACATCTCCTTGCTGTGTCTTCCCATGGTGGAAGGGATGAGGCTCCTTGGAGAAATGGTTGATTGCAGGCCTGGGGTACGATACAGACCTGGCACCTTGAACATCTTGTTATAGCAGAGAGAAAAGAAGCCTTCAGTGACAGCTGCATCACATCAAAAGGATTCAAAAGTCAATCTTGTAAAATCTGCTAGTTCAAAATGATAAGAAAGAAACCCCACTGTTCCTAGTTTTTTGAAAACCAGTAAATAAAAAGGAAGAATCAAGCCCTAACCTGACTTTCCCACACAAATGATATCTTGAAGCAGTCAAGTGGTCAAGGAGGAAAAGTGTCTCCTAAGAGAAGAATTGCAGTCCTGCATGGGAAAGGAGCAGTGGAATCATTGCTCACCCCTTTGCAAACTCCAGCAGCAATGGTGGGTCTGGACACTGACCATCAACAGCAGTCATGTGGCCAAGGGCCTGCCGGGCACTGAGTGTACCCTGATGAAGAGCACAGGAACACCGTGGGCCATGCTGCTCCCCAAAAAAGCCATCCTGAAGCCCACCAGGCCCACAATCTGACTGTAACCTCACAGGGAATTCAGGGCAGAAGAATGCATCTGAAATCAGCACCACAGAATGCAACCAGCAAAATCCTCAATGTAGAGAAATCAGCAGGCCCAGCGACGCGGCCTCCTCAACATGTTCCAGAGAAAAAGGAAGGAAGACAGCCATTTCCGCAGAACTCTGAGACACACCCAAGACCCGCCTGCCAAGGCAGCCCCAGGCCAGGCTTGGGCCCCGACCAAACAAACCAGCACATGAGATGGGAGACGCCTGGGGAAATGTGGACACTGACCAGATATTTGTTGATAGGAAGAAATTGTGGGCAACTTTTAGAGGTGGGAGTGATACTGCAGTTGCTTTTAAAAAGGAGTTTTTGTCTTTCAGAGATACAAACTGGAATGCCCCATCCATGAAATGCTGAAATCTGATGCTTCCCTGACGTTCCAACAAGAGGAGCTCAGAAATGAGAGCGTCTGAAGGCCCTGCCAGAGGGAGATGGGTATAGCGGGTGATGATCTAATGCTTTTTCTAAATATGTTCAAATTTTTTTATTAAAAAAGGCTCTTTTTATACAAAGCTCCAGGAGGGGCTCAAACTAGCCCAGCTGGGATGCGGGGCCCTCTTGGCCCACGCTCTGTGGCCGGGCAGAACACAGGTCAGCCCTGCCAGGCTGGGCCTGAAGTCAGCACCACGGACAGCTCTGGCCGGGCAGCGGGCAGGAGCCCCTTCGGTGTGGAGGCCACAGCTCCCAGGCCAGCTCCAGCCTTCCCAAACCAGAGTTTTCTCAAGCTCGGGATTCCAAAAGAATTGATGGGGAGACACAGCCCCCTATTCGAATAACATGGTCAGAAGGGCTTTTCCCAGAGAGCGGTTGAGCGGGGCACGGCTCAGAACAGCAACGTGGCAGCCACCGTGGCAAGACCCAGTGGGCTCTGAGCTGTGGCTGGGGCCAGGGCTTTGCCTAGGCTGCCCTGAGGGAGGAATTCAGAAAGCTCACTTCCTAACTGCAAACGTCTTTTTGCTGAACTCATTTCTAATCCTCACGGATACCAAGAGCTGCTTCCACTAAACCCCCTCTTCCTCCCCGGGTCACCTGACACCTCCTCCCAGAGGCCTCGGACACCAGGACAGGGCTTCTGAAACCAGGACGGAGGCAGCTGCCAGCTCCCAGGCTGGGGCTCT
Organism: Rhinopithecus bieti; assembly: GCF_001698545.2. Lineage (NCBI taxonomy): Eukaryota > Metazoa > Chordata > Mammalia > Primates > Cercopithecidae > Rhinopithecus > Rhinopithecus bieti. Next base: position 258,940 of record NW_016815853.1, on the reverse strand, counting down.
GGGTCTGGTCTGCGGGAGGAGGCTGAGGAGGCCGAGGATGTCTGAGTTAAGGACCAGAGCCTCGAGGCAATATTGATTATGCATCTTTATCATACGAAATCAAATTCCCTCCACAGAGAGCTTGAATTGCCGGGAAGAGCAGCAGAGTCAACACAACAATCACACACCCCGTCCTCGGCGCAGAATTGGAGATTGTATATATTTATTTGGAAAAGGCCAGGGCTACTTGTGGCATCCTGCCAAGACAATTGGAAAGGTATTAACAGTTTAAATGACATTTTCACCTTCAGCAAATACATCTCTGCCTGCTCAGAATGCGACGCTATCCTGCCCGGGCAATCTATGATACGGTCACGTCAGAAATAGGTGTCAGCTCTCATTACATTCCCGAGGATAAATCCCACTTATCAGGGCCTGCAGAGTCCCAGGCCTCCCGACATCCCATTTCAGACAGCGGCCTCCCAGCCCTGCCCCTCCTTTCTCTAAGAGATGCCTTCGGAGTTTTCAATCACTGAGCTCCTGCTGGATGGGAGGAGACAGGCAGGCAGCCTGAGATTTTTGGGGCATGGTGGACAGGGTGCCCTGTGTTATCAAAGACACCTCGGGTGATCGAGCCCCCCGGGCCTATCTGCTCCCTTGCTGGAAAGTTTTCTATTGTCAAAGAGAAAGACTGTTGCTCAGAGGCATGAGTCTCCAGATCATAGTCTCAGCTACCCAGAAGGGCATCTTCCCTAATCCCAGGGGCAATGAACTAAGAAGCACAGGGAGCCGTGGAGTTATGGAGCCCCCAGGGAACAAGAGGAGCGGGAGAGCACAGCCGGCAGAATCCTGAGAGTCAGACTTTGCAGGCGGAGGGAAGTTTGAAGGGGTAGAAGAGGGAGTGTGTTTGTAAAGCATCAGACACCTGCTGACTCCACCAACCCTCCCTTCCCCAAGGGCCCTGCACTCTCAGATGCTTCCTCCCTCAGCCACTGACCACACAGCCACACGGATGCATTCCCTGGTGACTCATCCCAAGGCATAGACCAGCACCCACCACTACCCAGGGGCACTGGAGGAAAGAAATCCCCAAATCCCACCCACAGCCGGTCACCACTAGCTGGGCGCAGAGAAGGAGAGTGCGCAGGGGTCCCCAGGGCCTTCCTCCTCCTGGTGGGTGCTCAGGCCAGACACCCTGGCCAGGTCCTGGAAGCGTCATGCTCCAGTCCACCTGCCCCAAGGGCCTCCCTGGAGGCCACTGTCCTGAATTCGGTGTGAGGCGCATGTGCCTTTCTGCAAGGCTCACTTTGCCGTGGGATGTGGTCTGGTTGGTGAGGCTGGAATCTTGGCTTGTGGAGCCCAGGGCATCCAGGAGGCAGTTGAGGTTGGCACAGCCAGAGCTCCTCAGCACAAGTTCAGCCTGCACCAAGGTAGGGAGGGCTCGGGGCAAGGGGTGCAGGCTGCCAGGATTCAGGCAGGCAACCCTTGGCTTGAGCACCCCAGAGAGGCCTGTCCTCCCTGAGAAAGCCCTAGTCGAAGCCTGGCAGTAGCCCGAATGCAGGGGAAGCCTCTGGAGAGGCCCAGGAGGATGCCAGAGGCGCAGGCAGGGCCAGGGTGGGGCCTAAGCCAGGGCCACACCCAGCACTTGTTTCTGCTGAGACCATCAGGACCAGCCTCACCTGAGGCCGCCAAAGCCTGTCGTGGAGTGAGAGACACCTGCTCCCATGCAAGTGCTGGGCTGACGTGAGGCTCCGAGGCCTGGACGTGGCGGCTTCCTTCCGGGACAGGCTCTGTCTCTAGCTCCTGAGTGACTGTGAGTGTGGGCAAGTCTCACCTCTCTGAATTTTAGGTTTCTCATCTAGAAAATGGAACAATAGCTAATGAAGGCTCAAAAGGATCGTTTCCGAGCAATCAAAAGGCCAGCTCTTGAAGAGGCTGTCACAGTGCCATACCTCACACGCTTCGTAACAGGACCTCAAACACCTGACACGGGAACTGATCTAATTTCCAGCATAAACAGACGAATCCACGGTTATGGTAGATTTCAACATGCTGTCAACATGCCCTCATGATTACTGAGAGAACAAGTAGACCAAAAAAGTCAGTGAAGATAAAGAACACTTGAACAGCACTATCAAACAATGTAACTGAAATAACGGTTCTAGAACATTCCATAACAAGTGTAGAATTATGTTCTTTCCAGGAACCATGGAACACTCACCAAGGTGGGCTATGTTCCGGGCCATAGAATAAGTCCCAACATGTTTAAAAGGATGCAAATCATTCTAAGTCTCTCCTGTGACCATACTGAAATTAAATTAGAAATCAATAACAGAAAGATATCTGGAAAACCTTCAAGTAAGTGGAAATTGAGTAACACCCACTTTGGAATAACCCATGAATTGAAGAGGAGTATTTTTTACTGAATGAAAATGAAAATACAACATATTAAAATGTGTAGGATGCAGCTAAAGCTACTCAGAGAAAAGTTCATAGCACTAAATGTATTAGAAAATATAAAAGTCCTCAAATCAATGGCCTGAGGTTTTACCTTAAGAAACCAGGGGCAGGAGGCTGGCAGGAAACTAACATATGAATTAAAAGTATTCAGTATAAAAGAAAAAGATCAGAGAGAAAATCAATGAGATAGAAAAAAGAAAAACAATAGAGAAACTCAGTAAAACCAAAAGCAAGGTCTCAGAGATCGATAAAATTTTAAATCTCTATCCAATTAATAATGAGAAAAGAGAGAGGAAACAAATAACCAGCCCTGTGGGAGGCCAAGGTGGGAGGATCGCTTGAGCCCAGGAGTTCGAGACCAGCCTGGGCAACATACTGAGATCCTGTCTCTAAAAAAAAAATAAAAATAAATTCATAAAAATTTTAAAGACATTTTTAAGCATTGAAAAGACAATCCACAGCCCGGAAGAAAATATTTGTAAATTACAAATCTGATAAAGGAACAGTAAGAAAAAATAAACACACAAAAGGTTTGAACTCATACGTCACCAGATGTACAAATGGCCAACAAGCACGTGGAAAGATGCTCAACATTATGAGTCATCAGAGAAATACAAACTATGAGGTATCTCTAGACCACAGCTTTTCGAATGCCCAGAACTCCGACACGGGCTGTATCAAGGGCTGGTGGGAGCTGGGGGCACCAAGAGGCAGATACCCTGCTTGCCACTCCAGCACTTTGGAGAGGAGTTTGGTGGTTTCTGCAGAACTGAGGGGGACGCACCCATAGGACCGGGCCATCCCGTGGCCAGTGATCTCCCGAGAGGAGTAAACGCATGTGTCCAACTGAAGATACACACATGTTCATAGCAGCTCCCCTTGTAATAGCCAAAACCCAGAAACAGCCCAATGTTCCCAATGGGAAAATCATAAACAATATTTACTATAGCCAGGCAGTGGAATACCACTCAGAGATAGAAATAAAAGACTTATGACTGATACACAAGATGACATCGATGAATTTCAAAATGATTAGGCTGAGCGAAAGAAGCCAGATGGAAAAACTAAAACGCTGCAAGGCACACGACCCTATTTGCATAAAGCCCTGAAAAGACCCCTACATGGCCTGGCACGATGGCTCACACCTGTCACCCCAGCACTTTGGGAGGCCAAGGCAGGCGGATCACAAGGTCAGAAGTTTGAGACCAGCCTGGCCAACATAGTGAAACCCTGTCTCTACTAAAACTACAAAAAATTACCTGGGCGTGGCGGCCAGTCCTGTAATCCCAGCTACTTGGGAGGCTGAGGCTGGAGAATTGCTTGAACCCGGGAGGCGGAGTTTGCAGTGAGCTGAGATTGCACCACCGCACTCCAGCCTGGGCAACAGTGCAAAACTCTGTCTCCAAAAAAAAATGGTGGGGGGGCCCTACACCCTGCACTCAGGGCAGTGCTTGCCTGGGGAGGGGTGTGGGGAGGCGGGTGGGCGAGGAAGGGGGTCTGCAGAGAGGCACAGAGAAGCTTCAGGGGGCGATCTGTTTGTTCTTCTGATGGTGGACATGGTTTCACGTCCAACCTTGTCAAAGTGCACCCTGCTCAGTCCTGAGCAGCTCCTGTGTGTCCGCTACACATGAATAAGGCCAGACCCGACTCCTCACCGGGCACAGGGCACCAGCAGCATCCCAGATGCTTTGGGGATCCATGAAAATGTTTTCATTTCTTTTAAAATGTTGGGGAGTATGACCCTGGAGACTCCAAGCAAGTGTTTTAAAATGTGGGGGAGTGTGACCTTGGAGATTCAAAGCAAGTGTTTTAGTTTTTTCTCACATTGGAAAACAAAATGAAAACTTCAGGGCCCATGAAAATCTGTTGAATTCTGCCTATAATGGGGAAAAAACAAGATGTCAAAAGATTTAGCTATGTCCAAAGTAACTTTTAACGTTGATACTATTCTGAGGCAAGGAGCCCACAGTGGCCAAAGCACCGTGGGTGGTGAAAGTCACGCTGCGGCCCTAGGGAAGGCTGTTCTGTGTTCTGTGTTTTCAGGATTCCAGCACGGAGTGTGTGGTTTCAGGAGCAGGGTCGGCCCCGCAGCAGAGGCCAGTGCACCCCCACGCTGGCAATGAAGGGTGGCCTGTGTCATCGGGGTCCTCAGGCTCCCACCAGCACCCACAGCCTGGCCTCACCTGAAGGTGGCCCCAGACCCCTTGCAGCTCTCGTCCCCAAGGCTTGGAGAGGAGAGGCCAGCACATCTCAGAGCCGGCTGGGGAGGAAGGCCCTTGGAATCCGACGTTTTATTTTCCCAAGTGTTTGGGTAGTCCTCGGTCTCCGCTTGCTTGCTTTCAATTTGTTCTTGTTGTTGTTGTTGTTGTTGCTGTTGTTTAGAGACAGGTTTCATTCTGTTGCCCAGGCTGCAGTGCAGTGGCTCAGTCATGGCTTCCTGCAGCCTCCACCTCCTGGGCTTAATCGATTCTCCCACCTCAGCCCTGTGAGTAGCTGGGACCACAGGCACACATCACCATGCCTGGCCATCAGCTTTTTGATTTTATCAGAGAACTGATCTGTAAAGGGAAGGAAGCGGTGCCTGTGGTTTATGAGAAGACACCACCACGTAGGTCACCAGATGCCGTCTGCGCCATCTGCCCAGAGGGCCCCCAGCAGAGGGTGGATCCCACTGTGACCCGGTTGAACGGTTGAACGTCCGCATGAAATACATCAGGCCCTGTCAGGCCCTGGCCCTCTCTGCGCTCACAGAGATGGGCCTGAATCCATTGACATTCATGTCTCCTTTACTGAGTCCCCTGGAACAGCCCTCCTTCCTCCTCCTAGAAGTCTCTCATTTCCTCCATCGCTGCTGCTGGTGCTGCAAACCTGGGGCACGCCTGAGTCCGCATCCTCGGCACACCTGCTGCTCCGGGGAGGCTCTCTGTGGATGGCAGACGCTCTGGGCTCCCTCACTGGGCTTCCAGCACCTTTGGGAAGGAAGATGTGCATCAGCAGCAGCACCTCAGGACAGGGGAGGGGAGGGGAGTGCCCCAGGGGCACAGCCGCTGCTTGTGACGCTTCCCACTGCCAAGCCCTGTCCCCAGCTCTTTCTCCCCAGTGCGAGAACGGCCCCAGCACAGAGCCCTTGTTCTGGGCAGGTTCAGAGGAGCATCCGGCCCAGGGAAGAGGAGGCCCAGTCAGGTGGGGCCCGGCAGCCCCAAGTGGCCAGAGCCAGGACGACAGCAAGGGCCTAGAACAGAAGAACATGAAGATCCAGGGTCAGGAAGGGAGGGCCAGCGATGCCACCTGAGCAGGCGTGTGACCAGACCAGACACAGGAATGAGGGCTCCAGGCAGGTGCCAGAGTGGGCAGGAGCCACACGCACTTAAATCCACACACTTCACACAGAGACGCATGCATGTATGACACATACCTGTGGTAGTGTATGACACCTGTGTATGACACACACTACACAGACACACACCACACAGGCATGCACGCAATATGACATGTCTACACACACACACACAAGAAGACACATGCACACAACTTAGGCACACATCACCCACGAGGACATGTGATACACATGTTCACACCACACAAGACATACAGTCATCCCTCCGTATCCGTGGGGACGGGTTCCAGAACCCCCCACAGACACTAACACCCACAGGTGCTCATGTCCTTTATAGAAAACAGTGCAGCATTTGCTTGAAACCCAGGCACATCCTCCTGGATGCTGTCAATCATCTCCGGGCCCCCTGTGACACCGAGTCCGATGTAAATGTTATGTAAACAGTTGTTATATGGCACAGGTTTTCTAATTTGTTTGTATTTTTTAATTGTTGTTTTGTTATTTAATTTTTTTGATATTCAGTTAGTTGAATCCACAGACGAAGAGCCCACAGATGTGGAGTGGCCGTCGTATACACACATGTGCGCACATGCACACACAGACACATGAATACTCACACACACACCCAAACAGCATGACACATGTACACACACGTGTTCACACTCACACACACACACGCCCTGCAGACCCGGGGACTTGGCTGTGCCCTGGGGTCTGACGCTGCCCGTCTGCCCTCCCACATAGCCGCGGTCACTGCTTTTGGAAGTGCTGATGAAAACCTTCTGCGCACGAGAAGCAGCAGCCGAGCCACCTGGAGGCCGGCAAGCCCGTCCCTGGAGGCCGAGGCCCATCGCCATAATCCACAGTCCTATTTACATCTTGATTTCATTCTGGGAGCCGCGGCTGCCGGCATTTGCATAACTCACGGCTGGTGGTGTGCGCCCTGCCCCAGGGAACGCAGACCGTCTCCTCCCCATCAGGTCTAGGACCCACCTGATTGGCAATTTGATTAGGAGACAGAATAATGCCAGGCGACAGAGTATGTAATTTATTTAAATGGAACAAAACGTGACACACTATCGCTGGAACCCGGGACCGCACCTGTAGGAGCTTATTTGACACAAATTGAGATTTCAGGGTTTACAGGTATTGCAAATGAAAACTCCTCGTAGGGTGTCAATAAGAGTTCAATGGTTCCTTTTATTTGGTTCGAATTAATCATAAAATAGGGAAAAAGTAGGTTCTATTTTTTGAAGGTTTTTTGAACAAAACCATTCTAAGAAGCATACATTTCTTCCGCAGATATAATTAAATTTCCAAATTGTAGTTTCCGGCTCTCACCCTCTGCAGTCAGTGCTGGGAAGGAATCTTGCTAATATTCAGGCACCAGGAAAGTTCTCACTCAGTTCCTAGCCCGGCAGAGCCATTGTGCCCTCTCGGGAGCCGCAGAACACCTATGAGGACAGCGCCTGTGGGCTTCAACCAGAAGCCCAGCCTGCATTTCCCCTCCACTTCCCTTTCTTCTCCTTTCTCTTCCTTTCTTCTTCCTGGCAAACTGCAGAAATACCTTGCTATGAGCTAGGCCTGGACTCCTATCTATGAAGCCACTCACGGTGGGCGGTTGCATCCGTCAGCCACTGCTGTGTAACAAGCATCCCACGCTCAGTGGTCTGAAGTGATAAACAGGGGGTCCTGCTCACACGTTTGTGGACAGCTGGGCGGGCGTGGTCTCAGCTGGGTCCATCATGTGTCTGAGGTCCGTCCTGGGTCCCAAGGCGGTTCTGCTACCCTTAACTGGGCTCTCTCCCACGTCTGGGGGTCAGCTGGGTGTCAGCTTGCCTAGGATGGCCTCGACTGGAACAAATGGGCACTCCTCTCTCCTCTCTCATCCTCCAGCAGGCCAGCCCCTGGGTCCAGCAGGGGTCTGAGAGACCAGAGACATGCAAGTCCCCTTGAGGCCCCAGACAACAGCACATTCTTGTTTCCCCCACAATCTATTGGCCAAAGTAAGCCTCAGGTCCAGCCCAGATTCGAGGCATGCTGAAAGAGCCTCCGTGTCTTTTTGGGGGCAAAGCTGCAAGGTGACAGGACAGAGGGTGTGGATCCTGGGACACCTTTCTGTCCTCCACAGCCGAGTGACTGCAGTGGGCCCCAGAGCTGCGTCCCCTGACCTCAAAAGCAGAACAGCCATTGCTGCCCCACTGCCCATCCTGATGCCTCTTTCCCAGACCACACGTCCAAGTCTGGGGCTGCCGGAGAAGATGGCATCATAGCCCAGCCAGCCTGGCACATGTGACGATGCTCACAGCTGGCTGATCCCGCCTGGCACACGTGACGAGGGTCACAGCTGGCTGATCCCGCAGGAACCGCAGGGAAGTGGCTGATTAAAGACATCTCAAGGCAAATACTTGTAAGTGGCAAAACTGCCTGGGGGAGAACAGTGAGTCCACTCTGGTCCGTCTCTAAATCCTCCACTTGCTCAAAGCCAGGGCCTCATGCTTTGATCTGCTGAACACGTCTCTGCATGAAGACCCATGAGGTCAACAGCAGTCTCAGCTCTATCCACAGTGACGTCCTCCAGAGCCTCCTGACGGCATAAACTGGAAAGGTCTCAGTATTACAGGGAATAAGGAATTCCTTCTCTTCGATGGGCCATCAGTAACCCCACACTTAAAGTTAATTTCCAAACTCATGGGAACAGTAGGCTACGGGCATCCCTCTTGCCCACATTTCATGAGACAGGGTCACGAGCGTCACCTCTGAACATCGCTGCCACTTAGAGGGGCATGAACTAAATTAACCCACAGAATCCGCGTCGGGCTGAGGGCTCTTCTGTGAAATGTCTATAAATAGGTTCGATGTGTGTGTTTAACGTTGCCTGCTTGACCACGAAGGCAAGGAGTAGGCATTGTCACGAGAATGAACATGCTGAGAGGGAAAGAGGCGCCACCTCGCAGTCAGGTATTTCCGAGAAAGAGATACATGAAACGTATGTGGTTTTTCACATTTGGAGAACGTGACGACTCTAAGAAGCTGACTGGATAATAGTGGGGAAAGCTCTGAGCGTAGGTAGCAGGAGTGCGCCCGGCATCTGCCGGTAGCTACACGGGCTCCTGGGAGAATCACCTTGACTAAGCGTCGATGTCACAAAGCTCCCAAGTCCAGGAGGGATTTCCGCCTCTGCCTCCCTTTGCGGCAGTGACTATTCTGGGGAACTGGCCTCAGGTGGCCCCTGCTGCCCGGCCCCTCTGCCTGTGGCGCAGCTCCAGGCGTGAGTCCTGCCTGTGCCTGGGGTCCTGCAGGCCCCGGCTCGGTGTGGCTGGGCATGGCTGGGGGATGGGCCCAGGCACAGGCTCCTCTCCTTGGGTGGAGCCCAGCAGCCCCTACCTCCTGGACTGGACCCCTCAGGAGGCCTGCACTTCCCAGCTGAGCAGGTAGGGAGGCTGCCACGCAGACGCTGTGGTTGGAGCAATTCCAAAGCACAGGGTGCCGTGTGAACAGGAGGCGAGGATAAACGCAGAAATAAGAAGTTCTCTCTCATCAAGCTTGGCAGTGACACACAAGGTCCTTCCTGGCAGAGTTTCGCTTTTGTGCAATGAGAATTTCTCTGCGTAGAGGGTGGTGATGACCACACAATGACGGGCCTGCACCTGGCGCCAACTGACTGTATGGAGGCCTAAACATGGGCAAAATGGGGAATTTTATGTATTTTACTAGAATTTGTAAAAGTCATAATGAGCCCAGTCTTTGCAGCAGATGTATGCCCAGGTGCCCTGTTTTCTTTTTTTTCTTTTTTTTTCTTTTTTTTGAGACAGAGTCTCACTCTGTTGCCCAGGCTGGAGTGCAGTGGCACAATCTTGGCTCACTGCAACCTCTGCCTCCCGGGTTCAAGTGCTTCTCCTGCCTCAGCCTGCCGAGTAGCTGGCATTACAGGTACATGCCACCACACTTGGCCAATTATTTTGTATTTTTAGAAGAGACAGGGTTTCACCGTGTTGGCCAGGATGGTCTTGATCTCTTGACCTCGTGATCTGCCCGCCTCGGCCTCCCAAAGTGCTGGGATTACAGGCGTGAGCCACCGCACCCGGCCAAGTGCCCATTTTTTTAAAAGTCCCTCTGATGGTCGCCCACTCACATGAAGACAAGGCACTGAGTGCCCACACCGGGAGTAAAGCCAACGGCCCCAAAGGAAGCAAGCGGGGCTTGTGGGCACCTGAGGCCACATGAGGGAGACCTGCCATCAAGAGGCAGAGTCTATCTATTTCCTCTCTGTGAATCTGGGTGGGTCACGTGCTGGGGCACCAGGTCAGACGTGCTCCCGGGTGGGCTCCCAGCCTGGACTCCAGGGCACCCAGAGCCTCTGCTTGCCCATCCTGGGGCACCAGGGCCGTGGTGCAAAGAAGCCCCACTGGACCCCCGGGTGGAGAACTAAGGGCTCAAACCCCCAGCCCTGCCAAAAACAACTGGAGACTCCCAGAAGCAAAGCTGCCTCGCTGCCACGGGGGCTGCAGAGCTACCTGGCTCACCTACCCAAAGTGCCAGCCCTCGGAGTCCTGAGCACATGAGGGCTTATTGGTTTTCACTGTAAGTTTTTATTTTGAGCTGGTTTGTTACACAACAAAAGCTAACTGATTAACCAATAAATTTGAAAATTTAGATGGCAAGAACAAATATAGAGAAAATGTACAAAAGTGACACAAGAGAAACAGAACATCTCAATGATCTTTTGTCTGTTAAAGAAAACGAACCTTTGGTCTAGGCTTGGTGGCACACACCTGTAATCCCAGCACTTTGGGAGGCCAAGGCGGGCAGATCACTTGAGGTCGGGAGTTCGAGACCAGCCTGGTCAACTTGGTGAAACCCTGTCTCTACTAAAAATACAAAAATTAGCCGGGCGTGGTGGCAGCTGCCTGTAGCCCCAGCTACTCAGGAGGCTGAGGCAGGAGAATTGCTTGAAGCCGGGAGGCGGAGGTTGCAGTGAGCTGAGACCATGCCAGCCTGGGTGACAAGAGCGAAACTGCATCTCAAAAAGAAAGAAAAGAGAAGAGAAGAGAAGAGAAGAGAAGAGAAGAGAAGAGAAGAGAAGAGAAGAGAAGAAAAAAGAAAAGAAAAGAGAAAGTTCAACCTAAAACTTTCTCACAGAAAGTCTCCAGGCCAGGTGGGTTCCCTGGTGAAATTTTTCAAACATTCAAGAAAGAAGTAAACCCAACACACTGAATGATGCCAGCGTAATCTTGGTGCCAAAACCTGACCAAAGGAAAGGTGGCTATGGGGCCAGGCCTCATGAGCAGACGTGCAAATCTAAACAGGTGTCAGCAACTGGGCCCAGTGATGTCTTAAAGGATCTTGACCTGCAACTAAATTATTTGTCTTTTCTTCATTAATTTTTCCAATATTGAACAAATACTCTTTCACTGACACTAGTCCTCTATTTAGCCACATATGAGCTTCTAATTTAAATTACTATGTTTTGTTTTTAATATTTTGGCTGGGTGCAGTGACTCATACCTGTAATCCCAATGCTTTGGGAGGCTGGGGCCAGAGGATCATGGAGCCCAGAAGTTTGAGGCCAGCCTGGGCAACACAGTGAGACCCCATCTCTACAAAAAAAGTGGGGCGGGGGGGCGGGTGTGGGATTACTGGGATTACAGGCTGGGATTACAGGCTCACACCTGTAATCCCAGCACTTTGGGAGGCCAAGGCAGGCAGATCACCTGAGGTTGGGAGTTCGAGACCAACCTGACCAACGTGGCGAAACCCAGTCTCTACTAAAAATACAAAATTAGCCGGGCGTGGTGGCACATGCCTGTAATGCCAGCTACTCAGGAGGCTGAGGCAGGAGAATCGCTTGAACCCGGATGTGGAGGTTGTGGTGAGCCAAGATCGTGCCACTGCACTCCAGACTGGGCAAGAAGAATAAAACTCCATCTCAAAAAAAAAAAAAGAAAGAAAGAAAAAGAAAAAATGAACCATGTGTGGTGGCATGCACCTGTGGTTCCAGCTGCTCCGGAAGCTGAGGCAGGAGAGTGTCCAGGAGGTGGAGGCTGCAGTGAGCTGTGATCACACCACTGCATTCCAGCCTGGGCAAAAAAGTGAGACCCTGTCTCATAAATAAATAAATAAATAAATAAATAAATAATTTCTACTTTGTTCTTTGTCTAGCCAGTTGTTCTTGTTCCTAATACTCTGTTCTTGTTTTAGGAATGAAATCTTTTTTCATCTCTCTGAAGACTGAATTTTGAACGGACTCACTGTGAAGCTCTGACTACTTTGATTGCCTCTGGTTTCTCAGCTGTGACTCCTCCTGTCTGTTAAGGCGGCAGCCTCTTTCCAGAGCGGGGCTTCTTTGGATGTTTAGTGGTCCTGGCTCCTGGGGTTTCTCTCCCGCGCGTGCCCAGGCTTGAAGAGGCCTGTGTCTGCAGCACTTTCACTGCTCTGTTCTTGCCCTTCAGGTTGGACGTCAGTGCCTTCAGTTACAAACCTGTGTCGGGGGCTCCATCTGTCACCACAGCCGGACACAGTGACACATACCTGTGCTCTCTGATACTCTGATACATGGGGCTGACGCAGGAGGATGGTTCGAGCCCAGGAGTTGGAAGCTATAACGCACAGTGACTGTGTCTGTGAAGAACCACTGCCCTCCAGCCTGGGCAACACAGCAAGACCGTGTCTCTAAAAAAGAAATATATATATATATACACACACACACACACACATATATATGTGTGTATATATGTATATAAATATAGCCACAGCTGGTAATGCAGTGGGTTGAATAGTTTCCGAGATGTTCATCCAGTGACTGCATTTGGAAATAGATTCTTGGCTGCTGTGCATGATTCAGTTTAGATGAGGTCACACAGGAGCAGGTCAGGCCCACAGTCCTACGACTCGTGTCCATATAGGAAGCGGAGGGGACACAGAGAGGAAACAGGTGCCCGGGAAGATGGCCGTGTGCAGACAGACACAGAGATCAGAGCGATGCAGCCGCAGATGAGGACACCTGGGGACACCGGGGCGGGAAGCCAGAAGAGGCAGGAAGGAGCTTCTCCTGGAAACCGCTGGGAACGCGGCCCTGCCCGCGCCCTGAAGTCAGACTTCTGGCCTCCAGAATGGAGGATAACATGTTTCTGCTGTTTTAAACCCTGCAGTATTGGGGTCTTTGTTCCCGCAGCCCTGGGGCACCCTGTGGACACCCTGCCTGAGGGCGCCACTGACCCCCCGGTTCTGTGCCCAGGCGTTTGTCCTGCCCGTCCTGTCCTGAAGGATGCTGACCGGTCACTGTGGCTACACAGTCAGTCCCTGTCCCCACAGAGCAGCTTCAGCAACTCGCATGACATCAGGCGCCGCAACCTCGGGACCCCAGTGACCAGGAAAAAAGGGACTTGTGCATCCGCAGAACCAGCCTTTTCCAGAGAAACTCCAGAACCAAAAATATATGCAGGGCATTTTGGAGAAGGAGAAACGGGAGTGGAGACCTGTCAGAAATAGCAGGAGTCAGTGGCCTGCACCTGCACACCGTCGCCCCGCTCTCTCCCTCTCCACGGGAGCCAGGAGCCCGCCCAGGGTCCCCCACCTCGCAGGGGGCAGGGAGGGCGGCCTCCCAAGTCGCAGCTCCGGGACCCGGGCACGGGTGTCCCTGCTCCAGACAGCCGCAGCCACCACACCCGGCCCGGCCCGCAGCCTCATGCCAGCCCCTCCGGGCGTCGCCACAGACAGCGGAGTCCGGCCTGACGCTCATTCCTGGAGCTCCTGCTCCCTCCTCTGGGCTCCCCGGGAACTGTGCCCGGACTGCACCCGGCCAAGCCTCTCCCTGCACCGGGCACTCGGTGCTGTTTGCAGAATAGACCCGTGTGCAGAAGAGACACCCAGGCTGGCCTGCCCCTGAGCATCGCCCGGGAGCCCGGCCAGGTGGTCCCCACGCCTCCCTGGTCTGTCCCAGTCAAAGGTCCTGATTTATGGGAGGATTTTGTGGGACTGGAAACTGCCTGGCAGAGGGAGTGTGGGGAGGATCTCACTCCACTGTCAGGTCTGGCTGCTGACGGCTTTGAAGGCTCCCCTCTCCCTCCTCCCTGGGCCCCACACCCGGCGGGCCTCCCTTTAGTGCCTGTGAAAGATTCGAAGTACAGAAGCCCCGCCCCGGCCCCAGCCCCCCGCAACCGGGATCAACCCCGGCCTTGGACCAGCTCCGGCGGGGCGGGCGGGGGGCTCCTGCGCCCCTGGAAACCTCAGTGGTGTAAGGAGTGGGACGTCCTCACCCTCCTGGTGTCCGTGTGACATCTTCAGTCTTGACATCTGAACGAACATGGGGCAGGGGTCTCTCCTGTCCTTGCAGGACGTCACCGGGACGCCCCGTCTCCACCTGAGCAACAGCTTGTGTGCCCCAGACCTGAACCGCAAGTGGAGACGGCGCCTCTGTGCCACCGCAGGGCACCTCCCGCTGCCTCGGCCGCCCAGGCCCTCCTGGGAGGGATCCAATCCACTGACCAGAAATAACTCCTGAAAACTGGAACCCGGGTCCGGGGGTCACACACAGCCGAAGGGACGGTCTGGGTGTGGGAAGGACGGACGCCGCAGAGCCCAGCTGTGAGGGCATCATGTGGGCGCGGAGCTCAGCCGCCGTGTCCCCTGACCCCCTGCAACTCAGCATGTCAGACGGGTCATCTGGTTTTATCCCCAGAGCACCGTCCCAGAGAAAACCAAGGATACAGCTGGGTATGAGGAGCACGAGCTCCTGGTTCAGAATGAGCTTAGACAAAAGAAGGTTTATTGGCTGGGTTTGGCTTTCCGTCTGTTTATTTGCATTTGTCTCTCGTGTAAATGTCATGAGGAAGCTGAAAATTGGGAATTAATTAGGAATGGGCCTAAGTTACTAGTGTCTGAAACCAAGCTGAAGCTGAAGGGGAAGTCCAGGGTGGACCCAATGCTAAGTGGCTTGGAAGCTTCAGGAATGGCTGGATCCAGGAGCTTATGTGACATTATCAGATCTCTCTCTCTTTGTCTCTCCTCTCGCCCTGTCTCCCCTTCTGCCCACCACCATCAGTACCCATGAACCTGCTTCTCTTTGAGTCAGGCCAGGCCCCTGGACCCTCCTGACCCACAGTCATGAGGAAGATGCTCTTCCCCACAGCCAGCTTCATGCAGACTCCCCAGTTGGCCCTGCTGTGGGCAGGAAGATGAGGCACCTTCCCTGGCCAGCCATGGACCAAGTGGTGGCCCCTGGGGCCAGGAGGCAAGGGGGTCCTGTGATGACGGCGTGAGTGCAGCGCAGCTGCCTTTATGAATAAACAGAAGACTTGAGGCAAAGATCTAAGTAAGAGATTCCAGAGTCTACAGTACCCCAGCGCCTAGGGGAGGGGGGATGCAAGAAACACACAGCGTAGAGTTCGACTCAGCAAGAAGGGGCGGCATGGCTCAGAGTGACGGACCCTCACACCCACCGCCTGCCTCCCACCACCCGATGCCCACGACGGCTGGACAGGCTGGGCCAGGGGAGGTCAGCGTCTCGGACGATGGTGCTAGGCCACCTGATTAACCCTCAAGTCCACCGCAGTCTGCTGCGTGGAAAGGTTACTCAGCGCTGGGCTTTTGCGAGGATTTCACAAGTTGGTTCCTGATTAGAATCTGGCCCCGACCACAGGCCTGATGAGGCTTTGCCCGGCAGGCCTCAGGGAAGCTGCCCTCCCCGCGCCAGGCTTATGCAGCCAGCGTATCACAGCATCTGCAGGGAGCCGCAGTCCTGGGCCCAGCGGTCACCCCAGCCCCAGCTGGCCAGGCTCCCACTCACGTCCAGAGTCCTAGGCCAGGCACCAATATCCAGAGGCCTCCTTAGCAGGGTGAGGGTGGCAGCTGAGCCACTTTCCTCCCCTCACACCCTTCCTGTCCCTGGCCCCAGAATGTGTGTTTTTAGAGGCAGTGTCTTGCTGTGTTGCCCAGGCTGACCTCAAACTCGTGGCCTCCAGCAACCCTCCCGCCTGGCTTCTCCAAGTGCTGGGATTACAGACGTGAGCCGCCACTGTGCCCGGCTCTGCCAGGAACCTCTTGCTGGGGGCTCCTCCTCTTGAGACAACCCCCACATCCGCACTGCACCCGGCCAACCCTCACCCATCCCCTTTGTGGGAGGAATGGGACACGGGAGCCAGTGCCTCCCTCTGCCTCTGGTCTGTGGCCACAGTGGTGAGTAAAGGCTTGATGGCCGCGGTCGGTCTGGCTGGTCCCCCTCACTGCCCTCCCGGACAGCTCGTGGCTCAGCAGTGCGTAACAGCCTCCATAAGCCCCAGCGCAAGACGCACTCTCCAGGTAGCCCTGGTCCCAGGCCTGAGCCAGCCCTCTCACACCAAGCTCAGGCCAGCTCCCAGGAGGCACTGCTGCCCTCCACCCTGGAACAAGAAACCGCAGCCACCGTGAGACTCCAGCTCCCTGCCCACAGCCCATCAGCCATCAGGTCCCTTCCTTCCAATTTTGTCCAGCATTGCCCCAGCCCGGTCCTCCCGGACCCTGCTGGTACCCATCCCCGCGGTGCCGAGCGGACACCTGCCCAAAGCTGACCTCAGCCCTCTCACGGTGGCTCCCTGTGCCCGTTTAGAGAGAGAGAGTTCTTTGGAGGAAAAGGAGAAGACGTCTGAGGCAGCCTCTGCAGGGCGAGTGTTCTGCGGGGCAGGTGTGGGGAAGCTGGGAGTGGTCCCAGCCCTCGTGGGAGGCCTGTGGCAGCCCTGGCTCTGGAGTCATCAGCCCTCCCTCCTGGGAACCGACAGCTAGTCTGTGAACTCTGACCTGGCAATTCGGATGTGGCCGTGGGGACCGCGTGTTTGGAATAGGGGTCTCCATCCCTCCGTTAACTGGAGACGCAGTGGGGACAGTCAATGAGACCCCAGGGGAAGGGACGCCTCACAGGAACCAGAGCAGAGAAAACACAGGCCTGTCTGAATCCACTTCTAGCATCTCAATAATTCCAGAACATCAAGCAGAGCTCAGCCATCAGAGGCACAACTGAGGTTGGAGGAGGTCCTGCTTCACCCCGAGAGGTTTCCCCGGCCCCGTGAACCATTGTTCTGAAGAAGTTCCCCACCTCCTTCCCTGCTCCCCGCAGCCACAGTCGTGAGCAGCTTCCCCCTGGGTGAGAGACACCCCTCCGCCTCCACTCACCCTTTAACGTCGGTTTCCTCTGCAGGGGGCACAAAACAGGGACTGCTCAGCAGCTGTTGATTTGTTTTCTGTTGAATTTGTTGAAGAATCATGTAAAATGGACACTTACAAGGGAAAGTAAATTTCAACCTTCAAAAGAAAAGTACACCCCAACCTGGTTGGGGTTGAGGAGGCCCTGCGTTCTCTCCAGTTGTTGGCCGTGTTAGTCAGAGTTCTCCAGAGGAACAGAGCCGGGGGTCGTGTGCAGAGAGAGGCTGATTATAAGAGATTGGCTCCCATGGTTAGGAAGCTGAGACCTCACCATCTGCAGCTGGTGAGCCAAACACCCAGGAGAGCCAGACACCCGGGGGAGCCGGACACCTTAGGGAGCTGGACACCTTGGGGAGCCAGACACCCAAAGGAGTCGGACATCTGGGAGAGCCAAACACCCGAGGGAGCCAGACAGCTGAGAGAGCCAGACAGCTGGGAGAGCCGGACACCCAGGAGAGCCGGACACCTTAGGGAGCCGGACAGCCAGGGAAGCCAGACACCCGGGGGAGCCAGACACCCAAAGGAGTCGGACACCCAGGAGAGCCAGACACCTGGGACAGCCGGACACCTGGGAGAGTCGGACACCTGGGAGAGCCGGACACCTTAGGGAGCCGGACAGCCAGGGGAGCCGGACACCCGGGGGAGCCAGAAGCCTGGGAGAGCCAGTGCTGCCAGCTCCAGGCCTGGTCCGAATCTGAAGGCAGGACAAGCCCACGTCCAGGGAGAAGGCTCCACGCCTCCGACAAGTCTCCACACGTCGGGGAGGGACCTCAGCATTACTCACCCATGGACTCAAGTGTCCTCCTCACAGCCCAGCCACGGTGACGCCTCAATTCCGCGTCACATCAGCAAGTGCACGGCCTCCAGGTGGCTACGTGCCCTGTGTACTCATCACGCTTGGCCCAGCGGAGCCTGAGTGGCTTCACCTGACCTTGTCTACTGGGCCAACTTACCCGCCAGATCCCCAAAGCCAGGGTCTGTGGCGCCCCTCCCTCCCGTCCTGCTCCAGACAGCGAGGGCTTCTCCACGGTTGAGGGCAGGGAGCATGGTCTTTGCCAAGCCCACACGCTGCTCCCAGGACAGCAGGCAAAGGCAGACGCAGCCCGGCCCCGGGAGCAGGTGTGGGCTCCGGCTACACAAAGGAGATCTCAGAATCGGGAAATACAGCTGCTCTTGGCACCCAACTTCTTTTTGAAATATTGAAATATTGTTCTTTTCACAAAAATGTGTTGTGCTCAAATGCTACAGGTTTACTTTTGTTATATGGAAGTGAATGAATACTGTCTTAACTTCTCGGTTTTAATTTCAATAGTGTAGATATCAGTAGACATAAGCCACATAAACGGAAGCTTGCTGGGGTCCTCAGTAATTCTGTTTTTTGAGACAGGGTCCCACTCTGTCGCCCAGCCTGGACTGCAGCGGCACAATCTCAGCTCACTGCAGCCTCAGCCTCCCTGGATTCAAGGGATCCTCCCACCTCAGCCTCCCGAATCACTGGGACCACGTCTGCCTAATTTTTGTGTTTTTTGTAGAGATGGGGTCTCACTTCATTGCCCAAAATGGTCTTGAGCTCGTGGGCTCAATTGATCCACCAGCCTCGTCCTCCCAAAGTCCTGGGATTACAGGCATGAACCATCACACTAATTTTTTTTTTTATTTTTTTATTTTTTGAGATGGAGTCTTGCTCTGTCGCCCAAGCTGGAGTGCAGTGGCATGATTTCGGCTCACTGCAACCTCCACCTCCCAGGTTCAAGCGATTCTCAGGCCTCTGCCTCCTGAATAGCTGAGATAACAGGTGCACACCACCATGCCTGGCTAATTTTTTGTATTTTTAGGAGAGACGCCTGTAATCCCACTGTAATCCCAGCACTTTGGGAGGCCAAGGGGGGAGGATCTCTTGAGCCCAGGAGTTCAAGACCAGCCTGGGCAACACGGCTAGACCCCATCTCCACAAAAAATTTTTAAAATTAGCCAGGCATGGTGGTGCGTGCCTGTCTTCCTACCTACTCAGGAGGCTGAGGTGGGAAGATCACTTGAGCCCAGGAGTTGGAGCTTGCAGTGAGCCGTGATCATACCACTGCACTCCAGCCTGAGCAACAGAGCAAGACTCCATCTCAAATAAATAAATAAATAAACAAACAAATAAATAAAATATACCATCTTAGCCACTTTTAAGCATGTGCTTCTGTGGTGTTAAGTATACCCACATCCCTCTGCGACCATCACCACATTCATCTCAAGCACCTGTCGTCTGCCCAGACTGTGACTCTGTCCCCATTAAACACTGACTTGTAATTTCCCTTCCCCCACCCCCTTCCCCACAAATTCTACTTTCTGTCTGTGTATTTGGTGACTCTAGGCTCCTCACATTGTAGCAGGATGAGCCGCAGACAAAACTCCTCAGACATCGGATTAAAGCAGGAAGTGGTTTTTATTCGGCCAGGAGTGTCGGCAGACTCGCATCTTAAGAGCCAAGTTTCCAGAAAAAGAAATTCTTGGCCTTTTTAAAGGCTTACAACTCTAAGGGGTCCATGTGAAAGGGTCGTGATAGATCGAGCAAGCGTGAGAAATGTGACTGGGGGCCACATGCATCAGCTAACAGAACAAAAAGTTTTACAATGCTTTTTTCATACAGTGCCTGAAATTTACAGATAACACGAGTCATTTAGGTCAGGGGTTGATGTTATTATTGTTACTTTTTTAACTCCTAGGGTGGTGGTGCCAAGGTTGTCTGGCTATTTATCTTACTTTTGTTTTTTTCCAGGTTTTTGCTTTCTCTCTTTCCTCCTGTCTTGTGAACTAGGCAAGGTGGAGGGAGGAGGGCAGCAGGAGTAGTAGTGGTCTCCTTCCTTAACATGAGCGGAATTACGCAGCATTTCTCTTTCCCGTCCAGTTTGTTTCACTTAATAAATTTTTAAGGTTTATCTATGTTGTAACATGTATCAGAATTTTCTTCCTTTTTTTTTTTTTTTTTTTTTTTTGAGATAAGGGCTCACTCTCTCACCAAGGCTGGGGTGCAGTGGCACAATCACGCCTCACTGCAACCTCCCCGCTCCCCACTCCGGGTTCAACCAATTCTCATACCTCAGCCTCCCAAGTAGCTGGGACTACAGGTGTGCACCACCACGCCTGGCTAATTTTTTGTATTTTTGGTAGAGACAGGATTTCGCCACATTGCCCAAGCCGATTTTCTTCCTTTTCAAGGTTGAATAATATCCCACAGGACGCGTGGACCACATTTTGTTTACCCATTCATGCACTGACGGACGCTTGCACTGACGTTACCCATTCATGTGCTGCTGCCACCTTTTAGCTGTTGTGAATAATGCTGCTATGAACATAAATGTATAAATATCTGTTCAAGTCTTGCTTTCAGTTGTTTTGAGTGTATACTTGGAAATGGAATTTCTGGATTACACGGTCATTCGGTTTGATTTTTTGGGAAGCCAGCATACCATTTTTCCATAGCTGCTGCAACGTTTTACACCCCCACCAAGAGTGCACAGAGTTCCAATCTCCCTCTGTCCTCGTCAACACTTGTTATTTTCTCTGGCTTCCATAAGAGCCATCCTAATGGGCATGGGGTGGGGTCTCACCGTGGTTTTCACTTGCATTTCCCTAGTAATTAGTGATGTGGGGCGTCTCTTCATGTGCGTCTTGGACACTTGTGTATCTTGTTTGAAGAACTGGCTACTCAACTTCTTCGCCCACGTTTTTTATTGTGTTGTTTGGTTTTTGTTGTCGTTGAGTTGCAGAAGTTCTTCACACATTCAAGATATTAATCCCTTATCAGGAATATTATTTGCAAATATTTTCTCCCATTCCACATGTTGCCTTTTCACCTTTTTGATAGTGTCCTTCAAAGCACAAATGTTTTTAATTTGGGGCCGGGCGTGGTGGCTCACGCCTGTAATCCCAACACTTTGGGAGGCTGAGGTGGGCGGATCACCTGAGGTCAGGAGTTTGAGACCAGCCTGACCAACATGGTGAAATCCCATCTCTACTAAAAATACAAAAACTAGCCGGGCGTGGTGGTGGACGCCTGTAATCCCAGTTACTCAGGAGGCTGAGGCAGGAGAATAGCTTGAATCTGGGAGGCAGAGGTTGCAGTGAGCCAAGATCACACGAGTACACTCCAGCTTGGGTGACAGAGCAATACTCTGCCAAAAGAAAAAGAGAGAGAGAAAAAAAAAAGAAAGAAAGAAAGAAAGAAAGAAAGAAAGAAAGAAAGAAAGAAAGAAAGAAAGAAAGTTAGTTTTTAATTTTGATAAGGTCTGATTTACCTATCTTTTCTTTTGTTGCCTGTGCATTTGTGTCATATTCAAGAAATCCTTGCCAAAATCAGTATCACGGCGCTTTTCCCTTATGTTTTCTTCTGAGAGTTTTAGCTTTTACAGGTAACTCTTTGATAAATTTTGAGTTACTTTTCATATCTGGTGCTAGGTAAAAATTCTATTTTGTTCTTTTACATGGGGATATCTAGTTTTCTCGGCAGCATTTGTTGAATGGACTGTTCTTTCCCCATTGAATGGTCTTGGCACCCTTGTCAAAAATCATTTGACTGTACATATGAAGGCTTATTTCTGGGCTGTATTCTATTCCCTTGGTCTACATGTCTGTGTTTATGCCGGTACCACACTGTTTTGATGACTGTAGCATTGTAGTAAACTTTGAAATTAGAAAGTATGAGTTCTCTTACTTTGGTCTTTTTTTTTTTTTTTCCAGACAGTTTTGGCTAGTCAGGGTCCCTTGAGATTTCACATGGATTTTAGAATGGGTTTTTCTATTTCTGGAAAAAAAAAAAAAGTCGTTGGAGTTTTGAGAGGAATTGCATTGAATCTGCAAATTGCTTTGGACAAGATGGCTGTCTTCACTATAGTAAGTATTCTAATTCATAAACACAGGGTATCTTTCCATTTATTTAAGTCTTTTTATTTTTTCAGCAATGTTTTGTACTTTTCAGCATACAAGTCTTTCACTTCCTTAGTTAATTCCTAAATATTTTATTCCTTGGAGAGCTATTACGAATGGAATTTTTACATTTCTTTTTTGGATAGCTCATGGTTAGTGTATGCAAATGCAATGGACTTTTGTGCCTTGATGTTGTATCCTGCAACTTTGCTGAACTCACCTACTAGTTCTGTTAGTTCTCACAGGTTTGGGGTGGAATCTTTAGGATTTTCTACATACTCCATCATGTTGTCTGTGAACAGAGGTAATTTTACGTCTTCCTGTCCATGCTGGATGCCTTTTTTCTGGTTCATCCGACTGCTCTGGCTGGAACTTCCAGCGCTGTGTTGAACAGCAGTGAAGAGCGTGGGCATCTTTGCCTTGTTCCTGGTCGCAGAGGAGAGGCTTCCTGCCTCTCACCATTGAGTACAACGCTCACTGTGGGTTTTTCCCACATGGCCATTGTTATGTTGAGGTCCTTTCATTCTAGCCTGGTTTTTTCCATGTTTTTATCACGAAAGGGTGTTGAGTTTAGTCAAAGGCTCTTTCTGCATCGATTAAGGTCACGCGATTTCTTCCCTTCATTTGGTTACCATGGAATACAACATCGATCGGTTTTCACATGTTGAACCGTTCTTGCATTCGGGAACAAATTCCACCTGGTCCTGGAGGAAAATCCTTTTAACATGCTGCTGAATTGGGTTTCTGCTAGTATTTCTGCTAGTATTTCTGCTAGTATTTCTGCTGGTATTTCTGCTAGTATTTCTGCTGGTATTTCTGCTGGTATTTCTGCTGGTATTTCTGCTAGTATTTCTGCTGGTA
The DNA here is from genome assembly GCF_001698545.2 of Rhinopithecus bieti. NCBI lineage: Eukaryota > Metazoa > Chordata > Mammalia > Primates > Cercopithecidae > Rhinopithecus > Rhinopithecus bieti. Next base: position 236,217 of record NW_016815853.1, on the reverse strand, counting down.
TTTCTGCTAGTATTTCTGCTGGTATTTCTGCTAGTATTTCTGCTGGTATTTCTGCTAGTATTTCTGCTGGTATTTCTGCTAGTATTTCTGCTGGTATTTCTGCTAGTATTTCTGCTGGTATTTCTGCTAGTATTTCTGCTGGTATTTCTGCTAGTATTTCTGCTGGTATTTCTGCTAGTATTTCTGCTGGTATTTCTGCTAGTATTTCTGCTGGTATTTCTGCTAGTATTTCTGCTGGTATTTCTGCTAGTATTTCTGCTGGTATTTCTGCTAGTATTTCTGCTGGTATTTCTGCTAGTATTTCTGCTGGTATTTCTGCTAGTATTTCTGCTGGTATTTCTGCTAGTATTTCTGCTGGTATTTCTGCTAGTATTTCTGCTGGTATTTCTGCTAGTATTTCTGCTGGTATTTCTGCTAGTATTTCTGCTGGTATTTCTGCTAGTATTTCTGCTGGTATTTCTGCTAGTATTTCTGCTGGTATTTCTGCTAGTATTTCTGCTGGTATTTCTGCTAGTATTTCTGCTGGTATTTCTGCTAGTATTTCTGCTGGTATTTCTGCTAGTATTTCTGCTGGTATTTCTGCTAGTATTTCTGCTGGTATTTCTGCTAGTATTTCTGCTGGTATTTCTGCTAGTATTTCTGCTGGTATTTCTGCTAGTATTTCTGCTGGTATTTCTGCTAGTATTTCTGCTGGTATTTCTGCTAGTATTTCTGCTGGTATTTCTGCTAGTATTTCTGCTGGTATTTCTGCTAGTATTTCTGCTGGTATTTCTGCTAGTATTTCTGCTGGTATTTCTGCTAGTATTTCTGCTGGTATTTCTGCTAGTATTTCTGCTGGTATTTCTGCTAGTATTTCTGCTGGTATTTCTGCTAGTATTTCTGCTGGTATTTCTGCTAGTATTTCTGCTGGTATTTCTGCTAGTATTTCTGCTGGTATTTCTGCTAGTATTTCTGCTGGTATTTCTGCTAGTATTTCTGCTGGTATTTCTGCTAGTATTTCTGCTGGTATTTCTGCTAGTATTTCTGCTGGTATTTCTGCTAGTATTTCTGCTGGTATTTCTGCTAGTATTTCTGCTGGTATTTCTGCTAGTATTTCTGCTGGTATTTCTGCTAGTATTTCTGCTGGTATTTCTGCTAGTATTTCTGCTGGTATTTCTGCTAGTATTTCTGCTGGTATTTCTGCTAGTATTTCTGCTGGTATTTCTGCTAGTATTTCTGCTGGTATTTCTGCTAGTATTTCTGCTGGTATTTCTGCTAGTATTTCTGCTGGTATTTCTGCTAGTATTTCTGCTGGTATTTCTGCTAGTATTTCTGCTGGTATTTCTGCTAGTATTTCTGCTGGTATTTCTGCTAGTATTTCTGCTGGTATTTCTGCTAGTATTTCTGCTGGTATTTCTGCTAGTATTTCTGCTGGTATTTCTGCTAGTATTTCTGCTGGTATTTCTGCTAGTATTTCTGCTGGTATTTCTGCTGGTATTTCTGCTGGTATTTCTGCTGGTATTTCTGCTGGTATTTCTGCTGGTATTTCTGCTGGTATTTCTGCTGGTATTTCTGCTGGTATTTCTGCTAGTATTTCTGCTAGTATTTCTGCTGGTATTTCTGCTAGTATTATTTCTGCTAGTATTTCTGCTGGTATTTCTGCTGGTATTTCTGCTGGTATTTCTGCTAGTATTTCTGCTGGTATTTCTGCTAGTATTTCGTTGAACTTTCCATTCTATTTCAAAACAAAGCGTTTTTATGTTTCATTGATTCATTCTCCTAGTCGGAAAATACCGAAAATGCACATCGAATCCCTTTCATGTGTGTCTTCGGTATCCCTGTGACCAAGAGCAAGAGGGAGTCACAGAGAGGCAGAGATCCCCGGAGACCCAGGGCTTTGAGCTGGATGCAGGGCTGGCCAGGCCCCTGGGGCGTCCTGTGGTGGTGAGGATGGGGTCCTGTGGGTTCCAGTGTGGGAAAAGTGGTGAAGCCACGACTTGATCATCTGATGATCAGGAGAGTGTGGGTGGCAGGAGCTGGCAGCTGTCACCAAAGCCACTTCCTGTTGTGCTTGGGCGCACAACCAAACTATGTTTTCCAGCCTCCCTTGAATTTGAAGATTATCACAGGACTGAGTTCTGGCAAAGGAGTATGGGCATCGGGTGCGCCAACCTGGTCTCCAGGACACCCTGGGAAACTGCCCCCAGGCTCTTTTTTCCCTCTGTCTGGAACCAAGGTGATCCCAGGGCCATGTCTGGAACCATGTGTAGAAGGTGGAGGAACCCTAGGAGAAGGAATCCCGTTCCTGACCGTTAGGAACAGAGCCCGCCAGGAGCAGCATTGAGCTCAAGAGCAAAACACACTTGACTGTGTGCGGCAGCAGAGACTGCTAGGCTTTTCCACCGTCCTCACTGAGGTATTAACCCAGGAAGCCACGCCACCATCTCTGGGTGTTGAGCTGCACTGGCCCTTCCTTCTGGAGCACTCTGACCTCTCAGTTCTCTTCCTTCTGAAACACTCTGGCCTCCCTGGTCCCCTTCTTTCTGGAACACTCTGACCTCCCTGTCCCCTCTTGCCCGGCTCTGCTGCCTGCTAGGCTGTGTCCCAAGGCCAGGGCTACAGGGGAGAAGGGGAACCTCAGTCTCTCAGGTGGAGAAAAGTTGGGGAACTGACTCACAGCCTCACGCCTCTGGGGCCCCAGTCACTCTCCCACCTCCCCGCTACTGTACCCACCCCACCCCTTCGGTTGCACACCTGCCCCACGGGATCACAGTGGAGCCTCTAGAAAAGGGATCACAGTGGAGCCTCTAGAAAAAGTCCAGGTGCTGCTTCCACACAGGGGCCGAACCTGAACAGCAGCACAAAGGAAGGTGTCCAGGAAGGCACTTGCAAGACTCACCCAGAGATAATAATGCTGCAGTTTCCACAACTGCTCTGTTTTAATATCAACTCCCACAAATTGAGGAGACGTCATTTTCCTTATTTACAAATGAGGGAGGTGAATCCGGGCAGCCCGTCCCACGCACCCTCCTGCAGCAACACCCCCAACACCCCTCTACCCACCCTGCTCCGGATACCTGAGCTGCGTCCCCTACGTGGTGGCCTCAGAGGTCTCAGCCGAGGACCCAGGGGGACACCTGTGCAGTCCAGTGCATCTGAAGCCACGTCCACACTTGAAGACCCAGGCTCGCTGAGAAAGCTCGGCCTCGGCTAGGCTGCTGGGGCTGCAGGGGAGGCCAGGATGACCCGGAGGGAGGAACCAGCACCAGGTTTCAGGGAGGGGGTGGTCAAGAATACTGGAGAGGAGAGTATGCAGCAAGTCCCAGCTCTGCCATGTGGCCAGGGACACCCCTGCGGCCTGGCGGCCTGTCCCTGCCCTCCAGGGCTTATTCTCCCTCAGGGCACCCAAGAGGAGAAGCCTTCCCCTGCCCTCATACTCTCACTGCAAAGGCTGGGTAGAGCTGAGCCATTTCGGAGGGAGGCCCACTGCCCGCAGAAAGGGTCGGCCTCCTCCGGGGTTCTGAGAAGGGGACAGTGGCAGGAGGCGCCTGGTGAGATCTGGTGAGCACCAGTTCCAGAATGGGGGGGCGTGGAATGTGGGGCGCTGTCCGAGGTCTGACCCTCCCTAGAGGACCTGTCTATGTCAGGCTCAGGACTCAGAGGACCTGCGCAGCAGCGAGAACAGAGGGGTCCCAGGAGGCAGAGATGAGGAAGATGGGGCTCACAGTGGCACCTGTCATGCAGACTTGGGGCTCCTGGGCATCTCTGATACTCAGGGGCCATGGGGTCAAGACAGGTTCAGGGATCTGGCCAGGTCTAGGGACTGAGCAGCCTCAGGGCTGCCTCCACCCACCGCACCCACAAGTCCCCACGCGGTGTGAGTCAACCCAACCTGGAGCTCCGGCCAGAAGCAGTGCAGGACTGGACAGAGCCCCCACCAGAGAGGCCAGTGGTGGTGGACACGGAAGGGACATCAGCCTTGGAAGGAGAAAGGGTTTATCTCCTGGAGGAGAGCCAGCCGGCCGGCCGGGGGGCGTGACAGCGGCCTGGGGTCCAGAACGGAGGGAAGGGGTACTGGGCTTGGCGGCCCGGCTGCACTTCAGCCTTCTGGGAGACTCAGCCCCCTGGGAGTCTGCCCACAAACGGGCCAGGCGTGTGCCTGGAGGAACAGGCTCCCCATCAGCTCTGTGGCTCCCCAAGCTGGCAGATATACCAAAGTCAGAAGACAGAAAAGTGTGGTTTCCACGTGGAGTGGCACCCAGACCTCCTGCCCGGGCCCCACTGGGAGACCTTAGGCCCCTTCCAAGCCACTAAGCCCTCATCCCAAAAGTCAAACGTGCTGATCCCTGAAGCCAGGCCTGACGCCGGGGGCCTGGTTTTCTGCTCTTGACGGGAATAGCTTACAGCTGTGTGTCTATATTGGCAGCCACTTCTACCAAGCCCAGTTATTTATATACCTCCTTCCCAAACGGAAATATAAGGAAATGTGTTCGCAATTTTGACTTTATTTCATAAAACACAGGATGAGGCCAAATGGAAGTCTGTTTCTGAATAAGATTGCAGATTACAGATCTGAAAAACCAAGTTCACTTTCAGCTGCAAATATCATCTAGAGAAAATGTCTTGTTTTGTAAAAAGAAGCTGTGTGTTGACAGATTTCTTCCCCTCAAATTCTAGAGGGATTTCAAAGCCCTCAGTGGGGGTTCTACCTGTGGGGGAGGCGGTGCTTGCATCCCAGACACACCCTGACCCTGCAGGCCCAGTGCAGTGGGGTCCCCAGACAGCTCCGTGGCCACAGGCTTGGTGGCAGGGGCAAGGTTGGCTGCCATAGGGGCAGGGGGGACGCCACCTCCACCCTGACCAAAGCCTCAGGTGCACTGGCCCAGCAGTAGGATGTAGAGGTTCCGGGGTACCCATAGCAGGATAAACACCCTCGTCCTCCCTGGGAACCTGGAAACCCAGCCATGCCATCGAAGGCTTCCGGGGAGGTGCATCTTGCCCACCCCCAGCTTGTCCCCTACTCCCAGCTTGTCCCCCATCCCCGGTTTGTCCCCCACCCCACCTTTCCCTTTAACTCTCGCTCGGCCTCATGTAGAGGTTAAAGGGAACACCCCTGGGCAGGTGACGCCTCCCCACCATCGGGTGACCCACCTGCTGCCTCCCACAGCCCTCCCACGTGCCCCCTCCCCCCGCCGCAGCAATGCCCCTGAGTTCCCTCTGCCCACCCTGCTCGGCAATGCCTGAGCCGCCTCCCCTACATCATGGCCTCAGAGGCCTCAGAGGGAAGTCTGACACCCCCCGTGCCATGCCCACCCTGCCCACACCCTTGACGACCCCAGGTGCCTGCGGGCTCCCTCATTTCTGTCCCCCAGTTCCTCACTTCCTGGTGGTCTCTCCTCGCCTGTCACCTGCGGGCTCCCTCATCTCTGTCCCCCAGTTCCTCACTTCCTGATGGTCTCTCCTCGCCCATCACCTCCCCGAAGGCTTCCTTGGCTGTCCAGGCGCCTCTCAGTCCACACCTTCCTCTTTCCGCCCCAGGTGTCGCATCTGCACACCTCAGTCAGTGCATTTGTGCTGGTCTCTCCCTCCCGCTGCTGGTCAACCCTGCCAGGCATCTACCATAGGCCCTACACCCATGACAGGGACTGGCAGAGCCCTGGGGAGGGCACCGAACCTAGGAGGGCTTCCTGGAGGTGGGCCAGAGCGGAGCTGGGAGTGGGAGGAGGACCATCACCCCTGGACTGCGCTCCTGCATATGTGAGAGAGGACACCGTGCCGTTCCCACATATACAGATAAGAGACTGTATCATTCTCGCATATACAGAGAGGAGAGGGTTCCGTTCCCGCATACACAAAGAGGAGAGTGCACCCTTCGCGCACATGCGTAACCTCACTGCATGCTGGTGAGAAGCCCCTGGTGTGCATGTGCACGGGCAGTGAGTGACACACAGCTCTTTCCAGCGATGCCCCTTCTGTCTTTAAAATTATGGTTAGTAATTAGCACAGAATTTTTTCTTTAAAAAACAAGAGTAAGAAGTCATTTAATGATCTCCAAACTAATTACGAATATGGCCATACTTGGAGAAGCCACTCCCTAAAAGCGATGACTTGGCTCAAGTTGCAGTGAGAACCTGGGCGGAGGCACCTGCAGTGAGAACCTGCCCAGGAGACATCTGCCGTGAGAACCTGCGTGGAGTCACCCTCAGTGAGAACCTGCCTTGGAGGCATCCGCCGTGAGAACCTGCCCGGGAGATACCTGCCGTGAGAACCTGCCCAGGAGACACCTGCCATGAGAACCTGCCCGGGAGACACCTGCAGTGAGAACCTGCCTCAGAGGCACCTGCAGTGAGAACCTGCCCGGAGGCACCTGCCGTGAGAACCTGCCCGGGAGACACCTGCAGTGAGAACTTGCCTCGGAGGCACCCGCAGCCATCAGTGCCACTTTTCACCCTGGCCCGAGGCAGTGACCCCTTCGCATCCCCACCCCACCTGCCCTGCCTCCTCAGTGGGGTGAACGGATAAAAGACGTTGGTTCTGGTTATCATCTCTGAGCTGCCAGGTTTTTTAATGGCTGCATGGGGATATCATTTGCATATCCTCAAACTCACACACTTAACGTGTCCAATTCAGTGCCTTTTAGTATATTCACAAAGCTGTGCGTCTATCACCACAATTTTAGAACATTTTATCACCTCAAAAAGAAAACAAATCCTGCTTCCCCCAGCCATCACTCTGAGCCTCCCGCTTTCCCCGGCCCCTGTCCATCATGAAGCCACTCTATGTCTCTGCAGATGTGCTGTTCAGGACGTTTCACATCAATTCAATCATACACCACGTGGTCCATGGAGACCAGCTTTGTTCACTCGGTGTGATGCTTTCAAGACTCTGTGGGGGCGATCTGGCTGCGGCATCTGTCACCCCATTGATTACCAGGGTTGATTCCACTGCTGTGGCCAGCTCAGCGCTGTTCCCTTCCCGCCTCACCGTTCCACGTGCTTCCTTCCCCAAATTGTGTGCTCAGCCAAAGAAAATGACCTTCCCAAACAAAGAAGGACCATTCTCCAGTCCGGGGTGTCCGAGCAGCCACACTCCCCTGCTAGAATCTCCAAAGAAGCTCTCGAGGTCCATCCATGGTGCAACTGAAATCAGACCTCTGTTGCCTTTTGGGGTTTAATACAATTCCATCGTATGGATCACATCACATTTTGTGTAACCACTAATCCGTGGCAGAAATGGGGCTGTTTCCACCTTTTGGCTATCAGTAATCAATGCTGCTGTGAACACGGATGTACAGCTTTACCCGTGGACACGCTTGCCCTTCTCCTGGGTAAATGCCTAGGAGTAGAATTCCCGGGTCCTCTGGTAACTCTACGTGTGACATTGGAGGGAAAACGAGACTGTTTTCCACAGTGACTGCACCATTTGCCACTCCTGCCAGTGACGGATGAGGGATCTGGTTCTCCACATCCTCCCAACACCTGTCATTGTGCCCGTTAGACGACAGCTGTCCCAGCAGGTGTGAAGCACTGCCTCTTTGTGGCTTTGATTTGCCTGTTCCTGAGGGCTGCTGACGTTGAGCATAAGTCCATGTCCCTATTGGTCATGTGTGGTTTGGCTGTGTGTCCCCACCCAAATCTCATCTTGTAGCTCCCGTAATTCCCACAGGTTGTGGACGCGACCCAGTAGGAGATGATTGAATTTTGAGAGTGGGTCTTTCCCGCACTGTTCTCATGGTAGTGAATAAGTCTCATGAGATTTGATGGTTTGATAAAGGAAAACCCGTTATGCTTAGCACTCATTTTCTCTGGCCACTGCCACATAAGAAGTGCCTTTCACCTCCCACCATGAATCTGAGGCCTCCCCAGCCATGTGGAACTGTAAATCCAATTAAACCTCTTTTTCTTCCCAGTCTTGGGTATGTCTTTATCAGCAGTGTGGAAACAGACTAATACAGTAAATTGGTACCCCTGGCGTGGGGCATTGCTGAAGAGTTACCCGAAAACGGGAAGTGACTTTGGAACTGGGTAACAGGCAGGGGTTGGAACAGTTTGGAGGGCTCAGAAGAAGATAGGGAAATGTGGGAAAGTTTCAAACTCCATAGAGACTTGTTGAATGGCTTTGGCAAAAATGTTGATAGTGATACGGACAATGGAAATCCAGGCTGAGGTGATCTCAGATGGAGATGAGGAACTTGTTGAGAACTAGGCAATGGTGACTCTTGTTATGTTTTAGCAAAGAGACATGGCATTTTGCCCCTGTCCTAGAGACGTGTGAAACTTTGAACTTGAGAGAGATGATTAGGGTATCTGGCAGAAGAAATTTTTTTTTTTTTTTTTTTTTTTTGAGACGGAGTCTCGCTCTGTGGTCCGGGCTGGAGTGCAGTGGCTGGATCTCAGCTCACTGCAAGCTCCGCCTCCCGGGTTCACGCCATTCTCCTGCCTCAGCCTCCCGAGTAGCTGGGACTACAGGCACCCGCCACCTCGCCTGGCTAGTTTTTTGTATTTTTTTTTTAGTAGAGACAGGGTTTCACCATGTTAGCCAGGATGGTCTCAGTCTCCTGACCTCATGATCTGCCCGCCTCGGCCTCCCAAAGTGCTGGGATTACAGGCTTGAGCCACCGTGCCCAGCCCAGAAGAAATTTCTAAGCAGCAAAACATTCAAGTGGTGACTTGGGTGCGGTTAAAGGCATTCAGTTTTAAAAGGGAAACAGAGCATAAAAGTTTGAAAAATTTGCAGCCTGATGGTGCGATAGAAAAGAAAATCCCATTTTCTGAGGAGAAATTCAAGCTGGCTGCAAAAATTTGCGTAACAAGGNATCTCAGCTCACTGCAAGCTCCGCCTCCCGGGTTCACGCCATTCTCCTGCCTCAGCCTCCCGAGTAGCTGGGACTACAGGCACCCGCCACCTCGCCTGGCTAGTTTTTTGTATTTTTTTTTTAGTAGAGACAGGGTTTCACCATGTTAGCCAGGATGGTCTCAGTCTCCTGACCTCATGATCTGCCCGCCTCGGCCTCCCAAAGTGCTGGGATTACAGGCTTGAGCCACCGTGCCCAGCCCAGAAGAAATTTCTAAGCAGCAAAACATTCAAGTGGTGACTTGGGTGCGGTTAAAGGCATTCAGTTTTAAAAGGGAAACAGAGCATAAAAGTTTGAAAATTTGCAGCCTGATGGTGCGATAGAAAAGAAAATCCCATTTTCTGAGGAGAAATTCAAGCTGGCTGCAAAAATTTGCGTAACAAGGAGCCAATGTTCATCCCCAAGACAATGAACAAAATGTCTCCAGGGCATGTCAGAGACCTTCATGGCAGCCCCTCCTTTCACAGGCCTGGAGGTTTAGGAGGCAAAAGTGGTTTCATGGGCTGGGCCCAGGATCCCCGTGTTGTGTGCAACCTAGGGACTTAGTGCCCTGCATCCCAGCCACGCCAGCTGTCACTGAAAGGGGCCAATGTAGAGCTTGGGCTGTGGTCTCAGAGGGTGGAAGCCACAAGTCTTAGCAGCCTCCACTTGGTGTTGAGCCTGGGAGTGCACAAAAGTCAAGAATTGAGGTTTGGGAACCTTCACCTAGATTTCAGAAGATGTATGGAAACTATTACTGCTGTAATAGTACCATATACAATTCTTATACATTCTAGATGTCAATTATCAAATATTTGATTTGCAAATATTTTCTCCCATTCACTGGGTTGTCTTTCATTTGCTATAATAGACATAGTGTCCTTTGATGTACAAATGTTTTTAATTTTGATGAAGTTCAACATGTGTTTTTTCTTTTGTTGCTTGTGACTTTGGTATCATATTTAAGACACCATTACCTAATCCAAAGATTTACACGTGTGTTTCCTTCTGAGAGTCTTATAGTTTTATCTCTTGCAGTTGGATCTTTGACCTGCTTTGACTTAATTTTTTGTATGTGTGAGGTAGGAACTCAAATTTATTATTTTGCATATGGATATACAGCAGTCCCAACAGGGTTAATTGAAAAACTATTCTTTTCCCTCAATAAATGGTCTTAATGTCTTTGTCAAAAACCAACTAAGGGTTTAATTTCTGGGCTCTCTATTCCACTGATCTGTGTGTCCAGCCTGGTAGCATTGTCACACTGTCTCCATTACTGGTGTTTTGTATTCAGTTTTGAAATAAGGAAGTGTGAGTCCCCCAACTTTGTTCTTTGTAAAGTCTTGAGTGTTGAGGTTATACTCAGAGTCTTTTTAGATTCCATACTAATTTTAGGATGGATTTTTTTTCTGTTTCTGCAAACAGGTCAACTTGGGTTTGGATAGGGATTGTACTGATTCTGCAGGTCAACTTGGAGAGTATTACCTTCTATTCAGTATCAATCTTATGGTCCATGAACTTGAAATGTCTTTCATTTATTTAGGTTTAATTTAATTGCTTTCGGCAATGTTTTGATGTTTTCAAAGTTTAGGGTCTCCACTGTCTTGTTAAACATATTCTTAAATGATGTTTCATCTTTTATTTCCGATTTTAGTAAGCCCAGTCTTCTCTTTTTTTCTGAGTCTAGCTAAAGGTTTGTCAGTGTTGCTGATCTTTTGGAAGAATCAGCTTTTATTTTACTGATTTTCTCTATTTTCCCTTTTCTAATCTATATTTAACTAACTTTTTTTCTATTCTTTTTTATTTCCTTCCTTCTTCCTGTCTGAGGCTTAGTTTGCTCTTCTCTTGTCACTATCTCAAGTTGGGAGGTTAGGTTGTGGATATGGGAGCTTTCTTCTTTTTAAATGTAAGCGTTCTCAGATGTAAACTTCCTCTCTGCCCTGCTTTAGCTGCATCCCATACGTTTTGGTATGTTACATCTCCAATTTCATTCATCTCAAAGTATTTTCTTATTTTCCTTGTAATTTTGTCATTAGTCTGTTTTGTTATTTAGGAATGAATGTGTGTTGCATAATGTACACATATTTGTGAATTTCTCAAGTTACTTTCTATTTTTTATTTCTAATTTTACTCCATTATACTCAGTGATTGTGTTTTGAATGGTTTCAATTCCTTGAAAGTTAATGAGGCCGATGGATTTACAGCCAAAGTCTACCAGAGGCACAAAGAGAAGCTGATACCATTCCTTCTGAAACTATTTCAAACAATAGAAAAAGAGATACTCCTTCCTAACTCATTTTATGAGGCCAGGATCATCCTGATACCAAAAACTGGCAGAGACACAACAAAGAAAGAAAATTTTAGGCCAGTATCCCTGATGAACATCGATGCAAAAATCCTCAATAAAATACTGGCAAACCAAATTCAGCAGCACATCAAAAAGCTTATCCACCACAATCAAGCCAGCTTCATCCCTGGAATGCAAGGCTGGTTCAACATATGCAAATCAATAAACATAATCCACCACGTAAACAGCGCCAATGACAAAAACCACATGATTATCTTGATAGATCCAGGAAAAGGCTTTGATAAAATTCAACATCGCTTCTTGCTGAAAACTCTCAATAAACTAGGTATGGATGGAACGTATCTCAAAATAATAAGAGCTATTTATGACAGACCCATAGCCAATATCATACTGAATGGGCAAAAGCTGGAAGCGTTCCCTTTGAAAACTGGCACAAAACAAGGAAGCCCTCTCCTATTCAACATAGTATTGGAAGTTCTGGCCAGGGCAATCAGGCAATAGAAAGAAATAAAGGTATTTAAATAGGAAGAGAGGAAGTCTAATTGTCTCTGTTTGCAGATGACATGATTCTACATTTAGAAAACTCCATCGTCTCAGCCCAAAATCTTTTTAAGCTGATAAGTAACTTCAGCAAAGTCTCAGGATAGAAAATCAATGTGCAAAAATCCCAGGCATTCCTATACACCAATAATAGACAAGCAGAGAGCCAAATCATGAGTGTAATCCCATTGACAATTGCTACAAAGAGAATAAAATACTTAGGAATACAGCTTACGAGGGACATGAAGGATCTCTTCAAGGAAAACTACAAACAACTGCTCAAGGAAATAAGAGAGTACACAAACAAATGGGAAAAAAATTCCATGCTCGTAAATAGGAAAAATCAATATCATGAAAATGGCCATACTGCCCAAAGTAATTTATAGATTCAATGCTATTCTCATCAAGCTACCGTTGACTTTATTTGCATAATTAGAAAAAAAACTACTTTAAATCTCATATGGAACCAAAAAAGAGCCTGTATAGCCAAGCCAAACCTAAACAAAAACAACGAAGCTGGTGGCATCACACTACCTGACTTCAAACTATACTACAAGGCTGCAGTAACCAAAACAGCATGGTACTGGTACCAAAACAGATATGTAGATCAATGGAACAGAATGAAGACCTCAGAAATAATACCACACATCTACAACTATCTGATCTTTGACAAACTTGACAAAAGCAATGGGGAAAAGATTCCCCATTTAATAAATGGCGCTGGGGAGAACTGGCTAGCCACATGCAGAAAACAGAAACTGGACCCCTTCCTTACACTTTATACAAAAATTAACTCAAGATGGATTAAAAACTTAAATGTAAAACCTAAAACCATAAAAACCCTAGGAGAAAACCTAGGCAACACTGTTCAGGACATAGGCATGGGCAAACACTTCCTGACTAAAACACTGAAAGCAATTGCAACAAAAGCCAAAACTGACAAATGGGATCTAATTAAACTAAAGAGTTTCTGCAAGCAAAAGAAACTATCATCAGAGTGACCAGCCAACCTACAGAGTGGGAGAAGATTTTTGCAATCTATCCATCTGACAAAAGTCTAATATCCAGAATCTACAAGGAACTCAAACAAATTTGCAAGAAGAAAACAAACAACCACATCAAAAAGTGGGCAAAGGATATGAACAGACACTTCTCAAAAGAAGACATTTATGCGGCCAATAAACATATGAAAAAATAGCTAATCATCACTGGTCATTAGAGAAATCTCACACCAGTTCGAATGGCAACTATTAAAAAGTCAGGAAACAACAGATGCTGGCAAGGCTGTGGAGAAATAGGGATGCTTTTACACTGTTGGTGGGAGTGTAAATTAGTTCAACCATTGTGGAAGACAGTATGGCAATCCCTCAAGGATCTAGAACCAAAAATACCACTTGAGCCGGCAATCCCATTACTGGGTATATACCCAAAGGATTATAAATCATACTACTATAAAGACACATATGTTTATTGCAGCACTATTTGCAATGGCAAAGACTTGGAACCAATCCAAATGCCCATCAGTGATAGACTGAATAAAGAAAATGTAGCACATATATACCATGGAATACTATGCAGCCATTAAAAAAGAATGAGTTCATGTCCTTTTCAGAGACATGGATGCAGATGGAAGCCATCATTCTCAGCAAACTAACACAGGACAGAAAACCAAACACCACATGTTCTCACTCATAAGTGGGAGTTGAACAATGACAGCACATGAACACAGGGAGGGGGACATCACACACCAGCGCCTGTTGGAGGGTGGGGGGCAATGGGAGGGAGAGCATTAGGACAAATTACCTAACACATGCGGGCTTAAAACCTAGATGATGGGTTGATAGGTGCAGCAAACTACAATGGCACATGTATACCTATGTAACAAACCTGCACATTCAAGTACATGCATGCCTGCGAGCACGTCCAGCACAGATATCTTGGTTAAAGTACAAGGACATAGAATGTACTACATGTCCATGAGCATGTCTAGCATAAAGTTAGTCTTTAAAGGAAACTATTATTTCTAACACTTATGATTTATTCTTTAACAAGAAGGGAAACTTTCAAGAGGAAAGAACTTATTTATTCTTCAAATATTTTAAGATTTTTTAGCTATTGATTTCTAGTTCAATTCCATTGTGGTCTGAGAACATATCTTGTATAGTTTCTGATCTTTTACCTTTGTTAAGATATCTGTTGAGGCCTGGAATGTGGTCAGTTTTGGTGAATGTTCTGTGTGTGTCTGGGAAGAATGTGTATTCTGCTGTTGTTAGATGAAATCTTTTATAGCTGTCAATTAAATCCAATTGATTAATGGTGCTGTTCAGTTCAAATATCTTTACAATTTTCTGCTTGCTAAAGCTATCAATTACTGACAGAGTAGTGTGAGCGTCTTTAACTGCAATAGTGGATTTGTCCATTTCTCCTTGAAGTTCTACCAGTTTTTCCTCAGTATCTGGACACTGTTTTAGTGCTAGGCTTACACATATGCTTTTGCCAGAAGCCCAAGGTTGGCAAAGAGAGGACAGTGCACCAGAGAGAGTCAATAACAAAAGCAAAAGCTGAGGAGACTTCATATGGGGCAAGGTTGGAAAAAGGAGGGGTGGGGTTCAGGCTGGACAGAGGAGGGGGTGGGGTTCAGCCTGGATAGAGGAGGGGTGCAGTTCAGCATGGACAGAGGAGGGTGGGGTTCCAGCTGAAAGAGGAGGGGTTGTGGTTCAGGCTGGAGAGAGGAGGGGTTGGAATTCAGGCTTGTTCTGCAAACCCCACGTGGGTATCTTGGCCTTTCTTTTTCTTTTTTCTTTTTCTTTTTTTTTGGTGGGGGATGGGTCTCGCTCTGTCACCCAGGCTGGAGTGCAGTGGCGCGATCTCAGCTCACTGCAAGCTCTGCCTCCCCGGTTCACGCTGTTCTCCTGCCTCAGCCTCCCGAGTAGCTGGAACTACAGGCGCCCGCCACCATGCCTGGCTTTTTTTTTTTTTTTTTTTTTTTTTTTTTTTTTTTTTTTTTTTGTATTTTAGTAGAGACGGGATTTCACCGTGTTAGCCAGGATGGTCTTGATCTCCTGACCTTGTGATCCGCCTGCCTCAGCCTCCCAAAGTGCTGGGATTACAGGTGTGAGCCGCCGCGCCCGGCCAAGCTTGGCCTTTCTTATTCCCAGCGTGCACTTGGAGCCTGTGCCCCTCACCTGAAGGCGCCCCCAGCTCGAGGGGTTTGTACCCCTGACTGGTCGGTCCCCTCCCCTTGGGTGTTGCTGGGACCTGTTCCTTGCTCCTAAGTCACATTGTAGGACCGAAGCAATGGAGTGTCCACAGCTAAGTGTGTGTGCATGACCACACCACGTACCACTGACCCTGCCTTGCTGGAGCTGCTCTCTCCTTTGCTAAGGAAACACAGCAGCCGTGTTGGGCAACACCCCATGCCTAGGACTTTCAGTGGCCTCTAGCAGCAGAGTGCAGCCTCTGGACAAAAGCCAGCAAGAAAATAAAGCCGTCAGTCCTACAGCTGAAAGGACAGACGGGTGCCAGCACCCTGAGTGAGCGTGGAGGTGAATGAACTCTGCCCCAGCTCAGCCTCCAGCCCAGCTGCCACCTGATGGCAGCCTGTGGGCCGAGCAGAGGACACCACTAAGCAGCACCAGACCGCTGGTCACAGAGACTGTGCGATGACAGATGTGTGTCGTCTCAAGCTGCGAGGTTTGTGGTGACCTTGTTACACAAGGACAGACACTGATACAACGGCTTCCCACAGTGGGTCTCCAGGGCTCAGGGAGTTCTCACCACGAGACATCAGGGGGTCTTTTGGCTGAGTGCAGAGGATAATGCAGCTGAAGGTCATGGTCAGACTCCTGGGGACAGATCGCCAGCCACTGATACCCTCAGCATCAAGAGCTGCTGCCGAATTGTGGCCAGGCCCGTTTCTTTTCTTTTCCTTCCTTTTTTTTTTTTTCTTTTTTGAAACAGAGTCTTGCTCTGTCACCCAGGCTGGAGTGCAATGGTTCGATCTCAGCTCACTGCAACCTCCGCCTCCCGGGTTCAAGTGATTCTCACACCTCAGCCTCCCGAGTAGATGGGATTACAGGCACGCATCACCACACCCAGCTAATTTTTGTATTTTTAGTACAGGCGGGTTTTCACCATGTTGGCCAGGCTAATATCGAACTCCTGGCCTCAAGTGATCCGCCTGCCTCGGCCTCCCAAAGTGCTGGGATGACAGGTGTGAGCCACCACACCTGGCCAGCCAAGCCCATTTCTAAGAAAATCCATGGGAAGGAAGGAGGGACGGAGCGAGGGCCAGGACCACCCTAAGAGCAGGGTGATGGGTGCGGGTGGGGAGTGGGGCCGGAGGGGGCCCAGGGGCTGTGGTTCGTGGACCCAGGCCCTGGCCAGTCCCCAAACGCTGCAGCTCCTGGCTCTCAAAGCGGTTTCCTAGGGATGATCAGTATAACTGTGACAGCAAACCCATCCGTAATGTGATTTAATTAAGAGATAATGACAGTGGAACCGGGAATTGTGTTGTGCGGGTAATGGGCTCTCATTGCCTCACGAGCCCTGCAATAACTCGGAGCTGGGGATATTAATTCGTCACCGTGTCATTGTTTGGGGAGAATTGCCATATTTTTCAAATGCCTTCAAACTTTTATTTTCCTTCCACGGTCTCTGAGTTTGCTCCAGCCCCTCACTGATTAGTTCCAGCTAAATCTGCCTTTTCTCATTAAAAGAAAAGCTCATGCATTTTATTTTCAATTAACTTGCAGGAATCTATCAGGAGAAAGTCCAACTGAACCTCATCATTCACAATGCAATTTCTCAGAACCACCAGGGACGGCAGGTATAGTCCAGGGTGGAGCTGGCCTCCCACCTGCTGGGGCACGTGCACCCCAAGGGCCTCTCTTCGGGCCAGGGCCACTGGGCTCAGCCTCCTGCACAGACCCACTGCTGGAGGCACGTGACCCCAATGGGTTCTCTCGGGGCCAGGGCCACTGGGCTCAGGCCTCCTCTGCAGAGCAGAGTGTGGGAGAGGCCTCATCACACTTTCCCACCTGGCGGCAGGTGCCAGGGACACCTGAGTCTCCTCCGCTCTGCCCCTCCAGTCTTGTTTCCCTTGAAGACAACATGGGGCAGGGCCGGGGGGCTACGTGTTAGGATATGGGTTCTGGCCTCTGGCAGCTTCAGAGCCTGACCTGGGCACTCCCTTAGTGAGCCATCTGGCCCTCTGGGGCACCTCTGACTCCCCCGGCAAGATGGAAGTGGCCTGGAGGGAGCCATTGGTCCCAGGGGACGCTTGCCAGGACCCTCCCACAGGTTGTGGATGCGCGTGGGCCTGTCCTTGGCGTTCCCTGAAACCAGGACCTGCCCATCGGCCTCTAGTACACGTGGGTTCAGTGGGTTTAGCCACTGAAACACTCACCTTCCTTCACCAGCTCCTTTTCCTCTCATAAGTTCGCACCTTTCTCTAGGCCCAGCTGTGGGCCCAGGTGGCAGGGGTGAGATTGAGATGTTCTGAAGCCCTCATCAAAGGCCTGAGAAGCTCATTACGCGGACAGGAGGGGAAGGACCTCCTGGGGGCCCACCCCTGGGCCTCTGCCCAGAGGCCCGGTGTCTTCCTGCCAGCTCTGCTGACCAGGCAGCAGCCACCTAGCTCCAACACCTCATGCCGAGCATTTAGTGTTTTGTTTGGAAGTTGCCGGGCACAGGCTGTCCTTGTAGGATGCAGGAGAGGACACTGGAAATATCATCACTCATCATCAGAACAACCTATTCTCCAGGGTCAGCCCTCACCTCACTCCTCAGGGCACGGACAGGTGGGCAGGGCCGGGAGCCCCTCTGCAGGCCCGCACCCTGTGAGGGGTCTTACAGGAGGGGAGGCATCTGCAGCAGAGCCAGCGTCCCACCGCCGGCCTCCCCGCCTGTCTGCAGTTCAGGCCCTGAGCTCCCAGCAGGCCCCAAGACGCATCTCCCTCTGTGAGCACCAGCCTGAGCATCGCAGGGCAGCCCCACCTCCCCATCCCTGGGAGGACAGGGCCCCTGAACATCGCAGGGCAGCCCCACCTCCCCATCCCTGGGAGGACAGGGCCCCTGAACATCGCAGGGCAGCCCCACCTCCCCATCCCTGGGAGCACAGGGTCCCTGGAGCGGACACGGGAGTGGGGCCACCTCACATTTGCTCCCAGAGCAGACCCTCCTGCTTCCCCCTGCAGGCAGCCCTTCCATGCCCTGTCCCCCACACAGCAAACCCCCCACCTTCACCCCAACCTGCCCCACCCCTGCTCCAGCCCCTTTCCAGCCCAGCTCCTGCCCCCCCAACCCTCTTCCTTCTAGAAGCTTCTCCCTTGGCATTCAGGTGAAGTAAGAGACTGGCAGGACTTGTTTTCTGGTCCCAGCCCCACTGACCCAAACAGGACCTGGTCCAGGCAGGATGAAGTGAAGAAACCAGCAGGAACCAGCAGACGGTGAGAGGCAGATCCCGGGCTGCCCTCACTGTTCATTAGCATCAGACACGCCCACCAGCACCATGACAGTTTACAAATGCCATGGCAACAACCCATAAGATGCCAGCCCTTTCCATGGCAATGACCCAGAAGCTACTGCCTTTTTCCTAGAAAATTCTAAATAACTTACCCCTCAATTTGCATTGGCCCATCCTTAATTTGCATGTAATTGAAAGTGGGTTCACACGGGTATAAATACAGCTACCAAACACCATACGCTGTGGGTGCACTGCCTAGAAGTTAGCCCTGTCCTCGAGAAGCAGTACCGTTCAATGGAAGACCGCTGTCCAGCACCACTAGCTCACCCTTGAATTCCACTTGGGGAAGCCAAGAACCCTCCCAGGCTAAGCCCCAGTTTGGGGTCTTGCCTGTTCTATAACATGGGGGGCCTCCCTCTGCCACTTCACTGGCCCCCTTGTTCCCCCTCCAAGTGCAGTGCCCAGAACCCAGACACCATCCACTCATGGGACCTCCCCATTTCCAGAGAATTCTGGGTCTTGGCCTGGCTGTCCTAACTCCCCTCCCAACAGCTTTTGACTTTCACCTCCACTGGGCTGTCCAGCCCAGCCATGACCCCAACCTCCAGCCCCTTCCTGTTATAGCTGGAGGGTCCTGACTCCCACGTCCACCACAGGGGCCCCCAGCCAAGCACAGCTCCAGACTTGTGGGCCCCATGCAGGTGCCACGGTTCATACCTGTAATCCCATCACTTTGGGAGGCTGAGGCAGAAGGATCTCTTGAGCCCAGGAGTTACAGACCAGCCTGGGCAACACAGCAAAACGTTGTCTCTAAGGAAATAAAAGCAAAGATAAAGAACTTCAAGATGGCAGCAGCAGAGCAGATCCTCTTCTACATGCTTGCCCAGTGCATGGCTGGAGTCCTGCCTGCTCTGCCCCTCCTGGCTGTGCCCCTCTCCCTCAGGTGACTGATCAGAGCAGGTCCTCCCATGCATGCTTGCCCAGCATGTGGCTGGAATCCTGCCAGCTCTGCCCCTCTTCCTGCAGGTGATTGATGGGGACCCTGCACAATGCCCCCTCCTCAGAGACGCCTGCCCTGATGTCCACACCGTGACAGCCCCGCCCTCTCCAGCCCCTGCTGTGTCCCTCCACCTTCACCCCACAGTGACTGTGCGCTTCTGTCCGAGTCCCCACACACAAGCCCGTGATTGAGGGTGTCTGCCTGTTCTGAAGCCCCAGTCCCTGGTGTGTCCCCCAGGCTATGGTAGGGGTCCCAGAGCATCTGTCAACCACTGTAGTCAGTTCCAGTTTCAGACATCAGTGTCCACAGGGACTTCGGCACGGATGCCAGTGCTTTGGGCTGGCCTCTTCTACAACTCACCTCCAGCCATGTCATGGCCTCAGCTTAAATGCCTTCAGATGCACAACTGACCAGGCCAGCACAGCAGCCCGTCCCTGCTGGCCTTCTCTCGGGGCCAGGCTGCAGGTTAAGGCTACAGTGAGCTATGGCTGCACCACTGCACTCCAGCCTGGGTGACAGAGCAAAACCTTGTCTCAAAAAAAATTATCAAAATCAAAAATGAAAGATGGGATATCACTACAGATCCTACAGAAATAAAAAGGACGATAAGAGAACGCGATGAACAATTGTGTGCCAACAAATTAGATAACAGATTAAATGGACAAATTACTGGAAGAAACTACAAAGGCTTACTCAACAAGTAAACAGATTGAAAGAGTAATTTTTGAAATTGCCACACTGAAAAGCACAAGGACAGATGACTTCGCTTGTGAATTCTACCAAACTTTTTTTTAGTTGCTGTCAACAAGTTTATTTTCTTCATCTGGAAAATCCTCACAGAAATTGTCTGGTTTAGCTTTCAGCAGCCTGCTCTTGAGCTCTGAGGAAGCTTGCCTTCTTTTGAACTACCCGGTGTTTCTTCCGAGCAAGGGATATTTTCACCTCTTCTTTTTAACTTCTTTCTTGGGCTTCTTTTCATAGACTGGATTATCTCATATAGCAGCATGAGCTTTCTTTTTTTTTTTTTTTTTTTTTTCTGAGATGCAGTCTCACTCTGTCACCCAGGCTGGAGTGCTGTGGCGCAGTCTTGGCTCACTGCAAAACCTCCACCTCCCAGGTTCAAGCAACCCTCCTGCCTCAGCCTCTTGAGATGCTGGGATTACAGGCATGAGCCACCGCACCCGGCCACGGCATGAGCTGTCTTATACATCTCCTCCATCATGTCTGGAGTTATGCTTTTTTTCTTTTTTTTGGTGGAGTCTCACTCTGTCATTCAGGCTGGAGTGCAGAGGCATGATCTCAGCTCACTGCAACCTCCACCTCCCAGGTTCAAGTGATTCTCCTGCCTCAGCCTCCCAAGTAGCTGGGATCACAGGTACCCACCACCACATCCAGCTACTATTTGTATTTTTAGTAGAGATGAGGTTTCACCATGTTGACCAGCTGGTTGCAAACTCCTGACCTCAAGTGATCACTCTGCCTCGACCTCCGAAAATGCTGAGATTACAGGTCTGAGCCACTGCGCCTGGCCTACCCTGTTCTTTATGTATTGAGAGAACTGTTTCTTGTAAGCATCTTCATCTTCCTCCATTATGTAGCACATGTAATCTGAAATATTCTGGCCTATGATGTGCTTCCATTGTACTTCTGCATTCAATTATTTGCTTTCAGAATCATGACCAGGGAATTGTTTGGTACTGTGAAGGATAGACCAGCCTCCATCCACAGCTCCCTTTAGGGCACCAAAAACTTCATTGCCAGTGGTAGTTCTGGCAAGGCCTGCATCCAAAGAGCGGGTAAAGGCATCTGGCTGACCATCTACGCCTTCCACGTTGTATTCATCGCCAGTCACTTCCACTTGGCCTTGTTAGATCTTGTCCAGGCCAAACCTATTGAGAAGCCTGTGAGCCAGCAGCAGGCCAGGACAATATGCTGCAGTGTCATTTGTCAGGCCAACCTTCACACCATATTTCAGCAGTTCGTGGGCATATGCTACGCAGACTATCATATCCCCCTCAATACAGGTATAAGCAATCTGACAAATGATATCTCTGTTTGTTACACAAACTATCGTCCTGTATTTGGGTGTGTTGTATTTACTTTTATCCTGTATCACCAAGCGTTTCTGAGCATAGGGACCAGTTTTACCTCTCCTCATCTTCCAAATTTCACTTGGTATCTCTTAAAGTCAGCCTTATTCTTAACTTTAACAAACTCCATCCTGTGGAACAGACACCCATGTCTGTGGTTCGACAGAGACCTGCAGGCCCAGCAGCGCTGGGCAGGGAAAGGCTCTACCAAACATTTAAATAAGAAGAAATGCTGGCCGGGCGCGGTGGCTCAAGCCTGTAATCCCAGCACTTGGGAGGCCGAGACGGGCGGATCACGAGGTCAGGAGATCGAGACCATCCTGGCTAACACGGTGAAACCCCGTCTCTACTAAAAATACAAAAACTAGCCAGGCGAGGTGGCGGGCGCCTGTAGTCCCAGCTACTCGGGAGGCTGAGGCAGGAGAATGGCGTGAACCCGGGAGGCGCGGCCTGCATTGATCTTAGATCGGACCACTGCACTCCATTCCGGGCGACAGAGCAAGACACCCCCTGGCG
>NW_016815853.1:205377-214125 GCF_001698545.2 Rhinopithecus bieti | reverse complement strand
AAAAAAAAAAAAAAAAAAAAAAAAAGAAGAAGAAATGCTAATCCTTCAAATATTTTTTCAAAATAATGGAGGAGAAGGTAAGACTTCTAGATATGCTTCGGACATCTTGTCCCCTCCAAATCTCATGTTAAAATAAGATCTCCAATGCTGGAGGTTAGGCCTGGTGCGAGGCGTTTGGGTCACAGGGCTGGATCCCTCAAGAATGGCTTACGGTAATGAGTGAGGAGAATTCACTCATTATTCCTGAGGCCCTCACCAGAAGCAGATGCCAGCATTATTCTTCCTGTGTAGCCTGCAGAACCATAAGCCAAACAAACCTCTTTTCATTATAAATTACCCAGCCTCAAGTCATTCTTTATGGCCGTGCAAACTGGACTAACATGTTTCCCAACTAATTCTGAGGCCAGTATTACCCTGAAACCAAAACCAAAGATATCACAAGAAAACTGCAGACCAATATCCCTTCTGAATACAGATACAAATATCCTCAACAAAATACAGAATTCAGCAATGTATAAGAGGATTATATCCTAAAACCAAAAAAGAATGTATCCTAGGAATGCAAGTTTGGCTTAACATCCAGAAACCAATTAATGCAATACACTAATAGAATAAAGGGACAGACCACGTGATCATCTCAAAAGACACAGGAAAAAACAGAAAATTGCAAGTGTTTGTGGAGATGTGGGGAAATTGGAACCTCGTAAATTGCTGGTGGGAATGTAAAATGATGCAATTGCTTTGGAAATCAGTCCAGCAGCTCCTTAAAATGTTAAACAGGGCTGGGCACAGTGGCTCACGCCTGTAATCCCAGCACTTTGGGAGGCCAAGACAGGCAGATCACCTGAGGTCAGCAGTTTGAGAACAGCCTGGCCAACATGGTGAAACCCCATCTCTACTATAAACACAAAAATTAGCCTAGTGTGGCAGCACATGCCTGTAATCCCAGCTACTCAGGAGGCTGAGGCAGGAGCATCGCTTGAACCCAGAAGATGGAGGTTGCAGTGAGCCAAGATCGCGCCACTGCACTCCAGCCTGGGCAGCAAGAGCGAAACTCCATCTCAAAAAAAAAAAAAATCGTCTGTACCCACACACTCTCACATCTGTACACACCCACACACAATTTTGTTCTCCCAGGTGAATGATTCAACAGCCAGCTCCAGACTTCATATGATGTTACCCTCCCATATTTTAGAATATATCTCTAAAATAGAAGCGTTCTAAACAAAGATAACCACAATATCACTAGCAAACCTAGCACGTTTATTAAATAATTGTTCCTGTCATCAGATATCTTGTCAATGGTCAGATTTCCCCAGTCGTCTCATATATTGGATCACATCAGGATCCAAACATTGTCTACACATTCCAGCCAAATCTTTAAGGAGACCCCAATAACTACCCAAATTTTATAAACTCAATTTCACATTTAAACACAGCTTCTTCAGTTCAGTTTTCTTTTAAAATGTAGATTCTGAATGGCTGGTAGTCTAAGCTCGTCTGGGCCCTGAAGCTCCCCTTGGTTGCAAGCGACATCAGCCCACACCTTCAGGTTGAATAAGTCTATCTTACAATCTAGTTAAGAAAAAACAGCCAGGCCTTTTCAAACTGTCCTCCAGAATATACAGCTCATTTATAGTAACATTGTTGATGACAAATTCAGATGGGAACTAACCCAAATGGCCATCAGAAAGAGCTTAACTAAACAGACTAGGTGACGTTCAACCAGTGGAAAACTATGCCACATTTAAAAACAATGAGGTGGCCAGGCGCAGTGGCTCATGCCTGTAATCCCAGCACTTTAGGAGGCTGAGGCAGGCGGATCACTTGACGTCAGGAGTTCGAGACCAGCCTGGCCAACATGGTGAAACCCCGTCTCTATTAAAATGCAATAATTAGCCGGGTGCGGTGGTGGCGCCTGTAATCCCAGCTACTCGGGAGGCTAAGGCAGGGGACTCGCTTGAACCCAGGAGGCAGAGGTTGCAGTGAGCTGAGATTGTGCTGTTGCACTCCAGCCTGAGCGACAGAATAAGACTCTGTCTCAAAATAATAATAATAATTTAATTTAATTTTTAAAATAAAAAATAAAAACAGTGAGGTCACTCTATCTGCGATAACATGAAAGTGCCAAGCTATGCAGGTGAATAAAAAATTAAACCGTGTGGGAAAAGCAAACTTGTACACAAATCTTCACAGCAGCGCTATTCACAATCCCCAAAGTGTAAACAGCCCAAGGGTTCATCTGCTGACGAATGGATAAGCAAACCGTGGAAGCCCCATGCAACGCAGTGTTGTTCAGTGAAGCTCTGACACCTGATCCAGCCAACGCGCTTTAAACCATTGCACCAGGTGCGGGAAGCCCCACACGAGAGGACCAGTATGGTGCGATTCCTCCCACAGGAGCCGTCCAGAACGGGCAGCTCCACACACTCAAAGTCGACAGTGTTGCCCAGGGGCCGGGGGAAGAGGAAGGAGGAGGGACTGCTGATGGGACGGGTGTCCTTTGAAGGTGATTGAAAGATTCCAAAATGAACTGTGATGATGGTTACACAGCTCTGAGAATGTACTAAAAACCACCGAGTTGTGTGCCTTAGATGGGTGAAATTTCTCATGCCAATGATCTCTCAGTAAGGCTGGAAGGACGCAGACCTGGTCAGCTAGGAGGAGGGCCTGGTCCTTGCTAAACTGGGAAGAGTCCGTGGAGTCCGTTGGCCCAGCCCCAGCCTCTCTGTGCAGCCCTGGGGTCTGGCTCCTGCTGCTGCACCCCACGAGCTGCCGCCTCTCCCCAGCCTGGGTCCCAGGCCTGCTCTTCTCTGGGCTGAGCATCACCTTTGCCAGAGGAAGGTCAAAGCACCTGGACCCCAGCACCCCAAGGGCCCTCACAGGCCTCTTCTGGGTCCCACCTCTCAGTGAGCACGGCGGCTGAGCACCCCTGGGCCTGAGGCTGGGCATCCCCCAGATGTGCCAGGGGCTCTCCGTGCAGGGCTATGAGCAGAGTGAGGGGAACCTGCTGGCGTCCCCACCAGCCCCAGCCTGGGCACCCCACCCAAGAAGCCCAGCTCCCAGAGTCAGGGGCACTGATTAATATTCGCACAGGCAGCAGAGAGCTGCTGAACCCTTCTGAACACGGGGCAGGGAAGAAAGTTGAAGCATCTGCTGTCTATCAATCAAAATGAATTGACTGTCACTGTAAGGACGGCCGCTGTGACAGGCCGCAGCCAACAGGGCACACGGTGTGATGCCTGCGCGGGAAGCCGGTGCTCACGCCGGGTTCGGAAGATTTGTAACCCCAAGGGCCCCGCTGCTCCAGGGAACCCGATGGAAAGTTCACAGGCCGGTGCGGAGCTGCTCACATGGGTGGTGCTCGAGGGAGCCCGGGGAGGAGCCGTCAGCCCAGGCAGTGGGTGCAGATGGGCTCTGCCTTCACCGGCTCCGCCCAGCTCCCGGGTCACCCACCACAGCCCCGGCCGAGAGGGGCAGATGCCAAGCCGTACTCGCCCTTAACTCACATCCTCACTACAACGTAGTTGTCGAGTAAATGCTCTCCACGGGTTAAAAATATAAGTAGAGATGGCCGGGCACGGTGGCTCACACCTGTAATCCCAGCATTTTGGGAGGCTGAGGCGGGTGGATCGCGAGGTCAGGAGATAGAGACCACCCTGGCTAACTCGGTGAAACTCCGTATCTACTAAAAATACATAAAATTAGCCAGGCGTGGTGATGGGCACCTGTAGTCCCAGCTACTCGGGAGGCTGAGGCAGGAGAATGGCATGAACCCGGGAGGCGGAGCTTGCAGTGAACTGAGATCCGGCCACTGCACTCCAGCCTGGGCGAAAGAGCGAGACTCCGTCTCAAAAAAAATATATATATATATATATGTAAAGACATGAATGTTGATTCTTACAACACTTATTTATTCATGAAACCAATGGCTTAGAGGCCAGAAATTCAGTCCCTGGGTTGACACCAAACCCGACTGTTGACTTTTCCTGCTGAATGGAGGAGCTGGGAGAAGCCTGCCTCCAGCTGGCGCCTCAGACCTGTGTCCACCTGGCAGGCCCCCACCCAGGCAGGGACAGGCCACTGGGCGGGAGGCACTGGGGCATTGCTGGGGCTCAGGACACTTGCAGGATGAGTGAAGGAGGAGGAGAGGGAGGAAGGCAGAGAGGACCACCTCGGCCACTCTGACCTTGCGTCCTGGCCATGCCTGGGTTCTTAGAGGCAGGAGCTGGGGGGCCACAGGGCTGGGGGCCACCTCTTTCAGCTGCTGCCACCCTCCTTGGCAACGAACTCCAAAGCCCCCCCCCCACTTTGCGGGTGCCACCCACAGGCCTGGTGCAGGTTCCACATTATCTGTGTCAGTGTTTCCCACACAGGGCCAAGAATTACCAGGAAGCTGCTATCATCATGGCCCAGCCGCATCCATCAGCCACCATTCACCTCATTCTGGCCCCAGCTAATCATGTCAGGGTGGGGAGAAGCCCAGGAAGGCAGCTCCCCACGAGCCCCTGGCTCAGCCCCACAGCCTGACTGCATCATCTGAGCCCTTGGCCCTGGCCTGCCCTGACCTTCCTATCCCCAGGCCTGTTTCCAACCTCCAGTACCTGAAAACAGAAAAGGACAGCACCCTGCCCAGGGCCTTCCCTCATGACGGCCCCTGTGGGGAGTGAGGCCACCCCATGGCAGGTGGGCCTGTGCCAGCTGCATCTGAGGCAGGGTTGGGAGGAAATGACCACCCGGCTCAGCCAAGCCAAATGGGAGAGGGATGGGGAGGAGTCCAGGGGGCCCGTGGCCTGCAGCCACCCCCACAGCAGCACACCCAGGGCAGGGTGCATGGGGACCCCAGGCCCTCAGGGAAGAGCTGGACCTGAGTCCATAGTGGGCATGGGAACCAAACCAACCGGACTGCTGGACAGGGGCCTTCCAGCTCCATTGACCAGCCCTGTGGCCAAATGGACATCAAAGCAAGAGTGCCACGGGTCCACCAAGAGCCAGAGCGGGAGGCTGGCGCAGCCGCCTCAGGCAGGTGTGGGCATGCAGCCCCGACCTCTGCAAGGTCTTGCCTTTCTTTTATTTTTATTTTTTATTCTAATTAAAGGTTGGTCAATTTTGTTTATCTTTTCAAAAAACTAACTTTTTGTTTTGTTGATTCTTTGTCTTGTTTTCTAGTCTCTATTTTGTTTAGTTCTATTCCAATCTTTATGATTTCCTTCCTTCTATTAATTTGGGGTTTGGTTCATTCTTGCTTTTCAATTTCTTCGAGGCACACTGTTAGGTTGTTTACTTGAAGTCTTTCTATCTTTATATATATAAAGTGTATCTCTTTATCTATCTAGACAGATAGATAGATGATAGATAGATACAAAGAGACAGGGACTCACTGTCACACAAGCTGGAGTGCAGCAGTACAATCATGGCTACCTGCAGCCTCGACCTCCTGGGCTCAGGTGCTCCTCCCCACTCAGCCTCCCAAATAGCTAGGACCACAAGCACATGGCACCATGCCCAGCTAATTTTTGTATTTTTAGTAGAGACAGAGTTTCATTATGTTGGCCAGGCTGGTCTTGAACTCCTGACCTCGTGATCCACCCGCCTTGGCCTCCCAAACTGCTGGGATTACAGGCGTGAGCCACCATGCCCAGCCCTGACTGTGTATTTTCCAGTAGCCTGTCTTTGAGCTCATTGATTCTTTCCTCTGCTTGACCCATTCTGTGGTTGAGAGCCTCTATCAATTTTCCAGTTCAGCAGATGTTTTTCTCAGTTCCAATATTTGTTTGATTTTTTAATTTCAATATCTTTGTTAAAATTCTCTGACAAGTCTCTGAATTGATTTTCTGGGTTGTCTTGGAGATCACTGAGTTTCCCCACAACTGCTATTTTGGATTCTTGATCAGAGGCTCACATGTGGCCATCTCATTAGGGATGAGGCGCTTTGTCCCGTTAAGTGGTTCATAGCTCCCCATTTGCTTGTTTCTTGTGAACGCACATCTATGTCTTTGCATTGAAGGATTAGTTATTTATTCCAGTCTTCTTGGTCTGGCTTGTTTTGGTTTTTACTGGATATGTTTGCTTAGAGATTCTTTGCGATGTACCTGTTGAATTTTTTTTTCTGCTAGGTTGCTGCCTCCTTCTTTAGCACTAGAGGGCAACATAAGCCCAGGTTTTCCTCAGCTCCAACAAAGGCTCAGAGTGAGGCTTCCCGTCCCAAATCGGGGAGGTCCCACAGGGGGATACCCCGGCAGTGTGGGAAGACTGGCCGGAGGTCTGCCCGGGGAACCTACGGACTGTGCCTCCTGCCATGTAGCTCAACAGCCTGACTTGGTGCCTCCTTTGGCTGCATTACAGGGCAGCTTTTAGGGCTGGAGATGCTAGTCCCACCTCTTCCCTTTGTCTCTGGCTGGCCTCAGGGGTATTTCTCCTTTAAGCATTCTGAATGCTTCCCTTGGTTTGAAGCAGAACAAGTCTCCTGCCAGGGAGCCCAAGATAGCAGGGAAGCTGGTAGTCCACCTTAATCTCATTTTTCCAGTGCAGAAGCCGTGAGTCAGGGGAGATTTGCCCATGCTTGGTGCAGGTAGACTGGGGAAAACGGACATCATAGATACAGAATTCCAGTTCCCTTACTGCTTGCTCAGAGTTTATTCACTTCTCTGTGGCCCTGGGAACAGTCTGTCTTCGTATCTGAGTTCTGGGATGTTGCTGGAGATAATCTTGGTGCTGAATATTTGTCTTGGATTTTCTGTGGCAGAGAGTGAAGCCAGCTGGCTTCTGTGCTGCCATCTTGGAACTAGCCATCTCCTCAATGTTTTTTTCATTTGCTTTTAATTCTAGGTGATAGTAACAACTGAGCTCCATAAACCAGCAGGCGCCACATGTGGGGGCATTTGCCACCTATTGATCCTCCAAGGTGGGGGTTGGTTAACCCACCCTGGGCTCTACTTCCCACCCCACCTGGCTCTCCCGTGGGGGTTGCTGAGCCCCAGAACCTGGCTGTCCTCACCTGTACAACAGGAGGGGGTGGGGAGTCAGAGGAGGCAGGGGGGCCCTGGAGGGTCTTGGTGCTTCAGGGTGGGAGTCCCCACAGCCGGGCTGATGTTAAAACTCGGGCGAGGGACCAACAAGAGATGTGTTTCATTTGCAACAGGAGAAACACTGTAATGAGATAAGGTACAGCTGCATTAAGAGTCGGTGAGCAGAACATTGTAAGTGAATCATAATTTCATGAACTATCCACGCAGGACACTTTGGAATCATCCCAGCCTCTCTGAACAGCCCACCCTCCCGCTGACAAGGCCCACGACAGCCTCAGAAACGGGAAAAACAGATCGACTTTCTCCAAACTGCTCACGCCCCAAGCTAGGACGGAGCAGCTTAACTTGGAGCCAATTCCAGAAGCAAACAGTGCTGGGTTTAGGGAAGGAGGAGCCGGACTCCATGTGAGGGCGTCGGATGCCAACCCTGCACAGTTGGGTGGGGAGCTGTACCCAGGAGGAGCAGGTGCAGGGGACAAGGCCAGCTGGACACACCTGAGCGGGAAGCTGGGATCCCACGCTGGATACAGAGCCCCTTGCCTGCACCCAAGACCCCCACCAGCCAGTCATCGTGTAGACTCCAGACCCCCACCAGCCAGTCAACCCAGGGAGGTGAGCATGACTCAGTGGGCACCCCCACAGCAGGTCAGCTTCACTAGGGCACAGCCCAGGAACCCAGGGAAAGTGAATTGCTCTGCACTCTATTTTAAAGGCCTTTTCACATCAGTGTACTAAGTTCCTCCTCATTCTTTTTAACCTACTGCCAAGGGTTTTTCAGCCAAGGCAGGGCCGAGTGGTGTCAGAACAGGAGGCCACACTGTGAACTTGGTTCCCAAACATGGCGGCTTCATGCCCTGAGTGTTCTGGGTCTCAGCTGCCCACCCCGACGTGCTCCTCTGGGGGCTGGGAAGGCTCAAGTTTCTAGCCAGGTGGGGAGGCTGCGGGGAAGTCAGTGGGGTGCGGGTCGTGTGGGCACCTCCCCAGCCCCAGCCAGCTCTGGTCCTGGTGGTCTTGGGCCAGAATGGATCTGTTCATGAGGTGGGTGCCAGGCCCATGGGCTCAGGGAGATGTCAAAGCCTCTGGTTTGGTGGGAAAGGTAGGGGACCTCTTGCTCCCTCCTCCTCCCGAAAAGCCAAGAGGCACCAACTTCCCGAACCTACACGCCCACCCTCCCCACACTGAAGCGGAGTGCACCGCCTGGAGGACTGAGGACCGTGGCCAGGCGCGCCCTGGGAGAGACACCCTGGAGAGCGCAAGACCGGACGGTGGGCGAGTCCGGGATCTGCATCTGAGCCGCTGCGAACCCCTGAGCCCCGTCCACGGAGTTGAGAAAGGGGTCACCCAACAGGATGAGAGCCGTCTACACAGCGCGCTTCCTCTTCTCTCGTTAGCGCTGCGGAACCAGCCTCTGGTTCTGCACCTCGGCTCTGGGAGCAGCGCCCAGCTTTGATGAGCGCTACCCCGGGACTGCCCAGCCTTTGCTCCGCTGGCCCCGCCAGGCCCGGCTCCGCGAAGCCCCCAGTGTCCAGCCCAAGGCCCCGGTTCTGCAAGGACAGGGCCCTGGGGCTGCATTGGAGCAGGGCGCGGAGGCCAGTCCTCCGAGCATGGGGTCATTGCAGGTTTTGAGAAAAAAACAGCGACCCCACCCCATCCAGAACGCGGTACCTTGTTTAGGGAAGTTCCTGGGCCTTCAGGGAGCCCCCCCTCCCCACGGCTCCTC
>NW_016815853.1:166717-204850 GCF_001698545.2 Rhinopithecus bieti | reverse complement strand
TCCCCCCCTCCCCCGCACAACCGCCTCCCTGGGAACCTCCCCTCGGGCTGCGCTTTCAGCCAGACACAGAGAGGTCTTCCAGGAGTCTGCCCAGCCCCCACAGCAGCCCAGAGACCCGCACTCCCACCTGTACCTGCCAAGTCCTCAGAGAGGGCGCCTGGACACGCCCCGCATGGGAGGAGCTCCGCCTCAGCACCCCTGCAAGTGGCAGCAACCCAGAAAACCTGTGAGAGGCCTCTGAGCAGCCCAGAAAGTGGCTGGAAGACGCACAGCAGCTCACCCCCCTGTAAGAGCAAGGACCAGAGAACGCATGCTGAGCCCTGCTTTTGCAGAGGGGCGATGCTCCAGGCCAGGCGCGCTCAGCAGGTGCCAATCCTATTTCACACCTTTGTGTTTACATCATCTTATTTTGCATTTTATGTCTAAGTAATAACATGCAGCTGGCCAGGTGCAGTGGTTCAAGCCTGTAATCCCAGCACTTTGGGAGGCTGAGGCAGGTGGATCACTTGAGGGCAGGAGTTTGGGGCCAGCCTGGGGAACATAGCAAAACCCCATTGCCAATAAAAATACAAAAATTAGCCAGCCGTGGTGGCAGGCATCTGCAGTCCCAGCTACTCCGGAAGCTGAGGCAGGAAAATCACTTGAACCCAGGAGGCGGAGGTGGCAGTGAGCTATCGAGCCATTGCACTCCAGCCTGGGCAGCAGAGACTGTCTCAAAAAAAAAAAAAAAAAATGATCTGCAGTTGACCACGTATTATGTGGTCAGCCCAGGCAGTACCGGCCCCCACCCCACCCCCGCCGCCACCTCAGCTCTCTGTCCCTACAGCTCCAGGCCCTCCCCAGCCCCTCCCCTGGACAAGACATGATGCCCAGAGGGTGAAAATCCACCAAGGTTAAACCAGAAACAAAAAGCTCAAAGCTTCAGCATCTCCCTCCACTCAGACCCATGCTTAGAAACCAGATTCCGCTCGACAGCACCATGAGGCTGTGGGTGGGAAAGAGAAGGGGCACAAACTGCACCCGCCCTTAGCTGGGCCTCTCAGCAGCCCTGAGTGCTCCTGGGCTCCACCTGGCTCCTGCACCCGCTTCCCTTCTGCGTGGGCGGTGGGTGATCCTGGGGGCCACCAGCTGCTGGCGGTGGGAAGGGGCCTGCCGGGCAGGGCTGGCTGTGGGAAGGAGAGCCACAATAGATAGGAAGCACCTGCCAGATGCAGGACAGAAACTATCTAAGGAAGACTTTATTTCCAAGTTTCTATGGAGATGTTACAAACGGTGTAGGCTTAAAAAGCATTTAAAACTTTTATGTAATTAAAATTTTAAAATATGATCAGGTGAAATAATAAATAATGCCATCCCATGACAATTTTTAAGATAAAGGCGTGTCTCCGCCCCTTGCAGTCAGCACCCCACCTGTCCTCGGGGCTCACCCAGCCGTCTAGGGCTGTAGGAATAAAATGGCCACACCGTCCAAATCTTGACTTTATTTTTAATATAAAAAATGCAAATTTGGAAACCCACCCTACTTTCCCCAACATAATGCTTTACCTCTTAAAATAAAATAAAGTACTAATTCTATATACATCACATGTACCATACAAAATGTATCCAAAGTTTCTATTGCTACCAAAGTGTTCTAAATTAAAACAAGTTACAGAAAGCCCCTCATTGTAAACAAAAGATTACAAGTTATAAAATCAAAGTACACACAGGCCAGAGTCATTTATACAATGCAATGCATTCTGCTCCCAAGCCGAGTTGAATTTTATGTGCCTGTATAAAAATGCATATCAATATACCTTTGCAAATGTATTTTTCATTATAAAGCAAATGAATACACTTTCTACAATAAATAATCCGCTGGGAGGCACACCTGCGGGTTGAGGCGGGCGGGACGACGGGCGCGGGGTGTTTTTGGTGATCTGCAAGTGATGTACACAGCACAACTTTATTCTCCCCCTTTCCACAAAGTACCATTCAAAATAATGTCCTTTTCTCTCTTAAAATACACATTTGTCATTGTAAATTTACATCCCGTCTTATTAAATAAGTGGTACTCTGTGTAAAGAGGATGATTTACAAAATTATTAAACATTCAAAAGTCTTTAAGAAAAAGCTACATGTCAAAGAAAGTGACGCCAGCAGCACGGCCCGGGGTCGTGTGACAGACGCACTGTGCTGCCCGGACGCGCCCACCCCACTCACAGCGCCCAGACGGAGATGGGTTCCTAGAAAACTTGGAAATAAAACTCCCCCCTCCCTGGGGAAAAAGAATTAAAGAGCTACAACTAAAAATCAGAATAAGTTAAGTTCTGAACAATATACAAACATGTACAGCTTATCAACACTATGGACAAGACCCGCGCTGGCAGCCGGGCCGTCAGTCAATGTCACTGAGGTCGCTGGTCGGCTCCCCGTGGACGCGGCTCAGGTGGTTCATAGCGCGGTCAAAAGCGATCCGCACGGCCTTCCGGATGCTGGAGTTCCTCCCTTCCATCATCTTTAACTTGTCTATAGTTTCGTCAATACCAAGGGGAACCATTTTGGACTTAGGAAGCCACTGCCTTTTTAAAAGGAAAAACATGGGGAAATCATTGCTTGCACCTGGTGCTTCAACATGCTCCATGTAATCATCTCACACACCCACTGCCCTCTGATAGAAAGGGACCCTGCTCAGCACTACCAAGACAGCTGGGCCCTGTGTAGGGACAGGCCCGAGGCCAGGGGTGCATCCCTCCCTCCCTCCCCGGCCTGGGGATATGGGGAGCTGAGTAAGGCATAAAAACCATCACCTCCTCCTCCACCTCCAAAACGTTTCCCAGTGCCTGCTGAGTGACAAGACATGCACACACGAAGCCCAGAGCCAGGGTGGGCCCTGGAGCAGGGGCCGGTGGCTGGGGAGACCCCATCAAAGGGGCCCTTGGATGGACAAGGTGTGGGCCTCGCTCAGGGCCTGACAAGGAGCAATGGCCATGTGGCCAGAGAGGCAGAGGTCGGGCGATGAGGAGAAAGACGGGAGGGATGCCCGTGCTGCCAGCCACGCTCCAGGCACACACACCACACGCAGGTGGCCCCGAGCCTCTGCGCCAGGTCCCCAGAGCAGCCAGCTCCACGGGGAACCAGGAAGCACCTGCCTGGGCCACGTGCGCAGGGCACAGCTGGGGCTACATCTCCTCCCAGAGGCATGTGCTGCTAGCGTGTCCTACACAGAAGGGTCTTGGGGTCTGAACCCTGGCACATCAGAGTCCCAGGCATTGTGCGAAAAAGCAGGCCAGGGCACAGGGGGAGCCTCCTGTGATGGTGTGGACGTCTGAGCAGAGCTGGGTGACGCCGGGACGGAAGGCTCTAAGCACAGGGCCAGAGGCCAGGCCCGGGCGGGGGCCGTGTCCTGCAGCACAGGGGTCCAAGAGCCCAGCAATGGGACTCCCAACACTACAGTGGACACGGGTAAGGAATAGAGAAGAGATAGCCCGGGCCAATGGGGCTCAGGCGAGAGGGAAAGGAAGCCATCAGACAGAGACAGACCCTGTGCTCAGTGCCCATCCCACAGTCCCAGTGGGGGTGCTGGGCAGTGCCCTTCTCCACCAGGCAAACAGCAGAGCACCTACCTCTGACTTTAGCTGTGCCAGGGCCCAGCAGATAAAGAGGCTGCTCACCACAGGGACACTCAGGTCACCAAGCCCATGGCCCCCACACAACCACCCCAGCCGATCCCCGAAGTCTAAGGCCTCTTGACTCACCAACTTCTCTTATTATCAAAAAAGAGAACGAGGAACAGCTTCTCGTCGGACTTGGTCTGCATGTGCTCCCCAATCTTCAGCACGTCTAGGGGTGGGGCCGGGATGGTGACGCCATTGTGGTGGCCAGGCACACGCGGCATCTTGGGGTCAATGATCTGCACAAGAAGGACCCACTGAGGTCACTGTGAGGCTCACACCCATTGACGACTGCACCTGTCACTGCACCACCCCCACCCCCCCGCAGCAGTGAGCCTCCTTGGACCACCCCCGCCCCTCAGCTATGAGCCTCCTCGGGACCCGCAGGTGCTGGGGCCCTGGGCACCATGAGAGCCGTCCTCACCAGGGCCGGGTAGGAGGGGTAGCCGCTGCACTTGGCCCACACCACCTTCAGGGGCTCCAGCACTGAGGCGGCAGCATCAGTGGAGATCCACATGCTGTTCTGGCCAACTTCTGCGGACAGAGGCACGGCGTCAGCAGGACAGAGGGGGCATGCCCTGCCCCCCCACAAAAGGTACACAGCAACAGGCTGGGGTCTCCGGAGCACAGCCCAGTTCCTAGGCCTTTCTCACCCATCCCCGGCAGCACCACTGCCTCTCTTGTGGAGTCCAGGCCCCTGCATCCCCCGCCGTCCCTGCAGCCCACCTGGGGGCCCACCAGCCTCCCACGGACCCAGAGAATCTCCTGCCCTCCGTGCTGGAAGGCTCTGACTCCAGGTGCCCAGCACAGTCCCTTCTGAGCCCTCCTTGCCCCAAGGACGGGGCTCCCAGCGTGCTCCTGCCTCATTTATGCAGCTGACACCCCAAATCCAAAACCAAAGTCCTGGCTCCCCCTCCACCAGACCAGCTCCCTGCTGTCCCTCCCACCGGGGGGGGGGTGTCTCCGTCCTGATGCTCCCTCACAGCATGGCTGCCTTCCACAGTGAGGGCCGTGCCAACCCCAAACCCCAGGGCCTCCCCCTCTCCCAGGGGCCTGAAGTTGGGGGCACCCACCCTGCAGTCAGTCCCCTGTGCAGCCACAAATGACCACTGAACCTAAACAACCCCAGACAGCCTTGACAGTGCCCAGCAGCCAGGAGCCACACAGAGCTGGACGTTCCACAGGGAAACGAAGGCAGGATGGAGGAGGTGCCACCTCCACAGGCACCCCAGCAGGGCTGCAGCCCGGAGCCCCTCGGTGTGTGATGAACCCCTCCCCAGGAGGTTGGCCAGGGTGGGGCTCCACACAGGGCACCGTGCTCCCTGAGCCAGAGTCCAGTCCGCAGCAGTCGAGCCCTAAGACGCTAACCGGGAGGTGTGGAGAGCCAGAGAGGCGGGTCCGGGTGACTCACCGGCTGCGATCCTGGCCGCCTTGGCGTAGTTCCCGTTCTCGATGCAGGAGATCAGCTCACTGCGGTCCTCCAGCGTGTGCCTTCGCACAAGAGCCGGTTTGCCCCGCCCACATTTGGGCGCACTAAAGCTTCGGGAGGAAGAGCAGAGGGAGTCAGGTGTCCCACCCCTGGCTTCAGCCTCACTCAGGTTTCGTCCCGTGGGCTGCCCGCCACCAAGCTGGCCATGCGTCCTGCCTGACACCCCCACAGCCAGGCAGGCCTGTGGGTGCACAGGTCTGGAGCGAGTGAGCCTGTGGCAGGGGGGACTCAGGAGGCCAATGTGGCCTTCACAGGGCTGTGCTCACTGCCAGATTCTGGGAGGAAAAGATCAAGTATAAACTTAATTGCAGTTTCTAAAATTGTGTTCCTACTTCACGGAGTGTTTTTCCTACTTCTGCTTGAATTCTACAACGCAGATTAACACGCAGCACGGGAAACCACCCACAAGGGCAGAGCACACATGAATCCCGGGCCAGAATTTTTCAGAGGGCACTAAGATGGGAGCTGGAATGTCCTGGTCTCCAAGACGGCCAGGCAGGGCGGGTGGTGCCGGGGGCTGCGTGGCAGGAAGTGCGGGGCCGCGGAGCCCACCTCGAGTCGCAGAGCGGGCTGTTGCTGGAGGAGATGCTGGACTCGGAGGCGCAGCGTCGTCGGGGTGTGGCTTTCCTCCCCAGGCCGCCGCCTGGCTCCTGTTCACTCCTCGTACCCCCAAAGCCGTTGGTGAGACCTGGAACACAGGCAGGCCAGCCCTGAGCTCAGCGCAACGAGGGCGTGCCCAAGCAAGACTCAACGACGTGACACTTGGAACACATCTCACAAGGAACGCTTCACAGACAGGTAAGACAGCATCTTCCTTGTCACTCCCAGAGTCCAGTCCTCACAGTAAGCAGACACCAAAGTTACTCGTTACATGAAATCAATGTAACAAACTGCGGTCAGCTCTGATCACAGTCGTTTGCTGAGCACCGTGAAGATGCTCCTCTTGACAAGGCCAGGTCTTTAAACAGGCTCCGTGAAGGCAGAGAGGGTGCCGTGGGCCTGCCACAGGAGCAGATGCGCAGCCTGTGAGTGCAAACACGGGGGTGGCCTGTCCACGTGGGCACACGCCGCATCTGGACGGACCCTTCACCAGGCTGAAGGGGTCACCAAAGACACAAAATCGTGTTCACAGGAGCAGAGTTCCAGGGAACAGGAAATCAGGTTTTAAAAAGAAAAAACCTTGGTTCAAAAAACAAGTGTTAACATGAAGTCAAAAAAAAACCTTGGTTCAAAAGACAAGTGTTAACATGAAGTCAAAAATGCTGACGAAACACTTTAAAACAGAGACTCTGGGGCCGCCGTGTCTGAGTGTGTCCGGCCTCACTCACCATGAAGCCGCGATCACTAGCATTCACGTACTACACACAAAACACAGTTTACAGTTCCATCATCTCCACATTTGAAAAATAAGGCAAATCTCAGTATTTTCCCCCTAAAAAGGCCTGACTTTATGTCAGTCAACAGGAAACAACACATCTGCCCTAGGTTCCCCCCCAACGAGGTCCCCACGGGAGTCACAACAGGGGGATGATGCTCCGGCCAGGGCAGCCTCTGGCTGTGAGAGCTGAAGCAGTGTGTGAATTTTTTTTTTTTTGAGACAGAGTCTCACTGTGTCGCCCAGGCTGGAGTGTAGTGGCGCGATCTCAGCTCACTGCAACCTCTGCCTCCCGAGTTCACGCCACTCTCCTGCCTCAACCTCCCGAGTAGCTGGGACTATAGGCGCCCACCACGCCCGGCTAATTTTTTGTATTTTTAGTAGAGACAGGGTTTCACCGTGTTAGCCAGGATGGCCTCCATCTCCTGACCTCATGATCTGCCCGTCTCAGCCTCCCAAAGTGCTGGGATTACAGGTGTGAGCCACCGCACTCAGCTGTGTGAATTTTTTTATCCAAAAAGAACCCCATTTTCTTGCCTACCTCATCCTTAAAAATTTTTAAATCTATTTCCAAAGGAAACTGTGTAAATTTGTAAATAGAGCATTAATGTAGAATTTTTTTTTGGAAACGATGTCTTGCTCTGTCACCCAGGATGGAGTGCAATGGACTCCACAGCTCACTGCAACCTCGACCTCCGGGGCTCAAGTGATCCTCCTGCCTCAGCCTCCTGAGTGGCTGGGAGACATGTTTCAAAGGGAATGGCTGGACTGCGGGGTTTTCCACTTGCTTCAAACGCTTCCCGTCTGTTCTCAATGAGCACAACTGACTGAAACAGAGGGGCTAAATCAACCTCGGTGAACAGCTCAGAAGGGAATGCGCAGACTAGATGGGCGCCCTGCTGCCCTCCACAGACTCAAGTCAGACACTCGCTCTGTGTCTGCTGGACTGGAATGTACCCTGAGCTCCAAATGAAGCTCTGTGTGTCTCATTTTAACCTCGGTCATTTTAAGGCAGGAAATACGGCCAGGTGGGGGTGTCATACTCATTTTTGGCAAGGGAACAAATAAATGCAAGAACCTACAGTAGAAGGCCTTGAGCCACATGCTGAGCTGCCCCAGGGCTCCACATCCTCCCCACACTCATCACAGAGCGGCTCAGACCCTGCACACTCAGGCTCTGAAGGGTGTCTCAAGAGGGAGTTAAAAGTCCTGTCCCGGCCCGAGGACCCCTCAGGAGCAAGGACTCCATCCCCAGTCCCACCTGAGTGGGTGAAGGCAGGGGAAGCCCACCCAGCTTGCATCAGCAGTGGACGGACGGAGCCCAGCACCCCTGCCAGCGTTCAGCCCACAGCCCCAGGGACGGGTGTGCCAACGCGTGTGAGCCATCTCCAGACAGCAGCCACCAGCCTGGCGACCCACACCCCACAGCCAGGCCCCCAGCGCATTTCAGACCCCAGGTACAGAGTGAGCCTGCTCCAGGCTGAGCAGACGCGGCCCAGGGCCTGGGTGGAGAGGCTTTGAGTAGTTACTGCTCGGCCGAGCAATGGCCACCTGGGGGAAGACGAGGACCAGTGCAGCCTTCACAAGACTGCCCAGTGACGCCAGCCTGAGGGCCCCAGCACCGGAGCACCCGCAGCTGTGCTGGCAGCTGCAGCCCCAACACAGCCAGGCCATGCACAGGCCACTCACTAGCCATGAAGGCCCCAGCTCCATGAGCACCACCGCATGGAGTGGGGCCAGGCAGGGGATTAAAACACAAGGCAAGTCCTTAATTCTCAGAAAGAGGAGAATGATAAAACGCCCCTCTTAATTTTCCTAAGCATTCAGTGAGTGCACATATGACGCAAGTACACACAGAGGTTCTGTGTGTCACCTGTGAAAATGTGACAGTGTCCAGGAAGACGTGGGCAGCACGGACAAACCCAGACCAACCAAGACGCCACCCAGCGAGAGGCCTGGTGGGGGCGCGATGGCCGCAGGGCCTGACAAGCAGTTCGGGCGCTACAGCAGTGCAGGATCACCCCAGAGGCCAGACCAGGCCACAGACACGGCCCGGGAGGCTCTGCGGCCACTGCCTGGAGTCCCCAGAACCTCAGGGGAGCTTCGAGGTGGCCTGTGCTGCCCAGACCCTCCCAGCCTCCACCTGGGCTACCAGAAAATAATCTAAGACAGCTATGGTTCTGAGATCTCTCCATCTCAGCCCTGCCAACTCCCGCCCTGTGAGGCTCTTCCGGCCAGCTGGGAGATGTCCACCATGACGCGCACCCTCGGCACCCCTGCAAGGACCTTAGCCCAGAACATTCTGAAGCCCAGGCCAGCCTTGAGGTGGGACCCAACGTGGGGAACCCAGGGTCTGAGGTCTGCAGAGATGGGTGCCTGGTCCCTGAGGCATTTGCAAACTGCAGGCACTGACGTCAGGCCCAAGTCTCTAAATCGTGTATACAGCAGGGGGCAACTTTCAGCAACTTTTTCAGCACGAGGTGTTTTTTTAATGCTGAAAGTAAAGCTGGTGATTGTGCAAAATACATTAAAAGAGGCGGCGGCTGCCAGGAAAGAGCCACTGTCCCCTCAACACAGGAGCTGCACAAATTCCCACAGTGGCCAGGGTCCGCCCACCCTCAAGGGGCCTTCCCAGTGACTTCCTAGGAGACCAAAGACTGAATACAGAAACGTCCCTCTCTGCCCCCAAAGGAGATGGCACAAAGGGGATGGCGCAAAGGTGTCCCACAGCCCAGTCAAGCGTGGTCCTTGGAAGCCTGCCTGTCACCAGGTATATCCACAGCACACCTGCAACTGTCCCGGGAGGTCCCCAAAGGGTCTTCTGAGAGACTACAGGCCACGGCAGCTGGGACACCGCCCCTCCCCACAGGGAAGAGAAGCCCCGGGGCCCACCTGGAGAGGCGGAGGCCTGCAGGTCTGACTGATGGGCCATAGTCTCCTCTAGCCTCAGGTTCTCAGCCCCTAACCCATATGGACACCAAGAATCCTCCAGGCCACAGGTGCAAGAACACCAGGCCCCGATCAGTGGCTGCCGAGACGCCTGAGGGCAGGGAGCCATGGGAACACATCCCCGCAGCCCAGGATACAAGCCCGCCCCTGCCCACCCCTGCCACCAGCACCCAAGCTGCCGCCTCAGCTTCTCTGGCTCATAGGAAGCTTGGCCATATGAAGCAGGTGGGCTGAGCCTGCACCCCGAAGACCAGAGCCCTGAGGGCCCCATGCAGTGGCAAAGGCTCCAGCATCCACGCTGCCCCAGAGGTGGGAGAGCCCATTATCTTCTGTTTTCAGTTTCACTTTTACCGTCGTTAAAAGGAGAGCATTTTTGGTGCATTTTTCAACCTCTCAGTAAAAACACACACAGAAGAAGTGTCCAACAGCACTCTGCTCTTGCTGGGACCCGCTCCGTGATAACACAGCCGGGACGGTCAGAGACAGACCCAAAGCCCAGGCCAGACACCTGCACAAGACTTGCTGGGACCTGCTCCATGACAGTGCAGCTGGGGACAGTCAGAGACAGACCCAAGGCCCATCTCGCCGGGACCCGCTCCATGACGATGCAGCCAGGATGGTCAGAGACAGACCCGAGGCCCAGGCCAGACGCCTGCACAAGATCCCAGGGGTCCAGGGATGCCCCACCCAACGAGCAGGACTTCTCAGTTGGCCGCAGGGACACTCAGTGTGGCGGCCAGCAAGAGACAAACAGCAGCACTGCTCAGGAATCCACTGGGGATTGTGGGGAGAAAACAGTGGAAGGGGAAGTAAGGGGAGAAGGAAATCAGGTAGAAAACCCAGAAACAGAGAAGATGCTAGCAAGTGAGTGAGCACGCACTGTCCATGCCACATCCTCAGATGGGCCGAGCCAAGTTCCTCCATACCCCACGGCACCAACACAGCACAACGCGCCTGGGCATGGCCGCCGCACGCGAACCAAAGGTCACTACGGGATGGCTCCACACGCTCAGGACAGCCTCAGAATGCTGTCCACTGTGTCGTCGGCTGCAGCAGGCTCCCAGCCGGTGCCGGGCTCTCCTCTGCGTCCTTTGTGACTATCCAGAGGGAAGGCTGAGGCGCCGCGACATCCCACCAGCTCCAGGCGTGCACCGGGCGCCAGCACCATTCCCACTGCCGGGCTGACTTACAGAGGGGGTGGGCTGGGGTGGGGGAGAGTTCCTCCAGGGCTGCTGTTTGTGTTTGTGTTTAGAGGATGTTTGAGCTGATGATTCCAATGGGATCCGCAAGAATTAAGTGAAAGGCAAGATGCAGTGATCTTTGTGTGTTCCACAACGGCAGCTTAGCAGAACTCCAGTCCAAGTTGAGGTAAGAGAAAATGATTAGGGTCCAAAGAGTGAACTACCCAGCACATTAGTGGTTAAAGTGAGAACCTGGAAAACAGTGAAAAAGCCATTTAGTCTGAATGAAAGGGCAGGACAGCTCAGCCTCCTCCCTGAACAGCCGAAGGACACCAAAGGCACCTCCGCGCTCTCACGCCCCAGCACGTGCACACGGAGACTCGCGGCAGGGGTCTCCGAAATGGTGGCGAGTGGAACACCGCTTCAGGTGACGGTTCACTGCTGGTGAGCGCGCAGCCGCGGAGGAAGGAAGCCACGAGCCAGGGCCAGCCTCTGGGGCTGGGCCATCGCGGAAGCACAAGGCCTCTGCACAGCACGCCGGCGGGAGGCCCACAGTGAGTGCTTCGCCTCCGGACCAGCAACCCTGTTCAGCCTGACTCAGAATCGTGCGCGTGCTGGTAAATGCCAGAGCACTCCTTCAAGTTCAGAGCACACAGATGAATGTTTGGAAACCATCAGAGGGTTCTGAGTAATTCCTGTCCTAAGACTGAGAAGAACTGCAGCTCGGAGCAAGAAATCGCCCATGTGCGGAGCACCAGAAGGTTCCGGTGAACCCAAAGCGAGGGCGGATGGTGGGACTGGCACCATTCAGAGCACGCCCAGCCCTCCCCCGGGCACCGTGGCCGCAGCAGTGGAATGCCTCCTGCTCCCGAGGGCCCAGTCTTAATGCTGCTGAGGCTCCCAGCTGCTCAGGAGAGAGCTCAGGAACTCACCGGGCCTCCACGGAAATCCACTGTCACTCGGGAATGAGAGAGCAGAAATCTCCACTTCGGTCAGGATCAAAGGGCACCATAATTCCCAAAAGCCACCACGGGCCACGCTCACTGAAGGTCTGCAGTGAGACTGCTCTACACCACTGTCACCACGGGAATCCCGCAGAACACTCCACTCCAGTGTAGGACCGTGGCCTGGAGGGGACACGTGCTCTTCTACAAGGGACATCTGATGAGCGAGCCTGAGAGGTTGCTGAGCACGTGGCCGCCAGCCGGCAGCACTCTGTCCACGGTGGGCACAGCCGGGGCAGGGCCAGTCGGGTGGCGCCCCCTGGTGGAAGCCACCACACGAGCACCCTGCCGAGTGTGGAGGGGACGCCGCCCCAAACCCCAGCCCCCGGCCAGCAGGGCCTCCACGCACAGAGCCCCACACCTCCGCCACCGACAGACGTGAAACCCCCAGGAAGCGGAGCGTCAGCCGAACTCCAAGTTCTGCGTGCGGAGGGGACGCCCACGACTGCACCGAACCAACCTCTAGTACCCAGCGCACAGCACCCTGACCCGATTCATCGCAGGACTTCCAGGGCGCTTGGAAAACCAGGTCAAAGAGTCTTTCGCCAAAGGTGGCTAAGAAGGGCCAACGTGGTTAAGAGACATCCCCAAGTCCTGAGTCAAGGGCCATCTATCCTTATCGGTATCTTGTGAAGCATTTCAATAGCCTCATGTTACTTAGAAACCAAAAAAACTTTTTCAAATTATTTTAAAATGCCAATTTAGTATCAATCCATCAAAGTAAAAGCACATGGGTAGAAAATTTCTACACAATTCATTTATGTGCAAAATTTTCATACAAATCAAAATGAAATTTACCAGAAATTACTCTGGCAACAAGAGGCATGACCTGCTCGCTGGCAAGGGTGGGAGGTGCGCTTCCTTCCGCACAAAGGCCTAAAGACAGCACCTGGTCTCGCTCCCCTCCCGGACGCTTCAGGCCAGAGACCAGCAGAAGGAGCAGGGTCAAGATGTGAGGGAGTGGCCTGGGCGGGTCTCGCCCACCACAGCCTTCCATCTGCCACCAGCCCAGCAAAGCTCCACGACACAGGGCTCACTCGCTGCCCCTCTGGGAAATAAGCAACACCCACCCAGCCCCACTCTCTCTCGCTGCTGAAGTGCACGAGGAACCACCGCACACCAGCACAGCCAGAAGAAAACGC
This sequence comes from Rhinopithecus bieti, assembly GCF_001698545.2. Lineage (NCBI taxonomy): Eukaryota > Metazoa > Chordata > Mammalia > Primates > Cercopithecidae > Rhinopithecus > Rhinopithecus bieti. Next base: position 192,057 of record NW_016815853.1, on the reverse strand, counting down.
GCTTCCCCTTATCTAGGTATAACAGGCAGACAGGACAGACGGGAACCAAGCCTTGACTCGGGACAAAAACCAGAATGACAAACGTGCTCCAAACACGCTTCCAGAAAGGAGACACTGGCAGCCTGACCTGGCACCTCCAGAAGCGCAGCCGGGACTGAACAAGCAAACCAAAGACAGGAGCTCCTCTTAAAAGGACACAAACTCCTCAACCTCCTCTGAGGGGCGGGCAGCAGAGGCTGCAGGAACACAGCTGCCCTCCTCAAATGCTCTCGGCACGCACGCACACAAACAGGAACACCCTCGCCGAGTAATTCAACAGAGTTCAGTTACGAAAGCGCAGGAAGAGATGAGAAGCCCTTTCCGGTGCTATTTCAGCAGGTCCTAACACCTCATCACGTATGTGGCTAACAGGGCCACATAAAACAGTGAGGAAACGTTGCTGAAATCAACTGCAAAGTACTGCATTTACCATGAGGGCAGGTCCTCTCAGAGGCCCAGGGAAGGGCCAGGCTCAACCCCGGGGTCCTAGGTCTGTGGGGCTGCAGGAGACCTGACTGAGGGGTGCAGAGTGGAGCTCCCACAAGTGCTGGGAGCAGCCAGTCACCAGTTTACCCAGATGTGCACAGCAAAGTCAAGATGACCAATTAAAACTACACTTGAATTCATTCTCAGTACTTTTTTAAAGCTCAGAAGGGGCCAGGTGCAGTGGCTCAGACATCTAATCCCAACACTTTGGGAGTCAGAGGCCGGGAGTTCAAGACCAGCTAGGAGAACACAGCGAGACCCCATCTCTACCAAAACTTTTCAAATTAGCTGGGAGTGGTGGTGTGCACCTGCAGTCCCAGCTACATAGGAGGCTGAGGCAGGAGAATCACTCGAGCCCAGGAGTTGGAGGCTGCAGTGAGCCACTCACTCTAGCCTGGGTGACAGGGCAAGACTCTGTCTCTCTTTTAAAAAAAAAAAAAAAAATCAGAGAGGAAGTTTGTGGCAGAAGACAGGACCAAGGACCACTGACCCCTGGCCCAGGGCAGCCCAGCAAGGCTGCACAATCTCTGGTGGCAAACAGGCCCCCCATGAGGGCGCCGACCTCAGAACTGCAATTCAAGGCTTTTGAAAGAAAAAACTGCACTGCTGTCTTCTCTGGAAATTAAGAGAATGCTGCAGAAACAAGCTCGGCACCCCCCACATCACACCATGGATCCTGAAGGACGCTCCCGGCACCGGTGGGCAAGGGCGCCTCAGGGCCGCCCGCGGCATTTACCTGCATCCAGGCGCTTTCCTGGGGACTCCTCCTCCACCTCGGAGTCTCCGCATGTGCTCCGCGACCTTTTCCTTGGCTGCAGAAGAGTCTCCAACCTCGGAAGGACTACAGACAAAAAGGTTTTGGTCCCTAGCTGAGGAGAAGTTGGCTGGGTTTCAGTGTTCTTGGCAGACTTTGGGGGGCTTACACTTTTCGATTTGCAGAAGAGAACAGAAGTGCGTCTGTTTACATCGCTTGCTGGCTCCGCCACCGCGGAGGCCGCCGCCGCCGGCACATCGCCACTACTGGCGCGGGTGGGCTCTGGAGGGCGTCCGCTTACCAGTGCGCTCTGAGTGCAAGCGCTATGTGATTCATTATCAAATGTGACTCTTTTGAAAAGTTTACTCTGCTCTGGGTTGAGTTCTACTGGTTTGAGGGTTGGTGGTTCTGAATTAGTCTCCGAGTTTGAAGGAAGAGGTAATGCATCTGATGGTTCAAGTTTAGGGGGAGAGTTATCTCCTGAAAAAATTATAAATAAAGTGATTTTTGAAAACTGAAGATTATAAAATCTATTATAAAACTTACTATAAATGTGAAGCCCACCAAAATACTAATTCAGTTAAGGAAACAACGCATCGCACGTACTGTCTGCTCGGCAGTGCGGGCCCCGTGGGCTCGGGCCACACTGTGTGGGCTTCCCTAACGCCAAAGGCTGCGGCCCTGGGTGCAGTGCCCGGGCGCACAGTTACTCTCTGAAAAAAACTGTGAAAGATTATTTCACACGCGCCAATATTAAACACATCACTCGAGTTCATAACAATTTCTGCAATCAATAATTCACTTACCTTGAGGAAGAAAAGGTATCTCACATAACTAAAGGAGCCTTAAGTGGGCATTCCCACAGAGCTCTACTGGGCCACGAGGTTAGCAAATAAAAGGAAAGAAACATTAAATCTGATCTCTGGTCAAGGTCTTCCAAGTCAAAAATGCAAAAACAGCAAACAAACAAAAAAAGAAAAAAACAGGGAGTGGTGACTGGCTGTGGATGACTCTCAAGAAAGGCAGGAAAAAAAGCCCCGCTCACCCCAGCACAGAAGTCTGTGCCACGTTCCCAAATACTGTGATGGGAGCTTTCAGGAAAAAAAAAAAAAATGTTTTTTAAATAAAAGTCTTTGGAAAAAGACTAACCTCTTTGTAAAGTCTTTCTGACATTATAAAAACCAGAAGTGTGAAATGGTACAGAGCCCGCGGTCACAGGGACGGGCTCTCTGCACTGCCCTGAGTCCAGGGGGCCGGACAGGCTCTGGCACAAGGCTGACGGGGCGAGGCGATGCTCCACCACGCCAAGCCACTGAGGCTTCTTTCCAAGCAGGACCGGTGCTGGCAACAGGAAGTGTGACCACTTTAATCCTTAGTATATATTATCACTGGGTACAGCTTTCATTTCATTAAACCTGCAAACTTTTCTAAAACCGTCTGAAGTATGTATGGTTACTATTGTAATTCAAAAAGTCGTTTTGAAAATACAAAACTACACAACAAGACTCAGAGCAATGTTTTGAGATTGACAGAAAAAAGTTCTCCCCAAGGCTGGGCCCCATGACGCCGGGCAGCAGTGCTTTCAGCTGCAAGGTGCCTCTGATTTCAAATGACACTGAGCGCCTTAGAGCGCCTCACAGCTGATTCAAATACAAGGGGGAAAGCCTCACCTCAACAAAAAGTCACCCATGCCAGCTGTCACGTGGGAACACAGCTGTCACGTGGGAGCACAGCTATCACGTGGGAACGCTGTATCCCAAGGCAGGGGCACACACGAGGTGATAAAACTCCTTCCCCTCCTCTTCAACGTCGCCAACAGGCTTAAGGAAAAGGTGTTTGTGAAACACCTGGGAACGCTGGCGGGAGGGAACTGGCAATGCGGAGAAACAAGGCTGCTCATGAGCATCTACGGCTCCAGCGTCCCTGGGCCTGTGCAGCAGCCAGAGGGGCTCCAGCACTGAGCCTGCAGCGTCCTGATGCAGCCACTGTCTGGGGCAGAAGGCCTGGGGCCTCACTTCACTTCCTGCCTCCTCTCTTCCACCTCCTGGCCCCCCTCAAGCTCTCGTCCTGATCATGACATTTAACTGCTCACTGCAATCCCAACGGCCTCTGCAGGGCCAAAGCCAGTGGTCAACCCCAGTCTTGGCCTCTGTGGGCGCAAGAGCACCAGGCCAGCAGAGATGGAGCCTGAAGGAGTCTCCTTCTAGCACCTCCAAGAGACCCCCTTCCCCCCACCTCCTCCACAGCTAACAGGCACTGTAAACCCCCATCTCCTGCTTCTGGCGCAACCCTCAGAACCACCACTCCTGTCTGGCAGCAGCCCGAGATGTGCAGATGTCCCTGCCTTGCAGAGGGCCCTCCCCCACCATGGGCCATACCCTCGCCTCCGCACCTCCAGCTCTCGGCGCAGCAAGGACGCCCATGTGGGACTCATAACCATCTCCACGCTGCAGGGACTTCCCCAACCCCTGGTCTATCCCAAAATGGGCCCCCGTGGCCCTGCCTCAGCCATGCACGCCCCCCAAATGCACCCCACACGCCCCCAACCTCTCTGCGGCAGCTCCACATGCGGGTCGGGCTCCAGCCGCCAGCACACAGGCTAAGGACGTGCTCCTGCAACACTGACCAGAGGGATGAAGGAGGCCGTGGTCAGGAACAGAGGTCGCTGGTGCCTGGGTGCACAGCCACCTGCCCAGCCGGGACCACACAGGCCCCTCCCCCAGCCAGGACCAAAAAGCCCCCCGGACCACTCAGTGCCTCAGTTCCTCATCCATAAAATCAAAAGAAACAGGACCTGAGCCTCCAGGCTCCACGACACAACAGGCAAGCCCAACCCATCCCTCGAGTGGAAATCTGACTGGAAGTTAACATATAAGGCGGCAAACTCCTCTCAAACCTCGCTGACTGAGGGCCACCTCAGGCCATCACTTAACTGCACATGAGAAAAGCTCAGAACACACTCGATACAACTCGGGCATAAGCCTCTCAGACCCCGTCCATGTATCATCAGTCAGGATCCTAGAATTCCAGTCCCTGGAACTTGTCACATATTCCAAATGGCAAAATGGTTATCTAATCTAAACCAGCTACTCTAAGAAACTAAAAGACCTAGTTAAGTCTGCAAGAACAATTCTGCAATATTTTGCCCACCTGGCCACCCATGATGTCAATCAAAGGCTTCTGTATCAAAGCCACAAGATGCTTTGGAAAATCACAGCGTAACACAGGCAGACACTTTAGCTCACGAGCGGCAACCACACTATCCCTCCAACAGCCGTGCCTCGAGCCTCCATCCTCTGCAGTTCTGAAGGGACAAAACTGCACACTCCACACCTTCTACCCTGAGGAACACGCATCCTTTCTTGAGGGCCACAGTGCTCCACAGGCTCAGGGCCCGTGCACAGGAGAGGACCTCCACGCATGCACATCAAGGGCCCACAGCTGCCCTGGACTAAAGGGGACGCCCCAGAGCCTCTGGCAAAGGCATCACTGTGACTGGAAATCCCAAGGACTCGAAATGCAAGCCCCTTTCACCAGCTCACAGTGCAGACCCTGCTCCTCCTGCCTGCACTGTCCTGCCTCACCATGTCAGCAGACACCAACCTGAGCACACGGTGGAGATGAGCCTTCTGCGAGCTGCACATCCGTCCCACAGGCTCATCAGACAGGATGGAATCCCAACTGTGGCGTGGCCCCCACCCAGCTGACACGCAGCCCAGGGGAAGTCAGCCCTGGCAGGGCCAGCTCACAGCAACAGCCCGAACCTCTGCACTCGGCAGACTGAGTCACGGCTACAGCAGAGCCCGCGGGAGGGCAGGTGCAAGGGAACTGACAGGGACCAACGGCGCAGCCCAGGAGGAGTCTCCTTCCTTCAGATACTAGAGTCTCAGGGGTCTGGCACCCAACAGCTACAGCTTGTTCAGGCTACTTCAAATGGAAGCAATGTAAGTATGGCGTAGGTACTGTTAAATTACAAGTTAAGTGAGGCTATATATTTGCCATTGAGGAATTACTATCTTTTCAGGTGTGAAAATATTGTGGTTATATTTAAGAAAAATGATGGAGAAGCTTTACTGATGAGAACGTTCCTGCTGGATTTTTAAATGTCTGATTCTTGGTTTTCGTCCTATTATAAGTATCATAAGTTCACATTTCTATACCAACTAACAAGCTTGCTTGTGGCTGTCTTCCCTAACACTGTGTGACGTCCCCATTCCAGTCTGGCACTCGCCTCTCCAGAGACCCCCGTCTTCTCTAAGAGGCAGGACTCTGCCTGCCCCACCTCTCCAGAGACCCCCATCTTCTCTGAGGGGCAGGACCCCGCCCACCTCACCTCGGAGCGGACCTTCAGGCCGCTTGCTTCTCCACCCACTTTCCTGTCAGCTCACAGGATATGCCCTTTTCATCCATGGAGTCACCGTGAACATCGGGTGTAACAGGTGATTCGAGGCTACCTGTGTCTCAGTCACACTGTATGTGTTTTCTTTACAACAACCCCAGAAAAAAACTACATAAAAATAAAATGACTCAGCCAGGCGCGGTGGCTCAAGCCTGTAATCCCAGCACTTTGGGAGGCCGAGACGGGCAGATCACGAGGTCAGGAGATCGAGACCATCCTGGCTAACACGGTGAAACGCCGTCTCTACTAAAATACAAAAAACTAGCCAGGCGAGGTGGCGGGCGCCTGTAGTCCCAGCTACTCGGGAGGCTCAGGCAGGAGAATGGCGTAAACCCGGGAGGCGGAGCTTGCAGTGAGCTGAGATCCGGCCACTGCACTCCAGCCTGGGTGACAGAGCGAGACTCCGTCTCAACAAAAATAAAAAAAAAATAAATAAAATAAAATGACTCCAGAGCTACAAAGCAACAAGAACGGTCTCCAAGGGCTCCCGCTAAGTGTTGGGGGGTATGAGGAGCCACGTTCACCACAGGGGAGGGCCAAGCGGCTCCAACCGTACGAGGTCCTCAGCCCTGCAACCCAATAACCGTGCGGGGTCCTCAGCCCTGCGACCCAACGGCGATGGAGGAAGCCACTGATTAAAAAAAACTAAAAAGGTAACTTACTGCTCTACAGTGAAAATGGTACAACTGTGTAGGAAGAGAAGCGCTGGAAGCTATTTTGAGACTGGTGAGTGGACCTGCTAGTAACCTCCTCACAACTCAGTCCTCAGGGCACAGAAGACAAGCACAGAAGGGCAGTCCACCTAGAGGGAGGCCTGCACAGCCTCGGTGGGATGCCTCAGTGGGCTGCATGAAAGCAAAGACTGCGGGACCAGACACCAACCTGGACTCCTGCGCACAACGAGGCAGCCCAGGGCCCAGACAGCTGTGGCCGCCAGAGGGTCCTCTAGGCAAACGTTCCCCAGAAAAAACACGAGGCCCCCAAAGCAGAGGAGGGATCAGGTGCTAACAATAACAGCCTTTGAGAGAATAGAAAAGCAAGCCTCACCTTGAAATAGAAAAGTCTTTATTCTATGGACCTAACGTAATTGACACCAGCCCCAAAAGAGACGTTCTCGAGTCTGGGCACTATACTATGGTGAACTCAACAGAAGAATCCCAAAAGAGAAAAACAGGCACAGAATGAGGAAAAGGATGCGTAAGAAAGTCTCAGCTGCATGCACAGGAGTAAGTTTCTAAGAGAAAGAAAAGCTTAACGGCTCTCATTCAAGTCGCCCAATGCAAACAGGATAAAAGGGCCGAAGCTCTGCTGGCAGGAGCCACATAAGTTCGGGGATGAAAAGGGCCCTGAGACCGTGAAGACCCGCTGACCTGTGTGGCATCACTCAGAGCACAGACGTCCGTAAGAGATGAACGTCTTTGTTTCAAAAGAAAATTGTACAACAATTCTGTCTTATTTCAATGGTTTGCTGTTCTGACTTTGATGTGCAGGGGAAGGGCAAGAAGGCCATGAACCAGCTGCTAATGCTGTGGCGAGAGGGTCTGACCCTACTGTCTGCTTCGTGTAACCGGAGCATGTCAAGGTCAAGGTCAAGGTCAACTACAGAGACACAGGGCAAAACACAGCAGCAATGACTTTCTGCCAGTGTCTCCAAATCCAATTTAGTTTTAAAATTCCCCTTTCACCAACTACGGGACACACCAGCTGTACCTCCTCACCCTGCCAACCTAGATGTACACAAACCATCACTCATCAACGCCCTCCTCACCACCCCGAGCCTACATCTGCCCGGGGTGTTGCTAGTTCTCCTTCTGGATAGATGGATTTCTTCCCCTGCATTTATTTCTTAGTCCTAAACACATCTTTGCTGCCTGGACCTTTCCCCAGACATTCTTTGACAACGATCACAGCAGGCTGCTACCTACCAACTGCTGCAGAGGAGCTGGTCAGGGACCCTCAGGGCGGACGAGGCCTCTGCGGTACCTTCCCTCCCTTCACAACATCAGGGAGGAGCCTTTAAAAAGCCTTTCAAACAGCCCTTTGAAAAGGCCACATTTGATGGCCTAGCGTATAATTAAATGGCTTCCCATCAATTTACAAAATACAACAACAACATTTCTCACTCTTATCATTCAAGCTACCTTTACTCTTCAACACAGATCTAAACCATACTTTTCAAATAGTTTTTCAGGCCCAAGTTAAGAGAAAAATTTTATTCTGTGCCTTAAATTTTATCAACTAATTACGTGGAAAAAACACAGACAGCACAAATTATAAAGTCTCTTTCGAGGGAAACCACCACCCAGTGGGAAAATCAAGTGTTCCGGGCTTTGTGAATTTTATGGAACTGGCGCTAACCCGAGCCTCCATGCACACCAACACTGCTGCCCGTGTCTGGGTCGGTGCCTGTGCCTGAGCCCTGATGGCAAGAAAGAGGGGCAGCCCTCACCATGGCTTACCTTCCTCGCCCGCCTCCAGCCCCAGCGGAGCTCCATCCTCGTCACAGCCTTCCGAGCCTGGCCCCGTGGGCGGGGGCTGGCTGTGCTGCTGGCTCAGCTTGTTTCGGAGAAGGGCAATTTCCTTTTTGAGCAGCTTTGCCCGCTTGCTCCGGGAGCCACTGGACTTCATAGCGCAGGTGAGGTCAAGCATGTCCAGCAACTCTCTCAGCTGCTCCTCCAGGCCCAGGTGGGCTCTGTTGGCGGGGTCCAGCAACCTGTCCACTGAACCAAAGGACACACGCTGTCAGTCGTCAGGTCCCATGCACCTTCTGGGAACACATCACCAGTCCCATCTTTCAAATCACCTTCGGCCAAGGCCCTGAGAATGGCTGTTAGCAACGAGGCCCAGGCCCTGCTCACCAGAGGCCCCAAGCGGCCCCTCCCCTGCGCTCTGAACCCACCATGGGGCTGCTGCTACAGGAATACCCTGGGATGCTCCTGATGGAGAATTTCTACTCCCATGACAGTCACCGCAGAAGGGGCAGCGTCCAGGTAACATCGCAACCTCTCCTGGACCAGGACCCTCTGAGGCTCCCTGTGCAGAGAGCCCGGCTGGCTGGGTGAGGGCACAGCACACAGACCCCAGAGAGAGGCGCACGCTCCACCAGCCCAGCACAACTCAGATGGGGCTGCACTGGCTCTGCAAGCAGAGGTGGCGACTGGCAAATGTGCTAAGTGAGGGCCATGGTGCGTCCTGAGCGGTGTCTCAGCTGAAGGATTCAGGCGCTGATTACTGTGTGGCTTTATTAAACGGGCTATAAAATTCACAGATCATTCTGAATTTCAGGTGTATTCACGACAAAGTCCCTGAAAACTTCACTTTCAAAAACACCAAAATTTATAAAGCACAAATTACCTTAAGTAAGTAAGAGGTGGCCAAGAAAAGAAACTGCTCCTCAGAGCTATCTGAAGATAGAACCAGAGCGAGGAGAGAGACAAAAAGCAAAGTAAGACTGCCCGGAACACATGGATGCTCGTCATCTAAACACAGGTGCTTTACTGAAAGCATCTGTCCTTTTAACTGAATAAGTAAAGCAGTAGCAGAGAGAAACAAAATGCTTAAATCATTACTCCTTCAAGACTTGTATCCATAACATCACTTTGAACAAATGTCATAGATAATACTCAAAAATGTTCATACAACAAAACACATCCTTTGAAACCCCAAGAAGAAAGCCTCGAAACCTCCGTTTCTTTTAAAACAAGAGACCCACGGCCTCCAGGTCTGTGGCTCAGGCTCCAGGCAGTGGGAGGTGTCGGCTGTGCTGAGAAGGGCAGCAGGCGCACCCTCAAGGCACACCGTGGCCACTGGCTCACCTGTGCACTCCGAAATACTGAGAAAGAAGGAAACTAGGACTTCTCTTCATTTTCTCCTCAGCAAAAAAAACCCGAGTGTAGAAATTCACTTAACAACTTGCATGACCATGATCTGAAAGATGCTGACACTCAGAGACCTCCACACCCGCTCCGTTTGAGGGAGGTGGCGTGGCGCTGGGCGCACGATGTGGGGGAGCACAGGAGCCGGGCCCTAGGGGCAGAGGACGCTCCGGGCTGCTCAGAAGACAGGGAGTCCAAGAGTGATGCGTCTTCCCGCTTTTAAGGGCAGGCGACCAGCATGCGTCCTGAATGGCCAGCACTGGGCACCAGATGGGCGTCTGAGAGCTGATGGCAGGCAAAGCATCCAAGCTAGAGCGTGAAGGCTGTGGGGGGCAGGGGGGAAGCTTTCCCATGGTCACCAGAGGCTAGAGAAGGGCCTTTCAGGACAAGCACGAGCCCTGGGCTCACTCTGAGGCGGCTCAGCCCCAGCTCCTCTCAGATCCTCAAGGGAACATTTCGGAAAACGATAGCTGGTCTGATCAGCCTGGAGAGTGCAGCTTCAGGGAGGGGTTAAAGCTCCACCAGGGTTCACCAAGAGTCAGCAGCATTGTTTGGAGCTTGTGTTTATTTTCTAAATTTCTCCAAGAAAAACGCGTTACTCTTAAAATCAGAGACAAAGAATAAAAATATAATCCCATTCTGTTTTTATTTCGAGACGGAGTCTCGCTCTGTCACCCAGGCTGGAGTGCAGTGGCGCAATCTAGGCTCACTGAAAGCTCCACCTCCTAGGTTCACACCATTCTCCCACCTCAGCCTCCCGAGTGGCTGGGACTATAGGCGCCCACCACCACGCCTGGCTCAATTTGTTTTTGTATTTTTAGTAGAGATGGGTTTCACTGTGTGAGCCAGGATGGTCTCGATCTCCTGACTTCGTGATCCACCCGCCCCGGCCTCCCTCTTTTTTCTTTTTTTTGGAGACAGGGTCTCACTCCATCACCCAGGCTGGAGTGCAATGGCACAATCTCCGCTCACTGCAGCCTCCGCCTTCCACGTTCAAGTTATTCTCCTGCCTCAGCCTCCAAAGTAGCTGGGATTACAACAGGCACGCGCCACCACGCCCGGCTAATTTTTTGTATTGGTAGTGGAAACGGGGTTTCTCCATGTTGGCCAGGCTGGTCTCGATCTCCCGACCTCAAGTGAATCCACCTCTCGGCCTCCCAAAGTGCTGGGATTACAGGCATGAGCCACAGAGCCTGGCCCTATTCCCATTTTTTAAAAGAGTACAGCCCATCCTCCAATGCTCACAGGTGCCGAGTGCTGCAGGACCCCAAGGGAAGCAGGGAGCCCAGCACTGCTGCCATGAGGGGAACGGAGGGCGAAGCAACGATGGCCCAGCTTGGCTGAACCCTGCGATGGCAGGAACATGGAGGAGAGGAAGAGGGCCAGGCCTCACCCCAGAAGAAGCAACCTGGCACGGGTCAGTGATTCATCAGGAGAAAGGGTAGGCCAAGAAATCAGGGACATGGGACCTTCTGATAAATGAGCCAAACACACCATGATTTCTGCTCAGTTTGTGGCTCAGAGCTGGAGCTGAGGTGCAGGAGCTCTAGGTGCTCTGATAACCCATGTGGGCAGGACACACCCTTCGGCAGACAATCCCGGAGGTGCAATCAGCAAGCACGGGTGCAGGGGACACCCCTGGTTTCCGAGGACCGGTCTAGAGAAGGGTGCAGGTGACTGCACACGGCTGCAGCACGTGCCTGGGCAACCGAGAAGCGCAGGCCTTGGCTGGAGTCCAGGTGTGCCGCGAACACGCTCCCAGAGCCCTTTCTACAACATGCGCAAACCACGAAGTTAAAGGGCTGGAGGCAAAGCCAGAGTTCCTCCGGCTTCACGCCACCCTCGGAAGTTATCCGAGGCCCACTCTGGATGCAAACCCCCAACTAAGCTGCTTTCTGGGTTTGCATCGTCGAGACCGGCCGCCCCATAGGGAGCCACAGCCACATGGGTCCTCTTGGCGGGCACCCAAAATGCAGCCAGTCTGAAGTGACAGGTGCTGAGTGTAAAATACACATCAGATGACAAAGAAAGCTTATATATCCTCAGTAACGTTTACACTGATCCCATGTTGAAATCAACTCTTCCATATACTGAGTAAAGTAAGATACATTATTAAAATAAATTCCACCTGCTTTTTTTCCATTTTCCAGTGAGGCTACTAGAAAATGTAAATGATGTATGCGGTTGCGTGCAAGTCCTCCCGGACCGTGCTGATGTGGAGCTGGCAACACAGAGCAGGACAGAGTCTGCTAGAAAGAGCGTCTTCCAGCTCCTCTGGACACAGTGCCAGTTCTTACCGTCTTCCCAGGAGAAAGGCCGCCGCGGCGCCGCAGCGGGCCGCTCAGCCAGGTGCATCCCCGAGGCCTCTTCCAAGCCGATGCTGTCCACCTCGCGTCGGGCTTGCCTCAGAACAACACCTCCCTGATCACGCAGCCTCACCGCGGCTCTATAGAACACGGTGTCCCTGGCATTGTACTTCATGCAGTTATCTATAATGAGATCAAAATCCTCCTCAAACTCATGGAGGTTTTTATACCCTTGAGCTTCTAACCGTTTCCTCATCGTGGCAAAGTCCATGGGCTGTTTAATGTGATCCAAATAATCTGGTACCTAATTTTAGGAAGGAAAAAGAATCATTTACAAACTAAAACAGGATATTAGTTTACTCTGTATTTATTATTCCATAGAACCCACAAGCCCATCCTATCTGAGAGCCACGCGCGCGCACACACACACACACACACACACGGTACAGACACAAGACCCAAGTACTACAGGGACTTTCCCAACCGCAGCTCCTTCAGCTAAAGCGCACTGGAGGGTGCCGGGTGCATGCCGCCACAGCTCAGGGTACTGTCTGCACAGGGCCTCTCACCCACTGCGCTTTCAATATTTTACAGCGAAATGCGTAACTTTTATCATTTACAAACAAATATGTTAAATAAAAACGAGAATTAAGAACACAAGGGACGTACTCTAGCCAGTCACACGTTTCCCAGTCAAACGGCAGCACAAATCCACAGTCACACGTGCGGCAGGACAGACGAGCACCGCAAACACCCACCTCCTTCAGACTCACGGGCTGCGCAAATATCCTGGCGGGGTCCTTGTCCTGCAGCTGGTCCAGCACTGAACGCAGCAGCACCGTCAGCGGGGTGAGACGCAGCTCCATGGCAACCTGCTCCACCTTCACCTGGGGGGGCCCAGCAGAGCCTCAGCTTTAGGGAGCCCCATACGCACCCCACACGCACCCCCACAGGCTCCTGTGCTTCTGTCAAGGCAGGGGTCAATGCAGCCTCCACTTAGGGCCCTGTGACCCATGGCAGCCAGGCACCCAGCCTGGGCTGAGCAAGGCACTGCAGTGGGCCAGGACCCACAGGGTGCAGCCCACCCTCTGCAGGAGGTGCCAGCATCCCACCCACACCCCATGGCCAGTGGTGCACTCCATGCGGGATGGGCCCAGCCCCACCTGCTCACGCTTGAGCTTCTCCCGCTTGCGCAGCAGCTCAATCAGCAGGCGGGCGCGCTCCAGGTCGTGCCGCAGCCGCTGCCAGTACTTTAGCTTCTCTTTGGCAGCCTTCATCTCCTCATCGTTTTCTCTCTGAGAACAGCGAACACTTCATCAGTCAAACCCAGAGGCTCCTCCTGCAAAAGGCCTCAGATACCGCACAGGTAAGACCCCAGGAGGTGTCCACGGCAGGGGTCCTGCAGGCCCATCCTGGGGAGGACAACAGACCCACCCTCACTAGAGAGCCCCGGGACAGCACCGGGACAGAGGAGATGGAGGGGATGGAGGAGACAGAGGGGACCACCAGGCCAAGGTGAGCAGGGAGCTGGCTCCGGTGCACAGATTCCACCCTCCAGAGAGAACAGAGGTCTCCACAAGCTGGCGGAGAGGGGCCTTCACAGAACCAGAAAGGCCCACAGAGGTGGGACCAGGACAGAATGGGGGGCCCACGAGGACCCACCTGAAGGACAGCTGGGAATGGAGGGAGCGGCTGAAAAGAAACCAGGTGCATAGAAAACAACACGCTGGGCCCATCCTGGCTTGGACAGAGCGTGACGGGAGCCTGACACACAGCCGACCTGCCACCCTGCCCTGCACAGCTGCACATGTGCCCTGCACATCCCGACGCACATTTCCCCGCAGCCAGGGTCCTGTCTCCATCGACAGCACCTGCTCCCTTCTCAGTGGGCAGAAGGGTACGCCAGACAGCATAGGCCGCCAGCCTCACCCCAGCCCACATCCACGCCAGGATGATCAGAAGATAATCAGAGCCCTGCAAAGGCCATGACACAGACGGTCGCAGGAGGGAAGGCCACCTGGGTCTGCCCTCGGCCCCGTCCTCACCATGTCCCCCAGGCCTGGCCACATGAGGCCTGCTCATCACAGTGCCAGGGGCACCCTGACCCTACCTCAAAGGGGAGAGGAAGTCACCCAGTGAGTGGGCCTGAGCGGGCCCCCGATGCCTGTCGTCCTCCACAGCTGCAGGACACACACGCCCTGCCAGCCTCAGGCCAGGTGTGACCATCGGTTTCTGGCACATGCTCCACAGCTCTGAGACCCTCCTCTCCCCCAACGCCTCTGTCCCCAGATTCCCACCCGCCCACCTCAGGCCGTCACAGCTTTTTGAAGGACTGAGGGTGTGAAGGCAAAGACTGCTGGACTACAAGATGCAAGGACCCAGACTCCAAACTGCTCAGAAAAGGAGGCTCAAGGAGGGAGACCGAGTCCCGCACCCCCACCCCGGAGGCCAGGCCTCTCCAGGGCAAGGCGGGGCACTGAGGCGCTGGTGTCCCCTGCAGTGAGGATCTCGGGGTTTCCTCAATGTTGCTGAACACCCTCAGGCAGGAAATCGGGGCTAACGGTAACAAGGTCCACATCAACTCAAGCAAAAACAGGAAAACACGGGCTCCAAACACCAAGCTCCCCAGAGCATCTGAATACTGCCTGTCCCCCAGCTTGCAATCGACACTTCTGAAAACCGTGGCCAAAAGGACGTTTGGCATGGGAATCTGTTACGAAGCGGAAGAAATCTCATCACCTGAAAGTCCTTTATCACACACTGGCTGCTGAGCACACTTACTAGTCTGCTCCCCAACCTGGTTTAACAAAGAAACGCCACTGGCAGCGGCAAGCGCCCCATCAACAGCACCTGGGCCCTGAGGCCGGCCGGCCTCCTGGCTTCGCCATGCAAGGTCCCATGACACACGCAGCCTCATCCACCCAGAAGGACCGAGGTTCCTTACACAGCTCTCAAGTGGTTGATATTTCCCATGTAAAAATCAACACTGGGAGGCTCCACAAGAAAGGACAGAAGTGAAGGAGAAGCACTCAGGTGTCCCCACTGCCGGGAAGAAGCACTGAGCGTCTCCACGTCCATTCCAGACACACGGGGGAGACGCAGGGCTGGGGAATGATCAGGTTAAAATCCCCTCTGCTGGGAGGCACAGGCCAGCTCCTGGAGTGAGGGCCCACAGTGTTACAGAGTGGCCGGTCTCAGCCTCACCGGCCCCAGGCCTCCTGGCAACAGCACCTGGCTCCTGCCACGGGGACGGGCAGAGGCCACACCCGCAGCACAGCAAGGACAATGTGGGCAGCAGCACCCAGCATGCCCCAAGACAGACACTGGGAAAGCTGGAGGATGTGCTCCCAGGACAGGAAGGATGGGCCACGGGAGCAGGAGACACAGTGCAACGCCACCAGCATACGCACACATCGCTGCTCACCCTAAAGCTAAGCCACTGCCCTCGTTCTCCCTGCAGCCTTCAACAGCCACACACGCCAGAACAAACACCGGGGCCCTGCACGTGCAGCCAGCACAGACCCGCCATTGCCGCAGCATCCTTGGCGCCTGCCGGCCTCTCAGAGACCCCATCCAGTTCATCCACCTGCCCCCACCCCAGGGTCCTCTCCCAGGGTCAGGCTGGGGCAGGAACACAGAGACACAGAAGAATTAAATGCATCAGGTACTTCCAAAGCTTCGAAACCATGAAACCACACCAAGCCGTGGCCGTCCCTGGCCAGGAGGCAGAAGCACAGTCTCTCCCAACAGCTCATCCGCACGAGGCAGGTTTCCAGGCTCTCCACGCCAACTGCTGTGCTGTGGCTCAAGTCTGGGCAGCTCCTTCTGCCCCTTCCCAGGTGTCTTCACAAAGCCGCCCCCTCTGCCAGAAGAGCTGCTCTGGCCAAGCTGTGGGGACGTTCTCTCCTTACAAACATATTCTGCACACAACAGGACGTGAGGCCTAACAGGCAGTGGTGAAGCAGAGGGGGCCCAGCTGGCAGGTTCCAGCTGGTCACCCCTTCTTTGCAACCCTCCCCCTGCCCTTGCCTGGCTCTACCACACCCCAGGCCACCCCCAGTCGCCTGGGTCCCCGTGGCCCCTGCCCACTGGCCCACGTGTCCTGCTACGGCAGGGATCCTGGCCCTCGTGTCCCAGTTCCTGAGAGTAGAAATGAAGAGTCCCACCGCTGGACGTCCCCTGTCTGGCCACATCCACGCCCACTTTCCATGGAATCCACCCTTCACAGCTCCTCTGCGGCTTATCTGGAGTCCTGTCCAACCCCAAGATGAGACCCAAGATCTGAATCCTCAGCTTCCTCCCAGCCAAGCCTCTCTTCCAACCCCCAACATTGCGGGGCCAAGACCGATGCCTCCAGCCCCCAGAGCTTCCCACCACTCAGCCACTTCCTGACTCTGTCTCTTCAGAGCTCCCCCAACCGCGCTCTCCTGCCAGGAGCCCTGGAGGCTACGAGGTGAGGACGAGGAGAGATGGAAAGTAAAGTCACATCATGGAACGGAAGATGCAGTTAACTCATTCAACAGCCAAAAAACATTCACTGAAGCCTCAACTCTGTGGCCATGTGAGGATCCCAGTTGGAGAGGGACTGGCTCACAGGCCTGTCCGGGGAGCCCCAAGTTCCCTGGACAGACACACAGTGGGGCAACCCAGGTAGACGGTACAGGAGGCCCAGAACACTCCACAGCCAGGACACACCAAGGCCATCAGAAGACCTTGGACCCCACCACCAAATCAGACCCACAAATCACCAGCTGCCAGACCAAAGCGCTAGACTCTGTAATTCCCTGGAGCACGAGGCAGCCACAGCAGGTGACTGAACAGGGCTCACGCTGCGGGGGCAGAGCCTGCGAGGCAGACACAGCACCCGCCACCGCACAGGAACCCAACTGTGAACCCTGCAGACCCAAGCTTCCCCTGAGCAAGTCGCCACCTCACAGCAGAGCAGGATGGTTCTGCTTCGTGCCCAGGAGAGCAGTGAAAAGCACCATGAGGAAATTCCAAGAGGCACTCAGGCCACGCGATACTGGCCGCAGATAGCTCTTCCAAAAAACCAGCAGCTCCTCACTAGGCAGTGTGGGCAGAGGGTGCTGGCCACAGGTCCTGGGCCATGTGCAGAGCCACTTGTGTTTTCAATTTACTTCTGTGCATCTCACAAAAGCTACTTCACTCTGTAAACCCACTTTTTCGGAACTGTTTCACAATATCAGATGAGTCTATAAACTCAAACCTACTACCAAAATGTAAGAGTTTGAGTTGGTTTTTTTTTTTTTTTTTTTTTTTTTTTGAGACGGAGTCTCGCTCAGTCCCCCAGGCTGGAGTGCAGCGGCGCGATCCTGGCTCACTGCAAGCTCCATCTCCCGGGTTCACGCCATTCTCCTGCCTTAGGCTCCCAAGTAGCTGGGACTACAAGTGCTCGCTGCCACGCCCAGCTAATTTTTTTGCATTTTTAGTAGAGACGGGGTTTCACCATGTTAGCCAGGATGGTCTCGATCTCCTGACCTTGTGATCCGCCCGTCTCAGCCTCCCAAAGTGCTGGGATTACAGGCTTGAGCCACCGCGCCCGGCCGAGTTGGTTCTTTTAAAAAGGAAAAGTCCTGCTCCTTCCCTTCCACTCTCTCAGCTCTCTCGAGCCCTCCCCACAGTCCATGCTAAACCAGCCTTCAGAGCAAGGCCCTCGAAACAAACCACTCCTCACACATTTCCAACACCCACATTCCAGGCCCAGCACACAGACCCCCACCCACTGGCCTGGGTGCTCACTGGGTCCCACTCCTGCTGTCCTCAGCCTGGACACTCATGCAGCCACAGTGTAACACATCCCTGAGCATCCCCAACCCCCAGAACTAGTCACTGCCCATCAGCATGTGTGTGGGTAGGGCGGGGCGGGGCGGGGCAGGGGAGCACAACTCACAACCGAAGAAACACCCCCCGAGTGACAGGCATGGATGAGAATCACCCCCAAAGTCGCAGATCCAGAGCCCAGGGCACATCTAACTCCTCCTACAGGTCCAGGGCTGAACCAGACCGGGGCTTCCCAATGGGGAGCCTGGACCCAGGGGCAGCACCACGTCCAGCCTGAACCAGGTGCCCTCTCCCTGGAGGGTGGGGGTGAGACACACAGAGAGGCTGTGGGGGCCGTGAGCCACATACCTGCTGTGAGCTTCGCTGAGACTGCAGGCTGGACTGGAGCCGCCGCAGCAGAGGGGCACCGTTCCTGGACAGCCGCTTGAGCAGCCAGTAGCTGTGGGCTCGCTCCACAAACTGCTTCTTCCGCTGAATGGCCACCTGATTCGCAATCCTATTTAACCTAAAACATAAACACTCAGTTTATCTTTGAAGCAGTACATTAAGATGTTTCATCACATAAACTAGAAATGACAGTGTTACTGCTAATAAAACCACGTGTTCATACTTTTTCTCCCTAAGCCATGGCATGTGTAATTTCTACTATTCCTAGTGCTGCTAAAATTCACAATCTCCAACCACTTGAAGATTTCATCCACTTTTTAGGTTGGGTGCAGTGGCTCCTACCTGTAATCCCAGCACTTTGGGAAGCCGAGGCGGGCGGATCACTTGAGGCCAGGAGTTTGAGACCAGCCTGGCCAACATGGTAAAACCCCGTCTCTACCAAAAATACAAAAATATTAGCGGAATGTGGTGGTGCATGCCTGTAGTCCCGGCTACTTGGGAGGCTGAGGCACGAGAATCGCTTAAACCTGGAAGGTGGAGGTTGCAGTAAGCCGAAATCGCACGACTGCACTCTCGGCCTGGGCGACAGAGCGAGACTCTGACTCAAAAAAAAAAAAAAGATTTCATCCACTTCTCATTCACTACAACATTTATCAGATTGAACATCCAAAAGAAAACATGCTGAGCAAAGCCTTCAACAGTTTTCATTCTTTCTGTATGACCCCATCTGCACACAAGCTGACTTCAACCACATCTGCGTCAGTGGGCCCAAAATCCTAGACCCCATCCATCCACTCGGACACCATGGGAGAGGTGGGCAATGGTCCCCACATCACCTCCAAGAGGAGGGAGAGAGCTCCAGGTATGAGCCGCTGACAGGTGCTGTTTCACTGTGCTCACTAAAATGACCTCGGCCATCTTCAAGTCTCCCAAGAAATGCAAAGTGCTGCCCCTGGGGGCACACAGAGCCACCAAGACCCTCGGCGCCTCTCATCCACCAAGGGAACACCCAACACCGCCTCTTCCGGCAGGACCTGGCTCAAGTGTGGAGCCTGCAGGAGAACACCCACCAGACCCAGAACTGACCGTGAGGTGTCTCCTCACAGGTGACCTGCCGGGGAACTTTGCCAGAGTGACCCATCACCAAGAGCTCCCGTGCCCATGTGGAACCCCTTTAGGCTAAAACAATCCTGCCCACCACTCCAAGGGCTGTCTGCATGCTCAGGACACCGAACGCCTGCCCACAAAGCACACCCCTCCAAGGACAGCCAACGGAAGGAAGCCAGAGGCGGGGGAGGGAGTCGGCAGGTGCACTGGGACGCTGGGCTCCAATCACAGCTCCACATGGCTCCTCCTCTGCAGGTTGGGCTGCGCTGGGCTTGACCTGGTCACCTCATGGGCTGTTGTTTTGGGAGCAGTTTGTTTTTACCACTTTGGACTGAGGCAAACCATGTGCAGTAAATAGCACAACCCTTAACTCTTCCAGTTCAGTGAGTCTTTTTTTGTTTGTTTTGAGATGGAGTCTCACTCTATTGCCCAGGCTGGAGTACCTCCGCCTCCAGGGTTCCAGCGATTCTCCTGCCTCAGCCTCCCAAGTAGCTGGGACTACATGTACCCGCCACCATGCCCAGCTAATTTTTGTATTTTTAGCAGAGACAGGGTTTCACCATGTTGGCCAGGCTGGCCTCAAAACTCCTGACCTCAGGTGATCTGCCTGCCTCAGCCTCCCAAAGTGCTGGGGTGACAGGCGTGAGCCACTTACTGGCCTCAGTGAGTCTCAACAGGAATGAAAATGTTTCCACACATGTATACCCTCAGGGTATTTTAATGACCAAATGAGGCAGTATAGATAGACGTATTTTTTAACAATTTGAAGATCCAAAAAAATGCTACTTGACAATATGCTCATAAAGAAAGCATGCGGGCCGGGCGCGGTGGCTCAAGCCTGTAATCCCAGCACTTTGGGAGGCCGAGACGGGCGGATCACGAGGTCAGGAGATCAAGACCATCCTGGCTAACACGGTGAAACCCCGTCTCTACTAAAAATACAAAAAATTAGCCAGGCGAGGTGGCGGGCGCCTGTAGCCCCAGCTACTTGGGAGACTGAGGCAGGAGAATCGCTTGAACCTGGGTGGCAGAGGTTGCAGTGAGCCGAGATCACGCCACTGCACTCCAGCCCGGGCGACAGAGTGAGACTCCATCAGAAAGAAAGACAAAGACAGTAAGAAAGAAGAAAGGAAAAGAAAAAAGAAAGAAAAGAGGCTGAGCTAGGCGCAGTGGGTCCGCCTAAAATCCCAGCACTCTGAGAGGCCGAGGCTGGAGGATCACTTGAGCCCACAAGTTCGAGGCCAGCCTGGGCAAGATGGCAAGATCCCATCTCTATAAACAAATTTTTTTTTTTTAGGCCGGGCGCGGTGGCTCAAGCCTGTAATCCCAGCACTTTGGGAGGCCGAGACGGGCGGATCACGAGGTCAGGAGATCAAGACCATCCTGGCTAACACGGTGAAACCCCGTCTCTACTAAAATACAAAACTAGCCGGGCGAGGTGGCGGGCGCCTGTAGTCCCAGCTACTCGGGAGGCTGAGGCAGGAGAATGGCGGGAACCCGGGAGGCGGAGCTTGCAGTGAGCTGAGATCCGGCCACTGCACTCCAGTCCGGGCGACAGAGCAAGACTCCGCCTCAAAAAAAAATAATAATTTTTTTTTATTAGCCGGACACAGTGGAGCATGCCGCCTGTAGTCCCAGCTACTCAAAAGGCTAAGGTGGGAGGATCCCTTGAGGATCTCCTGGGTCCCCAGGAATTCGGAGTGGCAGTGAGCCGAGATCATGCCATTGCACTCCAGCCTGGACAAACAGAACAAGGCCCTATTTGTTGTTTGTTTTAGAGATGGAGTCTCACTCTGTCTCCCAGGCTGGAGTGCAGTGGGGTGATCTCGGCTCACTGAAACCTCTGCCTCCTGGGTTTAAGCAATTCTCCTACCTCGGCCTCCCGAGTAGCTGGGATTACAGGCACTGCCACCACACCCCAGCTAATTTTTTTTTTTTTTTTTTTTTTGACAGAGTCTCACTCTGTTGCCAGGCTGGAGTGCAGTGGTACAATCTTGGCTCACTGAAAGCTCTGCCTCCCAGGTTCATGCCATTCTTCTCCTGCCTACAGCTGGGACTATAGGTGCCTGCCACCATGCCCGGCTAATTTTTTGTACTTTTAGTAGAGACGGGGTTTCACTGTGTTAGCCAGGATGGTCTCAATCTCCCGACCTCATGATCTGCCTGCCTCAGCCTCCCAAAGTGCTGGTATTACAGGCATGAGCCACCGCGTCTGGCTCACACCCTGCTAATTTTTATATTTTTAGTAGAGATGGGGTTTCGCTATGTTTGCCAAGCTAGTCTGGAACTCCCAGCCTCAAGTGATCCACCTGCCTCAGCCTCCCAAAGTGCTGGGATTATAGACACGAGGGAAGAATGAGAGAGAGAGAGAAAGAGAGAGAGAAAGAAGAGAAAGAAGAAGGAAGGAAAGAACAAAAGGAAAGAAAGGAAAGAAAAGAGAAAGAAGGAAAGAAATAAGGAAAGAAAGAAGGAAGGAAAGAAGGAAAGAAGGAAGGAAGGAAGGAAATAAGGAAAGAAAGAAGGAAGGAAAGAAGGAAGGAAAGAAGGAAAGAAGGAAGGAAGGAAGGGAGGGAGGGAGGGAGGGAAGATTGTTTTTATTTCTTCTGACCCTTAAGATGTGAGAAAAGATTCTAACCTCATAAACAAGCCACCACCTTCTCCAGAGTCAGGGCTTCTGGAAATGTGAACAGCCCATGAGTTGTGAGCAAAAATGGCTTTGATGAAAATGTTTTAAAAACTCAGAGCCAGATGCAGGGGTGTGTGTCTGTGACCCCAGCTACTTGGGAGGCTGAGGGAGCTCATGTGAGCAAGAGGCTGAAAAACCCAAAATTAGAGTGAGGAAGAGCATGGAACAGCAGCTTCCCAGCTGAGATGATGAGCCCCCACCTCAACTCAGACAGAAGAGTTAAGGGGAAACAGACCTCAGATGAGAAAACTAAGCAAAGACATACATATGACAACCACAGAAAGAAGTCCCTAAGGGCTGGCTGGACTGAGATGCCGGCAGAGTGGGCAAGATGAGGGTCTGGGTGCAGCAGCCGCGATGCCCACCTCAGGGAGGATTGTAGACAAGTCAGAACCCACACTAGGGAAAAGAACCCTGGAAACGAGGGGAGATCACCAGAGTTCCAACATCAAGTGTTCCTTGGATTTTTGTTAAGCCAAGTCTACATGCTGACATCTAAACACTTTACCATGGGACCCACTAAATGCACTAGGGAATGTATGACTGGAAGACCAATATTGTCAAGATGTCAATACCACCCAAAGTGATCTATGGATCCAATGCAATTCTTACCAAAATACCAATGATTTCTTTTGCAGAAATAGGAAAATCCACTCTAAAATTCATATGGAAATTCAAGGAACCCCCAACAGCCAAATCACCTTGAAAAAGCTGGAAAAGTCACGCTTCCTGACTTCAGAATTTACCACAAAGCTACGGTCATCAAAACAGTGTGGTGCTGACGAAAGGACAGACATATAGACCATGGGGATAGCAGAGAACCCTGAAGCAAACCCTCCAGTATCCAGCATAGACTATTGACAAGGGTCCCAAGACCATTCAGAGGGGAAAAGACAGTCTTTTCAGCAGATGGCACTGGGACCAGTAGATATGGCTATGCAAAAGAACGTGAAGTTGGACCTTGCCTCATTCCACATATAAAAATTAACTCAAAATCAAAGACCTAGACATAAGACCTAAAACTACAAATCTCTTAAAACAGAAGGGAAAAGCTTCATGACACTGGATTTGGCAATGATCTCTTGAATAAGACACCAAAGGCACAGGAAACAAAAGAAAAATAAACAGGACTTCATGAAAAATGTTAAAATGTGAGCATTAAAAGACACACAGCAGAGTGAACAGGAGGAAACATTTCAAATCACACATCTGATAAGGGACTAATATCCAGAAATCCCTAAAACTCAACAAAAAATAACCCAATTCAAAACTGGTTAAAATACTCAAATAGACAATTCTCCCAAAGTACAAATGCTCAATAAACACAGAAATGCAAATCCAAACTATGATGTTACCTTCAAACCCATTAGAATGGCTATCAAAAAATACTAACGAAAATTAAAAAACGTTGGTGAGGCTGTGGAAACCCCGAACTCTCGTGCACCACAAGCAGGAGCGTAAAAAGATGCAGCCACTGTGGAAAACAGTGTTGTGGCTCCTCAGAAACTTAAAGACAGAGATGCCGTGTGACCTGGCAATGCCACTTCTGGGTATACACCCAGAAGAACTGAAAACGGGCTCAGATACTTATCACCCGTGTTCCTCACAGCATTACTTACAATGGCTAAAACATGGGAGCAACCCAAGTGCCCACGGAGGAAGGAATGGGTAAGCAAAAGTTTATCTCCACATACAGAGGGTTATTCAGCCTTAAAAGGCAAGGAAGTTTCAATGCATGCAATGACATGGAAAAACCTTGAAAATGTGCTCAGTGCAATAAGCCAGACACAAAAAGACAAATACTGCCTGATTGCACTTACGTGAGGGACTGAACAGGAGTCAAATTCATGGAGACAGGGAGTAGAACGGTGGGTGCCTGCGGCCAGGGAGGGAGGAATGGGAAGTTCCTGTTTAACAGGGACAGAGTTTCAGACTGGGAAGACAAAAAGGCTCTGAAAATAGATGGTGGCGAAGGCTGCACAGCAATATCAAAGTGCTTCATGCCCCTGAACTACACATTTACAATGGTTAAGATGGTAAATTTTATGTTATGTGTACATGACCACAGTAAAATACTGAAAAAACTGGAAATCAGAGAGTTAAATGGAATGTGTACCTTCCAAATCAGTAGAGGAGGAAAAATGCCCCCCACTCAAAAAAAGCAAAACCATCTGAGCCAATACATCAGAAGGAAAAGGCAGCCGGGCGCAGTGGCTTCCACCTGTAATCCCAGCACTTTCGGAAGCTGAGGAGGGCGGATCACGAAGTCAGAAGTTCAAGACCAGCCTGGCCAACATGGTGAAACCCCATCTCTACTAAAAACACAAAAAAATTAGCCGGGCGTAGTGGCGCACGCCTGTAATCCTATTCAGGAGACTGAGGCAGGAGAACTGCTTGAACCTGGGAGGTGGACGCTACAGTGGGCTGAGATCACTCCAGCCTGGGCAATACAGCGAGACTCCATCTCAGAAGAAAAAAAAAGAAAAAGGGAAAAAAAGGATCACGGAAATAAATCCAAAATAGATCAGTAATCCAACATAAGTCAACAGTCTAAACTTGCTAATGAAGAGGTTGTCAATCAGGTTAAAAATTTTAAATTCCAGATTTAGGCCACGTGCGGTGGCTCACGCCTGTAATCCCAGGACTTTGGGAGGTGAGGCAGGTGGATCATGAGGTCAGGAGTTCAAGACCAGCCTGGCCAAGATGGTGAAACCCCGTCTCTACTAAAAATACAAAAATTAGCCAGGCATGGTAGCAGGTGTCTGTAATCCCAGCTCCTTGGGAGGCTTGAGGCAGGAGAATCGCTTGAACCTGGGAGGCGGAGGTTGTAGTGAGCCGAGATTGCACCACTGCACTCCAGCCTGGGCAATAGAATGAGACTCCGTCTCCAAAAAAAATAAAAAATTTTAATTCCAGTTTTAAAATACCACAGCAAGGCTGAAGCTGGACATAAGGAGAATGTCCAGGTATACACTAAGAAGCAGAAAGTGGGTACTGCTGACCGATCAGCTGAGCTGAGGCCAGAGAAACACCGTGACGGGAGTAAAGGCGGCTCGAGGGCCACTGCACCATGGTCGAAGGAAATAACCAAATTCCAAATGCGTACACACCGCCTAACAGGACATCTTGAAAATATCAAATACAAAACCTCCAGGAGCTACAATGAGAACTGTTAAACCTACAAGCCTAATGAAACCAATTCACACAAAATAAATTAAAGACATTAAAAATGTAAGCATGATTTATACATTTCACCCAACAAGCTCATATAGAATATTGCATCAAATAAAGACACATATTCACAAGCACAGATGGACTGTTTACAAAACATGTATAATCTTTTGGGCCGTAAAGTCTCAACAAGCATCAAAGAATGAATGTGTACCATGCAGGCCACATCCTTTGCCCACAGCACAAGCAATGGATATTAAGAGTTTAAAAAAGAAGGAAGGAAGGAAGGAAGGAAGGAAGGAAGGAAGGAAGGAAGGAAGGAAGGAAG
>NW_016815853.1:152845-166372 GCF_001698545.2 Rhinopithecus bieti | reverse complement strand
GAGGGAGGGAGGGACGGAGGGAGGGAAGGAGGGAGGGAATCCCACATGCTTCTAGATTGCTAACAGGTAAAGGCAGAAATTATCATATAGAGGAATATGGTGGCCAGACGAGGTGGTTCACACCTCAGTCCCAGCACTTTGGGACACCAAGGCGAGAAGATCGCTTGAGCCCAGGAGTTTCAGACCAGCCTGGGCAACACAGTGAGACCCCATCTCTTAAAATATATTTATGTGCATATGTAAAAATAAATAAAACCAGACCCAGCATGCACACACCGCATAGGAAAAGGTTGATAAATAGAGGAGTACTGAAATTAACAAACTTCGGTTCATCAGACACTGTAAAATTATAGTTGCTTTTAAGAACCTTTACACACTGACAGGTGCATGAATGGAATTTCATTACCAGGACTTGCTTCAAAACAAAGGAACGGAAGGAACGGGCGAGGGGAAGCTGGCCAGGTGCGTGTAACTTCTGAAGCCGAGTGAAAGAACGGGGGGGCTCTCTCTAAAGATTTCCAAATTAAAAAAGAATTTTTTAAGGCCATCACTAAAAATGAAAAGATACACCCACCCACGGGCACAAGCGCACAACATACAGGGCACAGGCAGGGCAATAGTCCCCAGAGCAGGCCCAGAGCCCTGGCATGACACACACGCACACCCCATGCCGGGCGGTGCAACATGGAGGATGCCGTGCCCACATCCATCGCTCAGGAAACACACGAGGCCAGCCAGCCAGAGCCCTGAATCTCACCGCAGGGGACTCCTGCACCAAGGCTGGGGCACCACCAAGCCTGCTGCCCATCGCCAGGGGACACCTGCTGTCTTCACACGCCTGGCGTGCGTGGGCAAGGACCACATCTGGGATCCTCTCCAACAGGGCAGGGCGGGCACAAGAGGACGCAGCCCCAGCAACAGGCAACTCTATGTAGAGCACCTGGGTAGTCCCTGCTGTCTTTATTTTTGTGAATATTTTGTAAATTTGAAGTTATTTCCACATAAAAAGGTAAAATCAAGCTCCCCACCAGCCCGAGCCCGGGAAGTGCTCTCAAGAAAGCCACCACCGCCTCCAGCAGCTCTAGAAATGAGCCAGTTCATCCACCGGCGACAGCAGGTGGGAACTCAGAGTATGCCAAAACAGCTACACTCCACCACCCGCACCCCCCCCTCCCCCCGCCGGCCCAGGTAGCACCTAGGCTGGAGCAGAGGCGAGAATGTGCGGCAGGAATCTGCCCCGCTGTCCCCAGTAGCAAAGAAAACTTCACATAAATGTTCAACTCCACTTCTGCCAAAAGTAAGTAAATACGGTGAAAGTGAAGAGAGACAGAAGTCAGCTACACTGTGGTGTCTCCCCTCTGCTGAGAATATCCTCTGCATGCCTGGGGTGCTTCAGGGAAGACAACCAGGCCCAGCAGAACGGTGCCCCACAAAGCTAGGGGTGGGAATGACATGGTTGGGTACCCAAGTTGCGGGGGGCAGGGCAAAGCTGTCTAAACGGCCAGGTGACTGTGGTTCATGGCCCTGCTCTGTGAAATGCTAGCTTTAGTTCAGGAAATGCCAGCATCTTTAGGAGAGTCAGAGTGTGCGAGTGCAGAGGAAGGTGTGGGGAGGCCGGTGAGAAATACAGCCCATCCTGTGAGCACTCCGTTCTCCCCAGTACAATGTTTATTTGCTTCAGCTTTTTCAATCAAAACAAATCTAGGCCGGGCACAGTGGCTTACGCCTGTAATCCCAACACTTTGGGAGGCTAAGGCAGGCGGATTACCTGAGGTCAGTCAAGAGTTCAAGACCAGCCTGGCCAACGTGATGAAACCCCATCTCCACTAAAAATACAAAAATTAGCCAGGCATGGTGACATGCGCCTGTAATCCCAGCTACTTGGGAGGCTGAGGCAGGAGAATCGCTTGAGCCTGGGAGGCAGAGGTTGCAGTGAGCTGAGATTGTACCACTGCACTCCAGCTTAGGTGACAGAATAAGACTCCGTCTCAAAAAAAAAAAAAGAAAAGAAAAGGAAAAAAAAAAATCTGTTCCCAAATACAGTAACGTCCATTTCAGTAGAGGAGAATCCCTCCTGCTCGTCAGCCTGCACCGGGAAGGGCTCCAACATGAGCTGCCAGCTACAATCTGCACTAAAACCCAGAAAACCAACGAAGTCACAGGAGGGCAGGAATGAGTCCAGTGTTTCAAACGGCATTCAGGTCTGTTCCTCACGCAGAAGAGCAAGTGCTCCCGCAGACTGTGCCAACCCAGGCGCCCTCCTGGGCTCCCAAGCACTGGCTGGCCCTGCCCCGCAGCTCCTCCTTCCAATGTGTCGTCCTGGTGCTTCCTCCCCGAGTGCCCACCACTCTAGACCTGATGTAGGTCAAGCACAGGGAGCTGCCACCTGTGGCCTCAGTGCCCCTGCCATGTCTCCCAGTGCCACCCACAGCAGCCAACTCATGCACCCACACTGCCCGAGAGGCACCCACACAGGGCCTCCCAGTGCCACCCGCAGCAACCAACTCATGCACCCACATTGCCTGGGAGGTGCCCACACAGGGCTCCCCCAGGGGGCACTGAGCCAGAACTTTTATAAAACAAAATTAACAGCCAGAAATATGGAGGAAAAAAAGACTTAAAAACACAAGACAAAGGCGGCCGCGCCCAGTGGCTCTAACCTGTAACCCTAGCACTTTGGGAGGCTGAGGATCACTTGAGCCCAGGAGTTCAAGGCTGCAGTGAGCTATGATTGTGCCCCTTCACTCCAGCCTGGGTGACAGAGCAAGACCCCGCCTCAATTAAAAGAACAAAACCAAACCTCTGCAGGTGCCCACCAGGTGACAGCTGGGATCCTCACGGGGCCTACCTAGCAGACTCAATGCCCCCAAGACAGAACAGCTTCCCCACCCTCTGAGGACAGCTGTGCAGCTCAACAGCCTGGGGCTGCAGCAAGAGCCCAAGGGAGACAACGTCTCCCAACAGTGACCCCAGAAAAGGTTCCAGAATAGTGACATCTTTATTCCAGAGTCAACATGACTACCCTCCAGCATTGAACAGACTAGAGACTAAGGCCGGGGCTGGGCGAGGTGGCTCACGCCTGTAATCTCAACACTTTGGGAGGCCTAGGCAGGAGGACTGCTTAAGCCCAGGAATTCAAGATCAGCCTGGACAACACAGTGAGACCCTGTCTCTATAAAATCACAAATAGACTAGGGCCAGGTGGCCTCCAACAGTGTGGTAAGCGAGTCCGGGTAGGAAAAAAGTGCCAGCAGCCTTCCGAATTCCAGGGCCCCGGGTGCCTACCCTGCAGGGAATGGCGGACAGGCACTCTCTGGACTGTGGGGGCCGAGGCCCCCCACCCAAGGCCCTTAGCAGCCGGCATACACCACCTGTGGGTGACCGTGTCTACACAGGACTTTGCTCTCCATCCGCCAGGACCTGAGGGGAGAGAACTGCCGGACCCCATTCTTGCCCCTTCTGCCACCATTTCAGACACCCCACAGGGACTCATTTTGGGGGTTCCCACTGACTTCCAGGAAGTCCAAAAGCCGCTCTATGACCCCAGCTTACAAGCAGCCATCTGTCCTTGCCATGCTGACCCTTTTCCCCTGATCTTGCAGTGCCTCAAGCTCCAGGAATGGCTCAGAAGGGGTGCAGAGCCGGTGGTGACAGCATGGTGGGTTGAGGAGTCATCCCTGGAGCGACGTGTCTGGCAGAGGCCTTGGGGAGCTCAAAAGGATGGCGCTGGGGATGCACGACTGTTCATGAAGCCAAAGAGAAATTAAAAGAGGCACCAGAAGGAACTTTCTTCACATGAGATAGTTCAAGTTCAGACCACCTGCCAACAACATCTATTAGGACACGGGATGGACCAACTAATCTTCATATCAAATCCGAGACAGGAGATCCAGACGAACTCCATAATGTGTGCCAAGTCCAAGCTCAAATGATCAGCTCGGGGACCTATCTGCTGAACGACTGGGTGGTGTGGGCTAGGACCAGCAGGCGGCCCAGGGCCCCCGAACAGCTCTGTTCACCTCCATCCAACCACATCGCTCGGCACACCAGGCACCATCTCTTGTAGGCTCGCCACTAACAAAGGGACCGGTACCATCTGAGGACTGCCTTTACCAACAAGACTAAGATTTCTTGGAAGAATATCAATTCCAGGGGTCAGTGTTTCTCTTTCTCTAAACATGCCTCACATAGAGGATCTCCAGATGCAGCTGTGTCAAGGAGAACCAAAACTCAAGAGACTGCTCTGGATAACCATGCAAAATCCTTTAGAGACAGGGTCTCCCTCTGTCGCCCAAGCTGGAATACAAAGGTGCGATCAAAGCTCACTGCAGCCTCGAACTCCTGGGCTCAAGCAGTCCACCCACCTCAGCCTTCCAGTGTTAGGATTACTAGCCCGAGCCACCGCACCCAGTGAACTTTTCTAACAGCTGAAGTCAGTCGAACTTAAATGCATGATGAGACGCAGCTAGGTATTTAAAGTTCGCCGCGCATTTTCACCTGACTGATGCTTCCCTTCCTAAGGCTGACCAAGACCAGCTGATCCTTTTAAACTAAAAATAAAAAGTCCCCAGTGAAGGCAGGAGGAACACCCTATCAGGGTGAAGGCAGGAGGAGCACTTCATCCGAGTGAAGGCATGAGGAGCACCTCATCCAAGTGAGGGAGGGAGGAACACCTCATTTGAATGAAGGTAGGAGGAGCACCTATCAGAAAGCCTTGCCTATCTGAGGTTCCTGTCCATGAGGTCGGAAGTTCAGGCTCTCTTAGTAGAGGAGCTCCTCCTAGAAGATCTGAAGCAGTCAAAGGAAACACAGGCTGTCTGCCTGCTGATCACAGTCTCTTTTAAGACACTTTCTATTTTGCATTCTGATGAACCTAGGAGTTTTGTTAAACAGCTTATGCGTGTATTTATCCCTCATTTCATGCAATTAACCAAAAAGAGTGACCATGAAACCCTGTTTGTCTCTTCACTCCATGTATGAACTCTCATGTGAGTCCTGCAGCCATTCGTGTTAAGGGAGCCCTAATTTCAAACTGGTGCAAATGGAAAAGACTTTCTCTTTTCCTTGAATGCTAAAGACAAAATGTCATCCTATACACATGCAGCTCAATCACTGTTAATAAAAACTGATGTATGCTGGAGACAGGCAGTGAAAAGAAAAAATAGGCTAGGCACAGTGGTTCACGCCTGTAATCCCAGCACTTTGGGAGGCTGAGGCAGGCGGATCACCTGAAGTCACTAGTTCCAGACCATCCTAGGCAACATGGTGAAACCCCAACTCTACTAAAAATACAAAAATCAGCCAGGCACCGTGGCTCACACCTGTAGTCCCAGCTACTCGGGAGGCTGAGGCACAAGGATCGCTTGAACCTGGGAGGTAGAGGCTGCAGTGAGCCGAGATCATGCCATTGCACTCCAGCCTGGGCAACAGAGTGAGACTCCATCTCAAAAAAAAAGAGAGATGAACAGAAAAGAAAAAATAACAATAAATCAATGTAAGGTCTGGCATGGTGGCTCACGCCTGTAATCCCAGCATTTTGGGAGGCCAAGGTAGGCAGATCACTTGAGCCCAGGAGTTCGAGACCAACCTAAACCCCATCTCACCAAAAAACAAAAACATTAGCAGGACATGGTGGCACACGCCTGTGGTCCCAGCTACTCAGGAGGCTGAGATGAAGGAGTCGCTTGAGCCCAGGAGGTTGAGGCTGTAGTAAGCCATGATCATGCCACTGTACCCCAGTCTGAGCAAAAGAGCAGGACTCTGTTCAAGAGATTCTCCTGCTTCAGCCTCCTGAACAGCTGGGATTACAGGCGTGCGCCACCACGCCTGGCTAATTTTTATATTTTTAGTACAGATGGGGTTTCACCAAGTTAGCCAGGCTGGTCTCGAACTCCTGACCTTGTGATCTGCCCACCTCAGAACCCCCCAAAGTGCTGGGATTACAGGCGTGAATCACGTACCCAGCCCTGCCTGTTTTTCAAAGTGTTTATTTACTGCTGTCTTTTTAAAAAACTATCTTTTTTAGCCTGGTGCAGTGGCTCACGCCTGTAATCCCAGCACTTTGGGAGGCCAAGGCGGGTGGATCACCTGAGGTCAGCAGTTCGAGACCATCCTGGCCAATATGGTGAAACCATGTCTCTACTAAAAATACAAAAATGGGCCGGGTGTGGTGGCACGTGACTGTAATCCTAGCTACTAGGGAGGCGGAGGCAGAGGTTGAACCCTTGAACCCAGGAGGCAGAGTTTGCAGTGAGCCAAGATCACGGATGGCACTGCACTCCAGCCTGGGCAACAAAGCGAGACTCTGTCTCCAAAAAAAAAAAAAGTAAAAAAAAATAAAAGCAGTCAGTCCCTAAAGGCAGATTCTGTTCTGTCCACAGGGAATAAGCAAGATCCCCTTTCTCTAAAATCTCCACAACACTGCTTAGATGGAGTCACATCCTCCTCCAGTGTGCCTGGCTGGCCTGAAGCTCTAGACGGGTCCTACCCCAGAGCCATGGGTTAGTGCACACCCTAACCAACTAGACTCAGCATCCCTGCCAACAGCTGCACACCGAGAAGCTTCACCATGGGCGAGGCACAGTGGCTCGTGCCTGTAGTCCCAGCTGAGGATGGGAGGAGGCTGAGGCGGGAAGATCGCTTGAGTCTAAGAGTTTGAGACTACAGTGAGCCATGATCACGCCACTGCACTCCAACATGGGCAACAGAACAAGACCCTGTCTCTAAATACAAAATAAAAAACAAGTAAGAAGCTTCACCCTCATCTACACAAAATTCAAATGCACAGCTGAGGCTTCCTACATGCACCCAGGGTACTGCCCAGGGCCTAAGAACAGGGCTGCCAGATCAGCTGCCTCTCAGGCCACAGCAAGGCCGTAAACCTGGTTTCAGGCAGCAGTCAGCACTGTGTTGAGAGGCTGCCCCTCACAACCACCCCCAGAGATGGGTCCAGCACCATGGTGCCAACAGGCCAGGCGCACTGGGAGCTCCTCCACTGGTGGCAAGGTGGCCTGAAGCACCAGCATCTCCTGGAGACTGGGAAACCCAAACTACAGAGACTGCGGCCAAGAACACTTGTCCAGGTTTGTTGCTCTCTCTCTACTCGAAGCTAAAATAATAGTTTATTCCTAAGTTAGGAAAAGAACAGAACCACATAGTACGTGGTCTAGCTCCAACACCTGCTTTCAAATATTTAGGTCCAAAGCACGAGTTTTCTTCTCAATCAGCCCTGGCCACTTCAGGCCCCCGCGTCTCTGCGTGCAAACGCTGCCTCCTGCAAACAGTCCTGCTTACCCAACACCAGGAGCCAAAGAATAGGGCGTGGGGCCTGGCCAGGCCCTGCCTCTCCCAGAGCAGGTCATCATCTGGTACTGGCCAGGGAAGGGAGCACTTCAGACTTTTGGCTTTTCATTTTGTTAGATCACATTTTGTTTATTTTGCTTCAATTTCAGTAAAGCTGAAATTTTTAGACCTCTTATACAGAAGCTCTTAATACAAACCCTAGACTTTTTGACTCATAGGTAGAAATCCAAGCAAAACCATCTCTTCAAAGTCAGATTAATTTACAAAGACAAACACCTTGGTTTTGACAGGGAAATTTTCTCTGGATGGGAAGGATTATGAGCATTTTTTGTTCATTCTGTCTGAATTGACTAATTCTCTGAGTATTTACAGCTCTGTGAAAAGAAACTGGACTTCTCTTTGGCAAAGTAGAGTAATATTAACAAAAATCACTTAAAACTTTCTTTTTTTTTTTTTGAGACAGAGTCTCACTCTGTCACCCAGGCTGGAGTGTAGCAGCACAATCTTGGCTCACTGCAACCTCCCAGCCTCACCATCCAATGCAGCTCAGTCTGCATGCGTCCCACCTGTGCTGCCCTCCCCTCACATGTGGAACAGGTCCGACACCTCAGAGGGTCCTGCTTGCTGACCCCCAGCAGTCCTGGAAGGTCTGTGTGGTACTGGGGCTCAGGATCTCCCCCAGCCAGCTGCTCAAGCTCAGCACCCAGGCTGGCTTCTCCCTGCCCTGTTGACCAGCAGGCCCCGTCTGTGCTCACAGCTTCTCCCCGTTTGGCCACCCTGTCCTCAGGACATCTGCAGCAAGTGGGGGGCACAGCACGGGAAACGGGGCCAATGCCACAGCAGTGGATGTCCCGATGCCAAAGTCACTGGGAAGCCCAGGCCAGAGTCCCTCGGATTGAGAGTCATACAGAGTTTCTGCGTGGGCTTCATTCCTTCTTAAAGTTTAGTCACTGAAATTCTTAAAAATCTTCACCCTTAGCTGGGCATGGTGGCTCACGTCTATAGTCCTAGCACTTTGGGATGCAGAGGTGGGCAGACTGCCTGAGCTCAGGAGTTCCAGACCACACTGGGCAACATGGTGAAACACCACCTCTACTAAAAATACAAAAATTAGCTGGGCATGGGAGCATACGCCTATAGTCCCAGCTATTCGGGAGGCTGAGGCACAAGAATTGCTGGAAGCTGGCAGCAGAGGTTGCAGTGAGCTGAGATCGTGCCACTACACTCCAGCCTGGGCAACAGAGAAAAACCCCATTGAAAATAGAAAAAAAAAAAAAAAGCTGAGCAAGTGCTATAATTCCAGCACTTTGGGAAGCCAAGGTGGGCAGATCACTTGAGGTCAGGAGTTTGAGACCAGCCTAGCCAACATGGTGAAACCCTGTCTCTATTTTAAAAATACAAAAATTTGCCGAGCGCAGTGGCTCACGCCTGTAATCCCAGCAGTTTGGGAGGCCGAGGCGGGCGAATCACAAGGTCAGGAGATCGAGACCATCCTGGCTAACATGGTGAAACCCCATCTCTACCAAAAATACAAAAAACTAGCCGGGCGAGGTGGCGGGCGCCTGTAGTCCCAGCTACTCGGGAGGCTGAGGCAGGAGAATGGCATGAACCCAGGACACGGAGCTTGCAGTGAGCCGAGATCGCACCACTGCACTTCAGCCTGGGCAGCAGAGCAAGACTCCGTCTCAAAAAAAAAAAAAATTTGTCAGGCATGGTGGTGCGTGCCTGCAGTCCCAGCTACTCAGGAGGCTGAGGCAGGAGAACTGCTTGAACCCGGGAGGCGGGGGTTGCAGAGAGCCGAGATTGCACCACTACACTCCAGCCTGGGCGACAAAGTGAAACTCCATCTCAAAAAAAAAACTAGAAAACTACCGATCATTCCAAGCCTACAGACTAAAATCTTTTACAACATCTATTCCCCGAAAAGACGTGGTAAACAAGCAGAACCACACTTCAGGGGAATATCAGGAAGCTGCGCCAACAGGAAGCGCAATGATCACCCAGCACGGGCCCTGCAGGCTGTGCCCGCGTCCTCCCAGGGTCCTGCACTGCAGGCTCCTTGTGGACCCAATGCTTGGACACGCTTACCTCTGCGGGGGTATATAAGGAGCGCACACGGTTGGCAGGACCGCACAGGGCTCAGCCAGAGCCTTCTTAGCCTTTTTTGCCTTCTTCCTGACCTTGGACGTGGACCTGACAGTTTTGACCGAGCTGTCTTTTCGACAGACGCCATTTTTCATTTCGACATCCCCGTAAATATTCAGAGGCCTCCGG
Source organism: Rhinopithecus bieti (assembly GCF_001698545.2). Classification (NCBI taxonomy): domain Eukaryota; kingdom Metazoa; phylum Chordata; class Mammalia; order Primates; family Cercopithecidae; genus Rhinopithecus; species Rhinopithecus bieti. Next base: position 156,796 of record NW_016815853.1, on the reverse strand, counting down.
GTGCAGCCTGGAGGTGTGTGGACATCACAGTAAGCGGTCTTTCTGACGGAGAAGGTGGTGCCACCACCAGTCAGTTCCTTCACGGGCTCCATTTTCATGTACAGGCCAGCCTTCTGGGCACACGTCACATGGAATGCTGTGTAGCAGTTTGCTTTGTGGCACTGGATGCAGGCACCCACGCCCTTCTGCTTACAGAGGTAGCATGTCAGTTTCCACCGGGCTGGGGGAATGTTCCTCACCCCGTCAATGGGCTCGATGAACACCGTGTTGGCAAAGCCGACCTCTGGGATCCACAGGGCACACACCACGTGACCCCAGCGGTCGTCATCTGTCTTTTTGAAGGCACCACCCTTGTTGGGACACAGCACACAGTCGGCAGGCCGGGCCCGGGACTGCAGGCAGTGGCGGCAGAGCCACTGGCCCTCGGGGATGTAGGGCACCCCGTAGCACTCCTGGTGCACGGCCAGGTTGCACATGTCGCAGAAGAGGATCACATTGCTGTTCTGGCACTCCCCGTCCATGCAGATGCAGCACACGGCGTCCTCATCGATCAGAGACTGCTGCTCGCCCTGCTTCTGGTTCTCGCAGTGCGACTCCTTCTCAAAGCGGTCCATCAGGAACTCAAACATGCTCTGCGACACGGCAGGGACGCAGTCACCCTTGCGCTTCTCGTTGACGATCTCCAGCCAGGCGTAGTCCTCCTCGTCCATGTCGTACTCCACCTCGTTGTCCAGTTCCTCGGCCGACTTCTCGATGAACTTGTAGTACACCGGAGGCCTCCTGGGGGCGGATGGAGGGCTGTACTCCACGATGCGCACCTTGGGCTCTGGGAGGGCGCTGGCCGAGGCCGGCGCGCCGTGGGCGCTGGGGAGGGCTTCATTTTCTTTTGACTCTGTTGTTTTGTGACGCTTAGTTCTTAAGCAGACAGGGGGCCGCTCACTGTTTTCCTTATTGCTGTTGCATTCACTCATCTCTTGAGCCGTGAGGTCATCTTCTAATATGATCTCCAGGGGATCAAAAATACTGATCCTGTGCAAGCGCCCTTCAATTTCTATCTCTACCATCCTTTGAGCTTGAGCGTAGGTCAGCGTTTCTCTCGTGGGGGAGTGTTTAACACTGCACGGGGAGGAAGGATGCCTCGCTGCAGAGCCTCGATGACATCGTCCTTTCCTCCTCATTTGGTAATGATTACCTAAAATAAAGGCAAAGGTAAAGTTAATTCTATGCAGTGTGACCAAAGACTCGAGAAAGCTGCAGAAGTACACTTGGGCAGATCCAGCTCACCAGCTCCAAGCCCAATCAAAGCAAAACTCACAACTAACTTCTTTCCGAGGTGTCAAAAACCACGCATCCAGGCCTGAGCAACTCCCCGGGACCAGGGAGAGAACAGCAGTAACAGGCAGAGAGGCAGCCTGAGGAGCCCTCCTGAGCACCTGCGTCCCTATCACCACGCACCAGTCCCCTCTCAGACCACACCAACAGGCTGCGGAGACCACAGAAATGCTCCCCAAGAAGGAGGGGTCTGGCCCAGAGCCCACAGCTGCAGGACTTTCCTGGCATGCAGGCGATCCCCCAGAAAGTCCACATACAGGGCTGCACCCCACCAGACACAGAGGCTATGCCCACCAGAGAGGCATGCTCAGTGGCTACCTGGTCCTATCCGATACTCGCCCTAAACCACTCTTCCCCTCCCCACTGCTCCCAGGAGAGCACCCCCATGAGCCCAAAGTCACCACAGTCCTTGCAGCATTCCTGCTGGGCTAGGGGTAGGAGACAGACCACAGCCTGTCCACGCTCTATAGACAGGCCCTCCACACGCACACCACAGCACAGGGGAGCCCTGTACTGGTCTGAGGGGACAGTCTTCGCCCCCGGGAGGCCCCAACCCTGTTTCTGCAGAGCCTTGGCAATGACCACCATGGAAACACCCACAGGCCGAGTCAACCTGCCCCTTCCCCTCAGGGGCACTCCTCAAGCCCCAGTGAGACAATGGTCCTTCCTCCTCCTTTCCGAGCGAATCCAGATACGTGCAATACACTAAAGGGCCTCTCTCTGTTCTCCCTGGCACACGTGAAGGTAGACGCTCCGCTCAGGCTACACAGCGAGGGGCGACCCCCAGGACCCCCTCGCAGCTTGCAGAGACCCTCACCAGGAGGGTCGCCAGCGCTGGCTCAGGTGCCTGAAGACTTGGCCACAGAGATTTAGGAGAATGTGCCTTTCCAGAGGTGGGCAAAACCAGTGAGCTGCCACCCATACCTCCAGCTCCTTGTGGCAGAGGCCTCTGCCGTTCAAACAGCACGGACTGTGTCTATTCCCAGCTGTCCCCGGGGTGCCTCGTGCGAGGGCACCTCCAGTGAAGACCACCACCCGCTGGGCAGTGCCTCCCTCCAAAGCGCTACACTTCACTGACAGGAAGCAAAATGAATTTTCAGTGACTGACTCGCAAAACAAATATTCTCAGCTGAAGCCCAAGGCCCACTCTGCATCTAGCCCTGCAAGGTCAGGGACGCCTGGCCCCGGGCCCCGAGGGGCCCCCGCAGCAGCCTGGCTTCAGAGCCTCACCCTGATCTACTGGGCCTCAGAAAAAGCCCTCAGGGAGCAGGCTTCCCTCGTGAGTCCCGAAAGGAAATCCCAGCCGACTTCAAGGGCACTTCTTAAGACAGACCCTCCAGCCACTGTGTATCCTTCTCTGTATCAGACAGAAATCCTCATTGTATGTTGAAACTAGATAGCAATTACCTACAGAGAGGACAGGAGAGAAAATGTGGTCAGCCAAACCTCAGACCCCTTGCGTCTCCCGGGCCTCCAGGTGCCCACTCAACCCTGGATTCCTGGAGAGCTGTCAGTACAGCCACCCCCCAGCCGGCCCTGTGAGCCCTGCAGAGGTGACACCACAGCCTGCACAGAGCCACCCTAGTGCACCCGGGACGGCGACACGCGTCATGGCTGAGGTGGGGCAGAAGCAACAGTTGGTTACTCACCAGATCAGAAACGAACCTGTAATTTTCCCCTCGACAGCAAAGTCCTGAGTCGCCCTAGCGACAAGCAGCCCCCGGAAACCCACTCTCTCCCCGGGAGCCGCGAAGCTCTTCATCTCAACACTTTCTCCAAGCGGAGAACTGAACCGAAGGCCTCACGGCCACCGCAGCTCTCAACACGCAACTGGGGCCCGGGGAAAGGGGACCCTCGGCAGCGCGGGGCGGCCCACGCCCTTCTCCGCTTCACCGCTTCCCCCCTGGGCCGGTTCTGTCCGCGCCGGGACAAGCATTTCCACCGGGAGGGATCCGCGGGGGCACAGCCGTCGCTTCCGCAGGAATAATTCCCTGAAGGGCCTCCCGGAGAGCTCTGCGGGCCCAAAGCAGGGAAGGCTGTGCCCACAAGGCGGCCGCTGCCGTCTTCCCACCGCCCGCCCCGGGAGAGGCCGACCCCGCGCCGGGCCTCCCCGTCAAGGCCACGGGGCCGCGGCCGCGGAGTTGTGCGAAGTTGTGTGAAGCGCTCGGGACGGCGCTGGGCCAAACACAAACATCCGCCGCCGCCACGGACTGCACAACCGCCTCCAACACAGCCCGGGACGGCCGCGCTCTCCGGGGGACGGGGCCGCACCCCGCGGGGCGGGGGCTCCTGCTGCTAAGGAGTCTCAGAACTCCCGCGCCCGCTCGCCAGGGCCGCGTTGCCCGTGAACTGCGCTTCAATCGGGTCACTCGTTTAAAAGGCCCGGGGCAGCCTCGCGTTCGTCGCGAGGCGTCTCCCCGCAAACGCCCGGGAGGCTGCGGTGCCGGGTCTCAAGCCCGCCCGCCGCAGGCCGCGCGGCTCCTGGGCGATGTCGGGGCGCGTCCCTGCTCCAGGGAGTTCCCGTCTGGGCAGAGCTCGGCGGGCCTGTTACATAAGGGGCGGCCCGGCCGGCTCGGCGGCGACCCGAGGCCCGGACCCGACTCGAGCGCGGACTCCGGG
>NW_016815853.1:139816-152197 GCF_001698545.2 Rhinopithecus bieti | reverse complement strand
CGTGCGAGACGCGCCCCGCCCGCCGCCGCCATGACGCGCGGACTCCGCCGCCTCAGCGGCGCGCGGGGAGGGGCGTCGCGAGGAGCGGGGCCAAGTGGGGACCCTGAGGCGGCAGGGGCCGGGCTGGGAGTGGGGGGTCGGGAGGATGGAGAGCGGGGGCCCTTGAGTTAGGGAGGACCGGGCCAGAGGGTCCCTGAGGAGGTCAGGAGAATGGAGAACGAGGGGCCCTGAGGCAGGGGACAGGCCTAGGAGTGGGGGACCCCGAGGCAACTGGGGAGCCGCCGGGAGTCGGGGACCCTGAGGCGGGGGGTACCGGCTGGGAGTGGGGATCCATGAGGCAGAAGGGCACTGGCCCAGGGGTGGGGTCGCTGGGGCAGGGGGGACGGCCCGGGAGTGGGGGGCCCAGAGGTGGGGGACCGGCCGGGAGTGGGGTTCCCTGAGGCAGAAGGGCATTGGCCCAGGGGTGGGGTCGCTGAGGCAGGGGGTACGGCCTGGGAGTGGGGAACCCAGAGGTGGGGGACCGGCCGGGAGTGGGGTCCCTGAGGCAGAAGGGCATTGGCCCTGGAGTGGGGTGCCCCCGAGGCAGGAGGGGGGAGCAGCTGGGAGTCGGGGACCCTGACGGACGGGCCAGGAGTGGGGGTCCCTGAGGCCGGGGGGGGCGTGGGGGGGGACCGGCTGGGAGTGGGAGTCCCTGAGGCAGAAGGGCATTGGCCCAGGAATGGGGGGCCCTGAGGCAGGGGGCGATTGGCCCCAGAGTGGAGGGCCCTAAGTGGGCAGAGGGGGCCCTGCGAGCCCACTGGGTGGAAGTGGAAGGGGCACTGGCCGGGGCACCCGACTAAGTGGGGGAGGGTGGTGCAGCCGGGCTGGGAAGCCTCCCCTAGTGAGTGTCAGGCCAGGTGTGCAAGTAGCCCTGCCAGTGTGAGGGCCCTGCCGAGTCCGGCGTGAAGCAGATGCCCTTTAAGGTTGCAAGAAAAGGCCCCTGGGGGTGCGAGTTGAGAGGCGTGAGTCTCTGCCTTCATGTTGGCCTTTTGTGTAAACTCTAAAATTCAGTGGGGTCATAACAATTTTCACTCCAAGATTAAGTCCCAAAATGTCTTAAGGTGAGGCAGGAGCTCCTTGGTTTCCTTTAGAATCTGTGATCAGGACGATGGTGCTGTGGAATCCGGTGCTGTGGAATCCCTGGGTTCCAGCAGCCCAGCCTGTGGCATCTAGGCAGGCCCCTCGGGCCGAGCAGCTGTCCACCCTGGGACAGACCTTCCCCATGGGGCAGCGCAGCAGCCCCACTGCTCAGGGCACTGCATCAAACACCTTATTGGGAATGAGGTGGCTTTGTTCACCCAGGTGTCCCTGATAGGGACAAAGCCCCACAGGCCTTTTCCTGGCCAGCCCTCATGCCCATGGCACCGTGCGTGGGTTGTGATGTGAGGACTTGAGGGGAGGTAGGACCCCAGCCAAGGTCCCTAGTGGTCAGTCCTGATCTAGGACTCCCTGCAGACACACCCTTGAGTCGAGGGGGTGCAGGCCACTGGGGCCCTGACCTCTTCTGCACCAGACCCAGGAGCTTCGTGTCACCTCCATTCTACTGATGTCTGTTTACCTGTGGCCAAACAAGCAAGCTGAGCCGGAACCCTTCTCTCCTCCACCTCAGGGAAGCCAGATGGAAACAAGCTGGAGGTTCTTCACAACACAGAGTGAAAGTAAGACACAGTCTCATGAAAGAGAAGATGAAAAGACACGAAACCCTTCACAGAACAGGAGAGAGACGGGGACAGTGACTTCTCAGACAATGGAGGTGATGCTCAGAGGAGAGAAGAACAAAGCCTCGAATGTAGGCGTGTCAGAGGGAGACTCAGGAAGGCCTTCGGAGAGAAAGGATCTTTTTTAGAGTTCAGACTGACCCTACAGAGGAGGGGTTGCCAAAATACTAAGAGAATTGAACCGTAACTCATACACAGTGAAACTAGCGTTCCAGTGAGACAGCAAAATAAAGGTGTCTTCACGGCTTGTAAACATCCATGTTTACCACACACGCAGTCTCTAAAAGTACTAGAAGAAATACCTTAACAAAGTGAAAAGTGGACTCAAGAGTAAGACATGGATGCTAGCAAGTAAATCAGTCTGGTCTGTTAAAATCAACCTGAGAGAAATCCCAGATGAACTCAACATGATACATGGCAAGGCCGGGCGCAGACGGAAGTGAAAGTGCACGGAAGCTCTTGTATTGTTTGGTTTGAGGATTTTAGAATCAATAGAAAAAAAGGTTAAAAATTTTAGCTGGGCATGGTGGGTCACACCTGTAATCCCAGCACTTTGGGAGGCCAAAGCAGGCGAATCACCTGAGGTCAGGAGTTCAAGACCAGCCTGATCAACATGGAGAAACCCCATCTCTACTAAAAATACAAAAAAAAAAATTAGCTGGGTGTGGCGGCGCATGCCTGTAATCCCAGGTACCTGGGAGGCTGAGGCAGGAGAATTGGTGGAAACCGGGAGGTGGAGGTTACGGTGAGCTGAGATGGTGCCATTGCACTCCAGCCTGGCCAACAAGAGCAAAACTCCGTCTCAAAAAAAAAAATTAAACCATCAGAAAGTGTCCACAAGAATGGTGGGAAAAGAATTTACCACTTTCAAAACAGCTGAGGAAAAGTGAAATGAAAATGACAGCACTAAAACAAAAAAAAAAACAGGAATGAGTAAAAGATAAAACCATGATAAATATGCAACATCATATGAGTTGGCAGGACTTAAGTTCAAACATTTGAGTAATCAGAGGAATGTGATTGGATTAAATTCATCTATTAAAAGACAGCCTCTCTGAATGGAATATGAATATGGTTGTTAAATAATGCTGCAAGAAATTCACCTGAAAATAACAGATGAAAACTAAAACAATGGGGCCGGGCACAGTGGCTCACACCTGTAATCCCAACACTTTGGGAGACCGAGGCAGGCGCATCACCTGAGGTCAGGAGTTCACGACCTGATGAACATAGTGAAACCCCATATCTACTAAAAATAGAAAAATTAGCCAGGCATGGAGGCACATGCCTGTAGTCCCAGCTACTTGGGAGGCTGAGGCAGGAGAATCACTTGAACCAGGAGGCTGAGATTGCAGTGAGGCAAGATTGCCCCACTGCACTCCAGCCTGGGTAACAGAGCAAGACTCCGTTTCGTAAATAAAAGGATGGAAATTATCATATGTTTGTTCCTCAAAAGGCACCGTAAAGAGACTGAAGAATGAAAAACTAAAAGATATGTACACTTTGCAAATGATTAGTATTTAGAATATAGAGAGCACCGCTTCAGAACCATTAGAAAGAGAAACAAGGCCGGGCGTGGTGGCTCAAGCCTGTAATCCCAGCACTTTGGGAGGCTGAGACGGGCAGATCACGAGGTCAGGAGATCGAGACCATCCTGGCTAACACGGTGAAACCCCGTCTCTACTAAAATACAAAAAACTAGCCGGGCGAGGTGGCGGGCGCCTGTAGACCCAGCTACTTGGGAGGCTGAGGCAGGAGAATGGTATAAACCCGGGAGGCGGAGCTTGCAGTGAGCTGAGATCCGGCCACTGCACTCCAGCCTGGGCGACAGAGCGAGACTCTATCTCAAAAACCCAAATCAGCAAAGAAACCCATGTCATAATCAGGCTTCTTGCAGAGAACATGGAAAGGCCTATCATCTTACTAGTAAATTTGGAAATGCAAACTAAACCCACACCAAATAGGCACCAGCGCTCATATGTGGCATTACTCAGCGATGGCAAGATGGTAGAGCAACACCCTGCTGGTCAGAATGTCAAATGGGACAATTATTTGGTAAATATCATGGCCGTATGGCATTACCCAGTGAAAATAGACATGTTTATCAGTTTCCTGTTGCTGCAAAACAAACCACGCCCAAAACTTTGTAGCCCAAGACAATAGTCATTCCTTTTGTTCACACATCTGCTATTTGGGCAGGATTCAGCAGGCACAGCTAGACTACTTCCTGCATCCTCATTGGGGCACCTTCACTAGGGGCTGGAGGAGCCACTTCCAAGATGGTGCACTCACGTGGCTGGGACCTTGATCCAGGCTCTGGGCTGAGGGCTTTGGGAACATCCTCATGGAACGGTAGCCATGCTCCAGGAGCAAGGGTTTCAAGAGAAGCAGGTGGGACCTGTATCACTTTTCACATCCTAGCTTCTGAAGTCACATAGCATCACGTCTGCCGTAGTGACAAGCCTGTGCAGATTCAAGAGTCAGGGAGATGTGTCATCATCACATTTTAAGAGAAGCATCCTGTGTGGGAGAAGTTGTTGTGGCCACTTTGAGAAGGTGCAAGCTCCCATTCCCAGCTGTAGGGTTAAGTCTGTTTGTATTCCTAGGTGCATTCCATGCCTGGGTGTGTGCCTGAGAAACTTGTTCATCAGGAGGCATGTGGCATGTGCATGAATGTTCAGAGCAACACTGTTTTTGGTTTTTTTTTGTTTATTTTTCTTTTCATTTTGTTTTAACACTGTTTTTAATAGCAAATACTGGGGGAAATCTTAAATATCAAAGAACAGTAAAATGGACAAAGTGAGGTATCTCCACACAATGGAATAGCACACAGCAACAGAAATGAATGAATTCCACCACCAACATGGCCAAATCTCAAACACATAATTCTAAATGGAAGGAAGAAATCTCAAAAGATTACAGAATATGATTCCATTTACACTCCGCAGACAGAGCTAGGAAATATGTAAGTATGTACACATACACACACACACACACCTTTTCTGATACCTCTTAGCAAACCTTGAGTTCATACTGATACTTGTACCTCCAGTTACAATCTGGCATGGAGCTGATTCTACTCTTCCATCTTTCTACATAACTATCGATGCCTTCACTTAGTAGCTCAGTACCCCCCTACATAACCATCTCTGGGCTGTACAGAACAGAAAATTGGCCCCAGACACAACCACTGCCCCCACTTATGCACCAGCCAAAAACACGGTTCTGGGGTCATCACTGCTCCCCAGAATGGTTACATCTGTAGGCTGAAAGCACAGCCCAAGAAAAGGCAAGGAGGAGGATGGTCATGTTGTTTCTGATATTCTGTTTCTGGTAGGAATAAGACAAAACCCTTTTTCTTTTATCTATCTAACCTTTAATTTATTTAATTTTTATTTTTACCCACTGTCTACAACAATCACCTTTAATCCTTTCACAAACAAATGAAACGTTCTTTAAATGTTGTTTTCTCACTTCAGAATTTAGGAAAAATAGTTTTACTGACATTTACTTTTAATAAAAATGTAGTAATTTGCATTGTTGCAGTAGAAATCTGTCCTCCTTGTCACTAGGATATAATCAGACAAATTGATAGTGGAGCCCAGGCCTTACATGGGTGTCATATTTGAGAATAATGTTCCTGTGCTTCCACAACATGCCCACCATTAAGGAACAAGGGTTGTGGCATGTCTGCTGAACCAATGCCCACAGAACCCTCAGACCCATACTGGCCACGCACCTGTATTCTGGCACACAAGGCCTCAGCCTCACAAGTAGTGAGAAGGACACTTCCTGGCAGGCCAAGAGCCGTGGCAAACACCAGAACCCTCTGGAAGATAGAAACTTGCACACGCACAGGTCCTGCAGGCACACCTGAGGAAGGTCGATTTGGTTCTGCTTCCTGGCCTAGGAAGAGAAGAGCAAATAAGATTTAAAAAAAAAAAAAAAATCTCGGATGTAATGTAGGCTCAGTCTTACATTCCTTCTGATGACACCTCCCAACAGAAGTTGATTTTCTGGCTTGGTCGTTGCATAACGCCATCTGGTTTAGATGTGTCATGTAACAAGGACACTCGTGCGTGTTAATTACCACTTCTTGCAGCGCCTGTGTAGATGAATTAGGTCAGAACGCAAGACTAGCTTGTTGTGGTTGAGAATAACCTTCAGAGATTATCATCCCAAGAGGGAGCTAATAAAAATGTCCCAAATTGAGGATTAGACACCCCAAAATGAGTGTGTCTATTCAGTGGCAGGTTGTGTTCCTGAGCAAGCCTGTCAGGCAGATTTTCAGATCCTCTGGAGTGTGCACCTGTTTAACTTGCTATTTACTGTTGATTATGATATTTTACAACTCAGCAAGGGTAGACTTTAATTTGTTAAAGACAGATGGCCAAGTAAAATTATTCCTGTCTGAAAGCAACGCAAATAAATTTTGCCCGGCAGTGAGTGATAGAAATTATTTCTCTCCAGTAGAAAAGATTACAGTTAGAAAAGGTTGCAGTTTGGCCGGGCACAATGGCTCACGCCTGTAATCCCAGCACTTTGGGAGGCCAAGGTGGACGGATCACCTGCAGTCAGGAGTTCGAGACTAGCCTGGCCAACCTGGTAAACCCTCGTCTCTACTAAAAATACAAAAATTAGTGGGGCGTGGTGGTGGGCGCCTGTAATCCCAGCTACTCAAGAGACTGAGGCAGGAGAATTGCTTGAACCTGGGAGGTGGAGGTTGCAGTGAGCCAAGATCACGCCATTGCACTCCAGCCTGGGTGACAGAGCAAGACTCCGTCTCAAAAAAAAGAAAAGAAAAAAAGAAAAGATTGTGGTTTATGACTTGTAGAACATTAACCAGTTTTTTTAAAAATCTAAATAAGCAGAATTACTCAAACTTTTTTTAGGTCACTATAAATATTTCCCTCTCTCCAACATTTTGAACCAGCCTCACCATCGTGCCTCATTAATGACTTAAATAAATCTTTGACATGTCTTCACTTTAGAGTTGTATGAGTCATGTTTTTAACTTTTTTTTTTTTTTTGAGACGGAGTCGTGCTCTGTCACGCAGGCTGGAGTGCGGTGGCGCGTTCTCGGCTCACTGCAAACCCTGCCTTCCAGGTTCACACCATTCTCCTGCCTCAGCCTCCCAAGTAGCTGGGACTATGGGACTACAGGCGCCCGCGACCACGCCCGGCGAATTTGTGTGTGTGTGTGTGTGTGTGTATTTTTATTTATTTATCTTTTTTTTTGAGACGGAGTCTTGCTCAGTCACCCAGGCTGGAGTGCCGTGGCGCGATCTCGGCTCATTGCAAGCTCTGCCTCCCGGGTTCACGCCTCCCAAAGTGCTGGGATTACAGGCGTGAGCCACAGCGTCCGGCCGTGTGTGTGTATTTTCAGTAGAGACGGGGTTTCAGCATGTTAGCCAGGATGGTCTCGATCTCCTGACTGCATGATCCGCCCGCCTCGACCTCCCAAAATGCTAGGATTACAGGCGTGAGCCACTGCGCCGGCCCTGTTTTTAACTTTTTAAGAAGTATGCTTTGACAGCTCCAACATCTAGCTGCCTTCTCAGCCTCTCCTCCAGGATGTCCAGTAGGCATCTCGAACTCAACGTGTCTGGCACTCAGCTTTTGACATTCATCCCCAAACTTCTCTGCTGTCTCCTTCCTCTGTTAGGGGTTGAATTGTGTACCCCCTCCAAAAGGTATGGTGAAGTCCTAAGCCACAGTACCTGTGAACATGACCTAATTTGGAAATGGGGTCTTTGCAGATATAATTAAATTAGGATGAGGCCAGGCACAGTGGCTCACACCTGTAATCCCAGCACTTTGGGAGGCCAAGGCGGGCGGATCACCTGAGGTCAGGAGTTCAAGACCAGCCTAACCAATGTGGTGAAACCCCATCTCTACTAAAAATACAAAAATTAGCTGGGCATGGTGGTGCGTGCCTGTAGTCCCAGCTACTCACAAGGCTGAGGCAGGAGGATCGCTTGAACCTGGGAAGCAGAGGTTGCAGTGAGCAGAGATTGTGCCACTGCACTCTAGCCTGGGCAATAGAGTAAGACTGCATCTCAATAAATAAATAAATAAGAATAAATAATAGGCTGGATGCAGTGGCTCACGCCCGTAATCCCAGCACTTTGGGAGGCCAAGGCAGGCAGATCACGAGGTCAGGAGATGGAGACCATCCTGGCCAACATGGTGAAAACCTGTCTCTACTAAAAATACAAAAATATAGCCAGGTGTGGTGGCGGGCGCCTGTAGTCCCAGCTACTCGGGAGGCTGAGGCAGGAGAATGGCGTGAACCCAGGAGGCGGAGCTTGCAGTGAGCCGAGATTGCGCCACAGCACTCCAGCCTGGGTGACAGAGAGAGACTCCATCTCAAAAAAAAAAAATAAAATAAATAAAGACATAAGAAAAAAAAGAATAAATAGTAATAATAATAATAAAGTTAGGATGAGGTCATTGAGTTGGGCCCTAATCCAATGACTGGTATCCTTTTCTAAATTACAATCTGCTAACCTTCTTTGTATCATTCCAATTTTAGTATATGTGCTGCTAAAGCAGGCACATGGTATTCTTATAAGAAGAGAAATTGGGACACAGACACACAAGCAAAGACAGCTGTGTGACAATGGAGACAGAGAGTGGAGTGATGTGGCCACAAGCCAAGGAATGCAAAGTACTGATGGCCACCAGAAGCTGAAAGAGGCAGGAAAGACCCCTCTTTCTGGGCTTCAGAGGGAACACAGTCCTGTTGATGCCTGGACTTCAGGCTTCCAACCTCCAGAACTGTGGGAGAGTGAGATGCTGCCATTCTCAGCCCCCCCAGGCTGTGGCGCTTTGTCGTAGCAGCTATAGGACATGAATCCACTTTCTCAGCTAAGGCAACTCCAGGCTTCCTAGTTGAGAGGCAGTCCCTCCCTTCTCATGTCTGACCCGCTGGCAAAACCTGTCAGCTCCCCTTTCAAAATAAGTCCAGAGCCAGCCCCGTGTCACCGCCTCCTCTGTTCCCTCCCAGGGACAGTGGCCAACACCTCTCACCTGGATTATCCCAGTAGCCTGACCCACCTCTCTGCTTCACCCTTGTACCCTTCTGCTTCTTCCTCTCTACAGCAGCCCAAGTGACAGCATCTCCTGTGTTTAACGCCTTCTGCTGGCTTCCCATCTCCCTCGGAAGAAAAGCCACAGTCCTCAACTCCACAACAAAAAACACAGAACCTGATTTTTTTTTTTCTTCTGAGACAGAGTCTTGCTCTGTCGCCCAGGCTGGAGTGCAGTGGTGCAATCTTGGCTCACTGCAACCTCTGCCTCCTGGCTTCAAGTGATTCTCCTGCCTCAGCCTCCCAAGTAGCTGGGATTACAGGCACACACCGTCATGCCTGGTTAATTTCTATAGTTTTAGTAGAGATGGGGTTTCACCATATTGGCCAGGCTGGTCTCGAACCTCTGACCTCAGGTGATCCACCTGCCTCGGCCTCCCAAAGTGCTAGTATTACAGGTGTGAACCACCGCGCTCAGCTAGAACCTAATTTTAAAATGGACAAAGGACTTGAACAGACAACTACAAATAGCCAATAAGCAGATCGAAATGATCATCATTAGCTCTCAGGGAACTGCCAATCAAAACCACAATGACATCCTACTGTACACCCACCCAGAGAGCTATACCCAAAAAGTCAGGTAGTGAGTTTTGACAAGGATGTGGAGATGCCGGAACTCTCTCATGCTGCTGGTGGGACTGTCAAACGGTGCACCTGCTTTAGAAAATGGTTGCGCAGTTCCTCAAAATGCTGAACACAGAGCAGCCATAGGTCCCAGCAAGTCCACTCCGAGTCGTATCCCCAAGAAATGAAAATATGTGTCCACATAGAAACTTGTATGTGAAGGTTCGTTGCAGTGGTATTTTTCATAATAGCTGAAAAGTGAAAACAGGTCGTGAATGTATAAATCTGGCATATACATAAATGGTATATAATTTGGCAGTAGAAACCAAGTATTGACACATGCTGCATCATGAAGAACCCTTGAAAACATGATGCAGACACAAAAGATCACATATCGTATTGGTTCCATTTACATGAGAAGCCCAGAATCAGCAAATAGGCCGCCAGGGGTCTCGGGGAGGGGAAATAGGGAGTGAGTGCTAACGGGTATGAGGTTCCTTTGGGGGATGATGAAAATGTTCTAAAATTGACTATGGTTAGGATTGCACAGCCCTGTGAATATACTAAAAACATCTCACTGAACTTGTTTTCCAGACAGGGACTCGCTCTGTTACCCAGGCTGGAGTAAATCACAGCTGGTGCAATCACAGCTCACTGCAAGCTTGAAATCCTGGGCTCGAGGGACCCTCCCATATCGGCCTCCTGAGTAGCTGGGACTAAAGATGCGCACACCACACCCGGCTAAATTAAAAAAAAAAAAAATTGTGTAGAGCCAGGGTCTCGCTATGCTGCCCAGGCTGGTCTCAAACTCCTGGACTCAAGCACTTCTGTCTCCTCAGCCTCCCAAAGTGCTGAGATTATAGGCTCGGGCCACTGCACCTGGCCTGTCCGTTTTAAATACACAGTAAACCACATGGTATGTCTGTGACTTCTGTATCAGTGAAGCTATTTTAAAATCCATAGAATAAATAATTACATAAATAGGCCGGGCGCAGTGGCTCCCGCCTGTAATCCCAGTACTTTGGGAGGCTGAGGCGGGCGGATCACGAGGTCAGGAGATCGAGACCATCCTGGCTAATACGGTGAAACCCTGTCTCTACTAAAAAGCAGAAAAAACTAGCCGGGCGAGGTGGTGGGCGCCTGCAGTCCCAGCTACTCGGGAGGCTGAGGCAGGAGAATGGCGTGAACCCGGGAGGCGGAGCTTGCAGTGAGCTGAGATTGCACCACTGCACTCCAGCCTGGGCCACAGAGCGAGGCCCTGTCTCAAAAAAAAAAAAAGAAAGAAAGAAAAGAAAAGAAAAAAAGAAGGGGAGATGGAAGGGACTCATCTCTCCGTGCTCCTCCATCTGCGTACACCTTTCAGCACTGGGAGCCAGTACAGCAGACAATTGCAGGCCTCGAAGTGGTGGGAAGAGGGGAGTCGGCGGGTGGGGACCGCGGACTGGAAAAAGCGCGGCCGCCTGGAGCCTCCCATCCCCGCCCGGCAGTGGAAGGCAGTCCAGGCCCAGAATCTCCTGACCCAAAGTGGCGTAAGGGGGTCCAAGCCTAGGGCCTCCTCACCTCCCACTACGCCGCCCCAGCAGCTGGGGGAAGCCCCACCGGCCTCCCATGGGGGAATCAGCAGAGGCGGAGCCGGAACCTGCTGGCACCAGGTCTGCCCACTCCCCGCCTAACAGCTCGGTGAAGCCTGCAGAGGCGCCTCTGTCCCCACCGGCAGCACCAGCCTAATTACGTAGACACCTAAATAGCAGATCTAGTAGATAAACTAAATTATGGTAGGAACCACAACCCACAAAAGTAGGCCAGGACGCGCTGCACCTCCACAGGGTGACTGCTAAAATAGCAGGTTTAAGTAGGATTCAGAGTCTGCTAATACGCAAACTGTCCGGATTACAATTCAACAATTACGCATCACACCAAGAGCCAGGAAACTCATAACTTGACTAAGAAAAGACAAACAACAGATGCCAACACTGAGATCAATCAGATATCGGATTATCCGAAAATGATTGTAAAGCAGCCATCACAAAAATGCTTCAACAAGCAATTACAAACTATCCTGAAACTGAAAAAATAGAGAAAAAAAGTTTCTGTTTTTGTTTTTTTAATAAAATCGGGGTGTGGGGAATGGGGGGCGGTAGGCGGCTGAGGCAAGAGGATCACTTGAGCCTGGGAGGCTGACGCTGCAGTGAGTCATGATCGCACCACTGCACTCCAGCCTGGGTGACAGCGAGAGACTCCCTCTCAAAAAATAATAATAATAATAAATAAATAAAAGAAAAGAAAAAAGAACCAGATGGAAATTGTAGAGTTGAAAAGCACAATAAGCCACAATAAAAAACTCACTGACTGGGCTCGATAGCAGCATGAATACCACGGGGAAAGAATCCGTGAACTGGAAGACAGAGCAGTAGAAGTGACCCAATCTGAATAAAAGATGGAAAATAGACTGAAAAAAACTGATGGAACACAGCCTCAGGGACCTGCGGGACTATGTTTAAAAATCCAGGCCAGGCGCGGTCGCTCACACCTGTAATCCCAGCACTTTGGGAAGCTGAGGCGGGTGGATCACCTGAGGTCAGGAGTTTGAGACCAGCCTGGCCAACATGGTGAAACTCTGTCTCTACTAAAAACACAAAAAATAGACAGGCGCTACTAAAAATACAAAAATTAGCCGGGCGCGGTGGTGCATGCTTGTAATCCCAGCACTTTGGGAGGCCGAGACGGGCAGATCACCTAAGGTCAGGAGTTCGAAACCAGCCTGATCAACACAGCAAAACTCCATTTCTACTAAAAATACAAAAATTAGCCGGGCATGGTGGCAGGCACCTGTAATCCCAGCTACTCAGGAGGCTGAGGCAGGAGAATCTCTTTTTTTTTTTATTTTTTTTTTGAGACGGAGTCTCTGTCACCCAGGCTGGAGTGCAGTGGCGCAATCTCGGCTCACTGCAAGCTCTACCTCCTGGGTT
>NW_016815853.1:123288-139030 GCF_001698545.2 Rhinopithecus bieti | reverse complement strand
TATATATATATAAATTAAAATTAAAATACAACACACTGGAGTTCGAGATCAGCCTGGCCAATATGGTGAAATCCTGCCTCGACTAAAAATACAAAAAAATTAGCCAGGCGTGGTGGTGCATGCCTGTAATCCCAGCTACTCAGGAGGCTGAGGCAGGAGAACTGCTTGAACCCGGGAAGCAGAGGTTACAGTGACCTGAGATCGTCCACTGCACTCCAGCCTGGGTGACAGAATGAGACTCCATCTCAAAAAAAAAAAAAAAAACACCAAAAATTACAGGACACAGCAAAAGCAGTACTAAGAGAGAAATCTATGGCACGAATTGTATATCTTAGAATAAGAGGAAAAGTCTTAAATCAATAGTCTAAGGTCCCACCTGAAGAACCTAGAAAAACAGGAGCAAAATAAATTCAAAGCAGAAGGAAGGAAAAATGTAAGAGCAGATTTTAGTGAAATTGGAAATAGAAAAACAGTAGAGAAAATCAATGAAACAAAGAGCTGGTTCTTCAAATAGATCAATAAAATTGACAAACCTCAGGCAAGACTAACAAAGGAAAAAAACAAGAAGACAAATTACCAATATCAGGAATGAAATAGGAGAGATCACTCCAGACCCTAAAATATCAAAAGGCTAGTAAGGGAATCGCGATGGTTAATTAAAGTGTCCGCTGGGCTGGGTCACAGTACCCAGATGTTTGCTCAAGTATTACTGTGGATGTTCGTTACTCTGGACATTCCTGTGAAGGTGTTTTTGGATGAGACATTCAAGTCGTTAGACTTTGAGGAAAGCTGATTGCTCTCCATAATGTGGACGGGCCTCTTCTAATCAGTTAAAGGCCTGAATAGAACAAAGGCTGGCATCCTCTGAGCAAGACAGAATTCTCCGGCAGATGGACCACCTTCTGATTTCTTCTGCAACGTGAGCTCTTGCTGGTTCTACTGCCTTTGAACTACAACTTCAACTCTTTCCTGAGTCTCCAGCCTCCCCCATCAGATTTTGGAGCAGCCGAACCACGTAGGCCAATTTCTTTTCTTTTTTCTTGTTTTGAGACAGGGTCTCACTCTGTTGCCCAGGTTGGAGTGCAGTGGCACAATCTTGGCTCACTACAGCCTTGATCTCCAAGACTTGAGCGATCCTCCTACCTCAGTCTCCCAAGGAGCTGGGACTACAGCCACATGCCACCGCCTTCGGCTAATTTGTCATTTTTTTTTAGAGATGGCATTTTGCCATGTTGCCCAGGGTGGTCTCAAACTGCTGAGCTCCAGTGATCTGCCCGCCTGGGCCTCCCAAAGTGCTGGGATTACCAGGGCGTGAGCTACCCCAAATTCTGCAAAATAAATCTCTTTCTCTCTCTGTCCCTATGCGTCACTCAATAGATAGATAGATGAGACAGAGAGAGAGAGAGGTAAACACACAATAGAGAGAGCCAATAGGGTGTGATATATATGTATGTGTGTGTGTATATATATATATGTGTGTGTGTGTGTGTGTGTGTGTGTGTTCTGTTTATCTGAAGAATCCTGACTAATACAAAGGAAAAGAGTCAGAGAAGACAAAAATTATCAATATCAGGAAAGAAACAGGGGACATCACTACAGACCTTACAGACATCAACAGGATAATAAGGGAACAGTATTAAAAACTCTCCACGTAAATTTGACAACTTAGATTAAATGAATCCCAGCCTGGGCAGCAAGGCAAAACCCCCGTCTATAATAAAACAAAATAAAAAAATTAGGGATGGTGGTACATCTGTAGTCCTAGCTACTTAGGAGGCTGAGGTGGGAGGATCACCTGAGCCTGGTAGGTTGAGGCTGCAGCTTGCCAAGATCGTGCCACTGCACAGCCTGGACGACAGAGACCCTGTCTCAAAAAAAAAAAAAGAGAGAGAGAGAGAGAGAAATGAACCAATGCTTCAAAAAGCATACCACAATTCACTCAAAACAAAATAGATTACTTAGAGAGCCATAAACTATTGAATTCATAATTTTAAAACTCAAAAAAGGCCAGGTGCAGTGACTCATGCCTGTAATCCCAGCACTTTGGGAGGCTGAGGCAGGTGGATCTCTTGAGCCCAGGAGTTCAAGACCAGCCTGGACAACATGGTGAAACTCTGTCTCTACCAAAGATACAAAAATTAGAACCAGTTGTGGTGGCAAGTGCCTATTGTTCCAGCTACTGGCTGGAGCAGGGCGGGAGCCTGAGGCAGGAGAATCACCTGAGCCTTGGAAGGTTGAGGCTGCAGTGAGCCATGATCAT
This sequence comes from Rhinopithecus bieti, assembly GCF_001698545.2. Lineage (NCBI taxonomy): Eukaryota > Metazoa > Chordata > Mammalia > Primates > Cercopithecidae > Rhinopithecus > Rhinopithecus bieti. The sequence goes on along the minus strand of NW_016815853.1, from coordinate 136,770 downwards.
GCCACCGAACTCCAGTCTGGGAGAGTGAGACCCTGTCTCAAAATATAAAAATAAAAAATAAAACAGAATAATAAATAAAACCCAAAGAAGGCCGGGGGTGGTGGCTCACGCCTGTAATCCGAGCACTTTGAGAGGCCGAGGTGGACAGATCACTTGAGGTCAGGAGTTTGAGACCAGCCTGGCCAACATGGTGAAACCCCGTCTCTACTAAAATATGAAAATTAGTTGGGCATGGTGGCAGGTGCCTGTAATCACAGCTACTAGGGAGGCTGAGACAGGAGAATCACTTGAACCTGGGTGGCGGAGATGGCAGTGAGCCGAGATCGCACCATTGCACCAAGCCAGCCTGGGTGACAGAGTAAGACTCTGTCTCAAAAAAATAGATAAATAAATACTTAAAGAAAAGAAAGAAGGCCGGGTGCGGTGGCTCATGCCTGTAATCCCAGCACTTTGGCAGGCCGAGGCGGGCTGATCATGAGGCCAGGAGATTGAGACCATCCTGGCTAACGCGGTAAAACTCTCTCTTCTAAAAATACAAAAAATTAGCCGGGCATGGTGGCAGGTGCCTGTGGTCCCAGCTACTCCTGTGAACCCGGGAGGCGGAGCTTGCAGTGAGTCAAGATGGTACCACTACACTCCAGCCTGGGCGACAGAGCAACACTGTGTCTCAAAAAAAAAAAGAAAAGAAAAGAAAAGAAAATAGTAAGGCCTGCACGGTTTCACTAGACACTTTCTTCAAATGTTTCCAAATTGTTGTTCCAAAACAATTTTCCAAATGTTTATCTAAGAATTAGCACCAATTCTGGTCTGGTGCAGTGGCTTATGCCTGTAATCTCAGCACTTTGGGAGGCCAAGGTGTGTGGATCACTTGAGGTCAGGAGTTCAAGACCAACCTGGCCAACATGGTGAAACCCCCGTCTCTACTAAAAATACAAAAATGAGCCAGGCATGGTGGCAGGCGCCTGTAATCTCAGCTATTCAGGAGGCTGAGGCAGGAGAATCCCTTGATCCCAGGAGGCAGAGGTTGAGTGAGCCGAGATCATGCCACTGCACTCCAGCCTGGGCGATGGAACACGACTCTGTCTAAAAAAAAAAATCACCCAAAATTGACCATAGATCTAAACGTGAAACTATCAAACTTTTAGGAAAAACATAGGAGAAAATCTTTGGGATCTTGGGCTAGGCAAAAAGTTCTTAGATTTGATACCAAAAGCATGAGCCATAAAAGAAAATATTGATAAATGGGACCTCATTAAAACTAAAAACTTTTGCTCTGTGAAAGACCCTGCTCAGAGGATGAAAAGACAAGCTACAGCCTGAGATAAAGCATTTGCACACCCCCGTCTGACAAAGAACTGGCGTGTATAATGTAGAAAAGCTCTCAAAACTCAACAGTAAAAAATAAAAATAAAAAAGCAATCCAATAGAAAAGTCAGCAAAAGATATGAAGAGACATTTCCATGAAGGGGATATACAGAATAAACACGCACAAAGATGTCCATCATCCTTAGCCATCATGGAGATGCAAACTAAAAGTGCAGCGAGACATCACACCTATGAAAATGACTCAAATGAAGAGCAGTACCACCACCAAACGCTGGCAAAGACCTGGAGAAGCTGGGCCACTCGTGCCTTGCTGGTGGGAATGTAACATGGTACAGCCATTCTGGAAAAGAGCTTGGCAGTTTCTTCAAAAACTAACCACCCAAATACCATGGGACCCAGCAGTTGTGCTCCCGGGCATTCATCCCCGAGAAATAAAGACTTTTTTTTTTGAGACGGAGTTTCACTCTTGTTGCCCAGGCTGGAGTGCAGTGGCGCCATCTCAGCTTACTGCAACCTCTGCCTCCCGGGTTCAAGCGATTCTCCTGGCTTAGCCTCCGGAGTAGCTGGGATTACAGGCGCCCACCACCACACCTGGCTAATTTTTCTGTATTTTTAGTAGAGGTGGGGTTTCACCGTGTTGGCCAGGCTGGTCTCAAACTCCTGACCTCATGATCTGCTCACCTCAGGCTTCCAAAGTGCTGGGATTACAGACGTGAACCACCGTGCCCAAGAAATAAAGACTTTTGTTCACACCAAAACTTGTACACAAATGTTCATAGCAGCTATATTTGTAACAGACCAAAACTGGAATCAGCCCAGATGTCCTCCAACAGGTGAATGGCTAAACACACCGTAGTGCTCCCAGTCCACGCGGTTCTACTCAGCATGGAAAAGGAACGGGCCGTTGACACCTGCAACTGGGATGAAGCATCGCCAAGGAATTATACTGAGCAAAAATATCCCACCCAAAAATGTTACTTACTATGTGATTTTTTTTTTTTTTTTGAGACAGAGTTTTGCTCTTGTTGCCCAGGGTGGAGGGCAGTGGCGCAGTGTCGGCTCATTGCAACCTCCACCTCCCGGGTTCAAGTGATTCTCCTGCCTCAACCTCCCAAGTAGCTGGGATTACAGGCACCCACCACCACGCCTGGCTAATTTTTTGTATTTTTAGTAGAGATGGGGTTTCACCATGTTGGCCAGGCTGGTCACAAACTCCTGACCTCAGGTGATCCACCCGCCTCAGCCTCCCAAAGTGCTGGGATTACAGGCATGAGCCACCGCACCCAGCCTACTATGTTGAGTTTTAAATGACACAGTTTTAGAAAAGAACAGATTTGTGTTTGCCAGAGATTCGTGTCAGGCTGGGGACAGGAGGGAGGTGGGTGTGACTATAAATGGACGACATGAGTAATCCCGTGGTTCTGGAGCCCGTCAGCATCGTGACTGTGGATGCACAAGCCTCGCCTGCTGATAAAATCATGCAGAATTTAATATACACATAGAAATGAGTAAATGTAGAACTGAGGGACTCTGAATAAGATCCGTGGGTCGTGTTGACATCCATACCCTGGTTGTGACGTTCCACTCTAGTTTTGTAAAACGGTACCCTTGGGAAACATTGAACAAACCATGCAAGAGATCTCTCTATGCTCTTATTTCTTACGACTTCGTGTGGATCTACAATTATCTCAATACAATTTTGCACTGCAGCCAAGCACTGCAGCTCACACTCACAATCCCAGCCATTTGGAAGGCCAAGGAGAGAGGATCACTTGAGCCCAGGAATTCAAAGCTGCAGTGAGCTAGGATGGTGCCACTGCACTCCAGCCTGGGGGACAGGGCAAAACCCTATCTCAAAAAAAATGAAGATTTTAAAATAAATATTTAATGTTTCCCTGCCAGGAACGTTTTCTTTTCTTTTCTTTTTTTTTTTTTTGAGATGGAGTCTTGCTCTGTCCCCCAGGCCGGAGTGCAGTGGCGCCATCTCAGCTCACTGCCAGCTCCGCCTCCCGGGTTCACACCATTCTCCTGCCTCAGCCTCCCGAGTAGCTGGGACTACAGGCGCCCGCCACCACATCCAGCTAATTTTTTATATTTTTAGTAGAGAAGGGGTTTCACTGTATTAGCCAGGATGGTCTCCATCTCCTGACCTCGTGATCCGCCCACTTCGGCCTCCCAGAGTGCTGGGATTACAGGCATGAGCCACAGCGCCCGGCCGCCAGGAACGTTTTCTAAGAAAATACCCAGAGGATCCACAAAGGAACAAAAATGATCATGGTCCTCTAGGAACTGTTTTTGATAGGGGAAGGGACACACTTCAGATCCTTGCTGAAAGGAAAAAAACTGTTTTCCTCTCCTCTCCCACATAGAACACCCTCCCCCACACAGAACATCCTCCCCACATAGAACACCCTCCCCACATAGAACATCCTCTCCCACATAGAACACTGCTTCCAACGCCAAACGGGGGCAGAGCGTTCCCACATCAGCAACTTCTATCCCCTGGACACCAACTGCGAGCCCAACAATTCACTCTGATGCTCTCCACCTGCAGTTCAAGGCAGATCCCACAGGTTAGGGGCTCCGTCCCACAGGTTAGGGGCTCCGTCCCACAGCCTGCCCCCACTTCAGGTGCCAGTGGAAGGTCTGTGTCGCTGGTACTTCTGATCAGGCAAGTGCGATTTAGGGGTTCCTACAACCCCTTCTTTGGGTTGGATACTTTGCTATGAATAGAATGGTTCATGGAACTCAGAGAAACACAGTTATTATAAAAGATATGATAAAGGATAGGGATGAGGAGTCAGATGAAGGGTCCATAAGGCGAAGTCCAGAAGGGTTCTCAGCGCAGGAGCTGCCAGCCCCAGGGAGCTGGGGTGCTCCACTCCCCCCACCAAGAGATGTGTTCACCAACCTGGGAGCTCTCCAAACCCCCACTGTTGAGGGACTTTTATGGAGGGAGACATCATCGCAAAGTCATGACGCATTAGAAATGGTGCCTCTAGCTAGCCCCTCTCCCCTGTCAGAGGCGGGGGTGGGGCTGAAGCTCCAGGTTTCTCATCGTGGTTTGGTCTCGCTGGTGACCAGCCCCCATCCAGGAGCCCACCAAGAGTCACCCCATTAGAATAGAAGAAGCTCCTATAATCCAGGAAATTTCATTGGTTTTAGGAGCTCTGTGTCAGGAACCAGGGGCAAAGACGAAATATCGATTTCTTATTATGTCACAATCCCACAGGACTGTGTGCATGAATGCGCTGTGCAGTGTCAGGCAGCCATTCAAAATGACCCCACACCGCCATCACCAGTGGCAGACTAGGCTCTTGGCTAAGCAAAATCAGCAGTTTAGAGAACAGAACAGACACGGTGCAAAGCCCAGAGGTGCCACATGGCTTTCTGCAGGGTGGCCATGAGTGCACTGGCTCAGCAAACGAAGCCCCCGAAATTCCAGACGAGGTCAGAGATTAGTTTCGGGGTGTCCACAGCTTTGCCATGGATAGGAACTGGATCCTCAGTTCAGGATTCTTTGCTGTGGGAGTTTGGCTGACCATGAATTTGAGTGACATCCCTTGGCCTCATGACACCTTAGGCACAGACGTAGCCAAGTAGACAAGTGGAATCTCATGCTGTACCTGAACCTTCCAGAAACAGAGCCTACAACCTGTTATCATGAGATGTGCCACCAGACAAGATGGCAGCTGAAGTCGGACTCTGCCGGCCCCTTCTTCCCTGCCTGGCTTCCTTGCGTTCCTTGAGTGCACTCAGAACTCCACGCCCTGGTCAGCAGTCAGGCCTCAGCCATGGTGCTGCCTCTGCTCTGTAAAATTCTGTAAGCAGTTCCTAAGTTTCTGCAGGGTGTGATTTTTGTTGTCCTGAAGAATAGCAATGGCATTTTAACAAGTGTTTGAAATACAGATGACACACATTTAGGCCAGGCACAGTGGCTCGCGCCTATAATCCCAGCTACTCCAGAGGCCAAGGTGGGAGGACCCCTTGAGCCTAGGAGATTCAGGATGTGGTGAGCTCACATTGAGCCACTGCACTCCAGCCTGGGGGACAGAGCAAGACTCTGTCTCTAAATATATATATATGTACTCTATTCTTTTGCCCAGGCTGGAGTGCAGTGGCACAATCTTGGCTCACTACAGTTGACATGGACACTGCAGCCTCAAACTTCTGGGTTCAAGTGATCTTCCCATCTCGGTCTCCCAGTGTTGGAAGTACAGATGTGAGCCACCATGTTGGCTTCTTTTTTAAATCTATGGTCATATATAAAACCTAGGCAATGCTGGCCGGGTGCCGTGGCTCACGCCTGTCATCCCAGCACTTTGGGAGGCCGAGGCGGGTGGATCACAAGGTCAGGCGATCGAGACCATCCTGGTTCACATGGTGAAACCCCGTTTCTACTAAAAATACAAAAAATTAGCTGGGCATGGTGGCAGGCGCCTGTAGTCCCAGCTACTCGGGAGGCTGAGGCAGGAAGATGGTGTGAACCTGGGAGCTTCCAGGGAGCTGAGCTCACACCACTTCACTGCAGCCTGGACGACAGAGCAAGACTCTGTCAGAAAACAAAACAAAACAAAACAAAACACCTAGGTGGCCGGGCGCGGTGGCTCACGCCTGTAATCCCAGCACTTTGGGAGGCCGAGGTGAGTGGATCATGAGATCAAGAGTTCGAGACCAGCCTGGCCAATATGGTGAAGCCCCATCTCTACTAAAAATACAAAAATTAGCCGGGTGTAGTGGCGGGCGCCTGTAGTCCCAGCTACTCGGGAGGCTGAGGCAGGAGAATGGCGTGAACCCGGGAGGCGGAGCTTGCAGTGAGCAGAGATAGCGCCATTGTACTCCAGGCTGGGCAACAAAGCAAGACTCCGTCTCAAAACAAACAAACAAACAAACAAAAACGACTAGGCAATGCCAGGTGCAGTGTCTCATGCCTGTAATCTCAGCACTTTGGGAGCCCAAGGCAGGCAGGCTGTTTGAGCCCAGAAGTTCAAGACCAGCCTGGGCAACATGGTGAAACCCCATCTCTACTAAAAATACAAAAATTAGCCAGGTGCCTGTACTCCCAGCTACTCAGGAGGCTGAGGTGGGAGGACTGCTTGAGCCAGGGAATGGAGGCTGCAGTGAGCTATGATCACACCACTGCATTCCAGCATGGACAACAGAGCAATACCCTGACTCAAGACAACAAACAAAAAACACAAACCCTGGGCAATATACACCTAATTGTTATTAAAGTTATTCTTCTAGGGATGTGGTCATAAATAGTTTTTTCACCTTTTTAAATACTTTTGCTGTTGACTGGACTATGTACAGAGAACAACATTCCTGTTATGATTAGGGTTGCCAGATAAAATATGGTACAATCAGGTACATTTTAATTCCAGATAATAATTTTTTACTATAGTATGTGCTGTGCAATTTTTTTTTTTTTTTTTTTTTTTTTTTTTTTTTTTTTTTTTTTTTGAGACGGAGTCCCGCTCTGTTGCCCAGGCTGGAGTGCAGTGACCGGATCTCAGCTCACTGCAAGCTCCGCCTCTCCGGTTAACCCCATTCTCCTGCCTCAGCCTCCTGAGTAGCTGGGACTACAGGCACCCGCCACCTCGCCGGGCTAGTTTTTTGTATTTTTTAGTAGAGACGGAGTTTCACCGGCTTAGCCAGGATGGTCTTAATCTCCTGACCTTGTGACCCGCCCGTCTCGGCCTCCCAAAGTGCTGGAATGACAGGCTTGAGCCACCGCGCCCGGTCTGTTTTTTTTTTTTTTTTTAGACAAAGATTCGCTTTCATCGCCCAGCCTGGATGGCTCAATCTTGACTCACTGCAACCTCCGCCTCCCAAGTTCAAGCGATTCTCCTGCCTCAGCCTCCCGAGTAGCTGGGATTACAGGCACCCACCACCACGTCCCGCTAATTCTGTATTTTTAGTAGAGATGGGGTTTCACCATGTTGGTTAGGCTGGTCTCGAACTCCCGACCTCAAGTGATCCGCCCACCTCGGCCTCCCAAAGTGCTGGAATTACAGGCGTGAGCCACCGCGCCCGTCCCATCCCTGCAATTTTGTATTTTTATCCACTAAATCTGGCAGTCCCAGCTATGATCACAAGCTCCAAATCCCTTTCCACCCGTGGACGCCCAGACAGAACCAAGGCCACCGCAGCCTGAAGCCGCTGCCGCCCCACCCCTCCCAGCGCGTTCCCTTAGCCCCCTCGTGTCCCGGCTCCCCCGGCTCCAGCACCTTAAGGCCTGACCTGAGCACCGGCGGGCTCCTGGAGCTCACTGTCCAGCACCCGACGCACCTGGCCCCGCCGCGCAGCCCCTTCCCCCGGTCTGAGTTTCTTTCCCTCCCCGGCCACAGATGCAGATCTCGGCCAGAAGCTCCACTTCCCCGAGGCCGTCGCCCCTGCCAGGCAACTCCCCTGCGGCGTCGCCCACCCAGAGTTCTCCCCCTGGACGCTCCCTCGGTGTCCCCCCAGCAGCCCCGCCGGTCTTCTCCCCACCTTCAGCCCCTCCCCGACCCCGCAGGAAGGGGCCAGACTCCAGCCCAGCGCTTCCTGGTCCTTCCCCTCTGGGCGCCCTCCCGACCGTCCGCTGTAGGGAAGTTGGCCCGCGGCGCGCTCCCACCCCCGGGCCTCCGCCTGGACGGAGGCGCGAAATCCGGAGGGCGCAGGCTCCGGCAGGGAGAAGGGGGCGCCGCCGGCGTTCCGATTTCTCAAGAACGGGGAAACAGAGGCACGGTGGGGGCTCGGCCTGGGGCTGGGCGCTGACCTAGGACCCCGCCCGGCCCCGCCTTGCGCCGCGCCCCTCCCAGGCCGGGCTTGCCGGGGCGGCTCCACGCGGGCCCGGGGCTAGTCCACCCGACAGGAGCGGGGGGCTGCAGCCCACGAGCCCACGAGCCCGCAGTGACGCATCCGGAGTGTAACCGCGCAGTCACGGAGACACTTTCCCGGTGTGGGCGCCTCGCCGCGCTTCCTCCCCGCGGACTGCGGCCCCCCGGGGCAGGACAGAGCCGAGATGCCCGGGCGGGAGCGATGCCGACGTGGGGGCGATGCAGCGGGGGAGATGCCTGGGGGAGGGTGAGAGGGTGAAACCTGGTGGGGAACAATGGGGGTGGGTAGGCGATTCCTGGGGAGGTGCCCGGTGGGGGGTGTTTCTGGTTCGCCCGGGGTCAGTGCGCGTCCCCCAGCCCACTGCGCCCGCCCTGCCCGTCCCACCGAGGTCCCCCGGGAGCGTCTGGGTCCACGGCTTCGGGGGGGTTTCTTCGAGCCCTGGGCGTTGTTCTGGGGGAGCAGGAACCCGGACCACCAAGGTTCGTGCGGGCCGTGAGGTGTCCCGCGCCCGGGCTCGGGGATCCCAGCTCCCCGCTTCCCTCACGGGCGCCGCGTCTGGGACTGCAGGTGGAGACAGGGACGGGCCCCGCGGGGTCGCGGACAGGTGCGGGGCGGGATAGGGCGGGAGGCGGCGGGGCGCAGAGTCCTCGGGCCGCAGGCGCGATCCGGGCACCTTCCTGGAGGCGGCGGGAGCGCGGTCGCGGCGCCTCCGGGGTGGGGTCCAGGTTGGAGGCTCCGGGGCGCACCGCCCTAGCCCCACCCCGGCCGGGTCCCCGCGCTACCTCTGCGGAGAGGGTGGAAGGAAGGAAGGAAGGAAGGAAGGAAGGAAGGAAGGAAGGAAGGGGACGGTCGGCAGGCGTGGGGTCCGCGGCATCAGGGCTCCTTCCTCCCGTCTGCTCCATCCCGCAACCTGTAGCCCGAGCGGGGTCTAGCTGCCCCCTCCCCGATCGCAGCCGCCCCTGCGCCCGGCTCCTTTCCTCCCTCCCCAACCCGGAGCGCCTCCCCACCCTAATGCGGGAGTCCACGGAGGTCGGGAAGCCTCTTCCCCTCCCCACCGAGGCTGCCCAACGCCCCTTCCACCCTCCGACCCCCCGCAACCATCCCTCAAATGCCCCAGCAGCCAGCAGGGCTGGGGTGGGCGCAGGAGAGCCAGGGGTCCTGACAGCATGCAGGGGTTTGGGGTCGGTGTGGCCCAATGAAGGCGCGGGTTCAGACGAGCCTGTGGTGTCCCCGCTTTCCATCTCCTCCCGACCCGGCCCCAGAGGACAGTCTGAGAGGCCGGTGGCCTGGGATCCTGGACGCGCCTCCCTCCTGCCTGTGGGTTTCCCTTTATTCCCGCAGCGCCTTGAGTCCACCTTTCACTTACCAGAGCCACATCCAGAACCTTCTCCTGGGGCCACAGCGTGGGCTTCTGAGACCTGTGTGACCTCAGCTCTGCCCCTTCCGGGCTGCATGGTGAAGCCCTCCGGACACTCCGCGTGGGTTGGTCGGGTGAGGTGGATGAGGGCCAACGTGGTGAGGTCCCCATCATGGTGGAGAGTGACCAGTAGGTGCCCAGGACCCGACCCTCCTCTGCACCCAAGAGCAGCCATCCCCTCTGCAGCAGCCCCCGCCTGGTCGCTCTGGAGTCCTCCCCAGTGGGGCACACAGCATTCTTGCTGCCCTGAAAGGCAGGCGGGAGGCACAGGAAGGCAGAGGGGGGCCAGGTCTGAGATTCCGGACAGAAGGGGCCATGGGGCTCCACCCCACAACCACTGTAGGCAGGGGACTGGCAGGTGTACACCCCCACTCCTGCGGGGCCCAGGGACACAGCTACCCTCCTGTGAGGCCCTGGCCCTCAGGACCCTGCCACAGCGAGGTCTGTGCCTCCCCAGTGACCAATGGTCACTGGGCTCGGGGTCACCCAGCTGCTTCCACATGTGACACCATCAGCACCATGCCTTACCCCCAAGCTGGGCTAATAACCTTAATTCACAGCTAAGAAACTCAACCAAGGTCACATCACATGAGGGCGAACCCCCCAAGGCCACAGTGCTCCAAGTAAGGAGGGCTCCCTGCCTTCGGAAGATGCTGTGGGTCCACCTGCAGCCTCAGTGGACAGAGGACCAGGGCACCAGCTGCTCTTCTGCCTCAGTGCTGAGCACCTCTGACTCGCACTGCCCTGTACAGGTAGGGCTCAGAGTCTGTGCACGGAACTCAGATAAAACACCTGGTCCTGGGATGTCACACTTTGGTTCAGATGAATCAAAAAATAAGATACTGACACTCTGGATGACTGAGAATCGACTTATGTCTTTCTCGTGATGGGAAACTGTCCCATGAAAAGCCACTTACATGTTTGGATGGTCCTGTAGAAAACAAGTTTTTTTCTCCTTATCTCTCTATAAGATGCATAAGAATGCAATTTAAGACAAACAGCAAATAAATACCATCTGTGCATGTACCAAGCACTTGCAGACTAAAAAAAAAAGAAAAAAGAAGATACTGTATCTTGGGCACACAGAAAGTGCCCATCAAAGATTAAATAAATGGACTGCAGCTGGTTGGGGGCATGGGATCCCGGCTTGCTGGAACAGTCCCAGTTGATGCTGGGTCCTGGCCCTGTGATGTGTAGCGTGCCCTTCTGTGCTCCAGGGTGTCCCATGTGGACACTTAGTCCAAGGACCACCCAACATACAAAACAGTATCTTCCTGTGAGGGGCCAGAGAATAGACCACACCTGGCTGCCCTGCACAAATTGGAAGGCACTAGGAGGGACCTGTCAACCTGCACTCAGTCACTCACTGGCGGGTCCCTCTGGGAAGAGCTGTTGCTCTTTGGCCCCAGGAATCTTCTATTTCTGCACCTGAGTGCCAGGCAACTGTGGGGCCCCATTAACCTACCCCACAAAGCGTAGGAGGGCTTGCTCTCTGCACTGGCCAGGCTCCCTCAGCACATACAACAAAGAAGTCCCCCCTTCCCGCTGATTCTAGCAGGAGGCTGTCAGGGGCAGTCATGACACAGGCATATATAGTGTGTCAGAGCCCAGAGAGGGGATGAGGACAGCAAAGTGTTACTTCCGAGAGCATGGCCCCGGAGAGCCTCCCACTATGCTGACATATGGGCAGCCGTCTGGGAGTGTGACACTGGCAGACGGGAAGAGCATTCCAGGCAGACGAGTCAGTCCAAACACCCCAAAGCAAGCCCCAAGGAGGCCGGGGGCTGCTGCAGAGCTGATGAGGGGATGGCAGGGGCAGAGCAGGCCTGAGAACACTGGCCTCCACTCTGAATGAAACAGGCATCTCCAGGGCAGGCACGGTGGCTCACGCCTGTAATTCCAGCACTTGGGGGCGGGGGCCAAGGCAAGCAGATCACGAGGTCAGAAGATGGAGACCATCCTGGCCAACATGGTGAAGCTCCATCTCTACTAAAAATACACCAATTAGCTCGGCGTGGTGGTGCGCGCCTGTAGTCCCAGCTACTCGGGAGGCTGAGGCAGGACAATCGCTTGAACCCAGGAGGCGGAGGTTGCAGTGAGCCGAGATCGCGCCACCGCACTCCAACCTGGGGACAGAGCGAGACTCCGTCTCAGAAAAAAAAAAAAAGAAAAAGTAAAAAGAAAGAAAACAAAGAAACTGGGAGCCCCTTTTGGATGTCAGTGCCCTGTCTCAGCTCCTCAGCTATAGTGGAAGGTAAAAGCAGTTTACCTTTTAACTATATGAACAGGCATGGCGGTGTTCCAACTGAACTCCTTAGGAAATTGACATTTTATTTTTTTGAGACAGAGTCTCGCTGTCACCCAGACTGGAGTGCAATGGTGCGATCTCGGCTCACTGCAATCTCTGCCTCCCGGGTTCAAGTGATTCTTCTGCCTCAGCCTCCCGAGTATCTGGGATTACAGGCGCCCACCACCACGTCTGGCTAATTTTTATTTTTATTTTATTTTCGGTAGAGACGGGGTTTCTCCATGTTGGCCAGGCTGGTCTCGAACTCCTGGTCTCAGGTGATACACCCGCATCAGCCTCCCAAAGTGCTGGCATGACAGGCGTAAGCCACTGTGCCCGGCCGATATTTGAATTTCATATACTTTTTTCTTTCTTTTTTTTTTTTTGAGACGGAGTCTCGCTCTGTCGCCCAGGCTGGAGTGCGGTGACCGGATCTCAGCTCCGCCTCCCGGGTTTACGCCATTCTCCTGCCTCAGCCTCCCGAGTAGCTGGGACTACAGGCGCCGCCACCTCGCCCGGCTAGTTTTTTGTAGTTTTAGTAGAGACGGGGTTTCACCGTGTTAGCCAGGATGGTCTCGATCTCCTGACCTCGCGATCCGCCCATCTCGGCCTCCCAAAGTGCTGGGATTACAGGCTTGAGCCACCGCGCCCGGCCCATATACTTTTCATATATCCTGAAATACTGTTTTAATTCTCCCCAACTTCTTAAAACGAGAAAAGCATTCTCAGCTCAGGTACCATACAGAACCCGGCTGCAGGCTGGGCATAGACTTCGGAACAGTCGGCGTGTGGGTGATGGGGGACATGCCCGGGGCAGGGGCGGACTCCGGGCAGAGGCGGCAGGGATAACTCCACGCTCCCACTCTAGCCGGTGACCGCGACGCGGGCTTGTCTCACTCTCACACTCAGGCCGAGAAAACGCCGAAAGCCGTGTCACCAACGGAGGACCTCGGGACCACATTCAGTCTGCAGAGTGTATTTGGTCGGCTCAGACATTTGTGTTAGGAAATAACACATCAAAAGTACACATTTTCTTCAGACCCTGAGAGCGGACGAGTCCCGTGCGCTCCGCACCGCCAGTCCCGGTCCCGCGCCCGGCCAGAGGGCCGCCCTCCTCCCGCCGACCCGGCTCGGGGCTTAGGCATTAATCCCGCCCCCAGGGGGCCCGCGCCGGGAGCCCGATCGCCTTAGGCTCAAGGGCTTAGGTCCCAGCCCACGGGGCCTGACCACACCGCACTGAGCGGACTCCGCGCCAGGTAAGGGGGTTCGGGGCAGGACCGAGACCCGCGCTGCCGGCCGTCCCGGAAACCCGCGGTGGGCCGTTGAGTGCGCGCCGAGCCGCCGCCAACGGCCAAGCCACGGGAACAAACCGCGGGGGCCGCGCCCCGCCCCGCCAGAGCGCCTGGGCCCTGCCCGTCGTCCCCCCAGCGCCAGAGCTCGCACTGCGCCTGCGTAGTTTGCCCTCCCAGACGCGGGGGCGGAACCGAAGCGCGCACTGTGTCTGCGTCTTCCGCCCGGCCCCGCCCCAGCGGCCGTGCCTCAGCCGCTCGGTCCTCCTTACCCGGCCAGGGACGAGGCGGGGCGGGTACGCGGACATTGCGCCTGCGCGCGTAGACCCCGCCCCCAAGTC
>NW_016815853.1:114830-122556 GCF_001698545.2 Rhinopithecus bieti | reverse complement strand
GGCGCCGACTGAGCGGCCGAGTGCCCGGGGTCGGCGCCCGGCCTGGCCCACGTGCCCGCGCCGCTGCTTCCGGGCGGACGGGACGGGACGGGGCGGACAGGACGGGGCTCGGGACGCCGCCCGGGTCTGCCGGGAGCGCGCTGTCCTGGCCACGTCGAGTTGCCCCGCGAGCCCGGTCCCTGGGACTTCTCTGGATGTGTCATTCCCGTCCCACCTCCAGGAAGGGCCACCCGGGCCCTGCTTCATGTCTCAGCCCAGATGGGTCCTTGCGACGCGCCCCGAGGCAGGTTATTGTACGTGGTTCTGGGGATGACCGTTCACACTGAATGAATGAAAACATAACTTGCCTTGCGAACCATAATTTCAAATGTTTTTCGACTGCAGTGGTTTTCCTACACCCAAATGAGCTCGCAGTCAGTTTTGTTTCTTCTTTTGTCCCGTTGTGTGACCCACACTGTCTTCATTGCTAAGAGAATCGCAGCCCCTCGGGTTCCCTTCTGCGCCTTCGTATTCCGGGTGGCCCTGGTAGACCCGGGCACCACTATGGAAACGTCCCGGCCAAGCTGAGCCGTCAGAAGCTTCTGTTGGTGTTCTGGTGTTGGTCAAAAGGGAAGTTATTTGTTTTGAAGTTAACCCTGATCAGATTATGTGCATAGTTTTTAGAAATCCATTCAGACCTTATAATGAGGCCAGTTTGGTAAAGCAAGGGCATCCTGCGACTTTTTACATAGAAATATTTTTTATTTTTTTGTGTGTATGTCATGGTGACAAAATTGAGACTAGGAAGGATTTGGTTGGGATTTTTTTTTAAGTGCCATGAATAAGCCACATTTTGATTATCAATTAATTTCAATTACTAAACAAAGTTATCTTGGCCGGGCGCGGTGGCTCACGCCTGTAATCCCAGCACTTTGGGAGGCTGAGGCGGGCAGATCACGAGGTCAGGAAATCGAGACCATCCTGGCTAACACGGTGAAACCCCGTCTCTCCTAAAAATACAAAAAATTAGCCGGGCGTGGTGGCGGGCGCCTGTAGTCCCAGCTACTTGGGAGACTGAGGCAGGAGAATGGTGTAACCCGGAAGGCGGAGCTTGCAGTGAGCCGAGATCGCGCCACCGCACTCCAGCCTGGGGGACAGAGCGAGACTCCGTCTCAAAAACAAAAAACGCACAAAACCAAAGTTATCTTGCAAGAGGAAAGTTTTCAGGAGTTCGATTCCATAGGGTTTCCAATGGGACATCCGTTGGAAACACTTCCCGTAGTCCTTAAACGGATTATATCTGCTTGTCATGACTGGCTTTTTCTCAAGAAAAGGTCTAGCACAGGTTAAGAGAGATTCTGTGAATCTTGAAAAAGCTTCACAGGGCCCAGTCTTTGAGGCGAGGACACAGTTAATCTATATGGAAAGAACCCTAAGACTTTTGGTCCACTTGACAGGTGGTTAGAGTCTCCCCCAACACACACCCTCGTCCAGTTAATTCCTGAAGAAGGTGGTCGATGTTTCGGGTGTAAAACTGCTGCGCTTTAAGGTCGCTTCCTCCTCCCTTCCCCCCACACAGTGAGTGACTCAGCTGTGCAAAGTATGCCCATAACACCTTGGAGAAAGACTAAGAAAATGACTAGAGGAGCGGACGGACTTCTGTGTGGGCAAAGGAGCTGAGAAGCAGCTTTTTTAGTGAAAGGTGTGTGTGTGTCTCAGATCCCTGGTGAGGAGCCCTGGGGAGTGGAACGCTGGGGGCATGACAGGCAGTAAGTGACCATGGTCAGTGCCACCCTTCACTTTGTTTTGCATTTTTTCTTTGCCTGGCTTTAGCTTCTGGTCTGGTTCTCTTTGGTGTGGTGGTTGTCTTTTGAGAGGAGGGAGCAGGTGAAACTGCTGGGTGTGGCTCCGCCCAGCCCTGGGGTAGAGGCCAAGCTGGCCCTTCCTTACTAATGTTTCCTTCACTGTTTAAATCTGAGGACCTGAGAATGCACCTGTAGGAATCCCTCTTACTTACCTTTGGCTGTGTAAGAAAGTCAGTGTGCGTTTAGCCCGTGACACCCCTTAGTGTTCTGGTTTTTGGCTTTCCGTTTTAGTGCCTGGATTCCAGCAGCTCTGTGGCTTCAGCCCCTTTCGGGGGTTCGGCCCTCTCTGCATCCCAGCCTTCCAGGCCCTTCTCCTGCTCCCCACTTTTCAGCATCTAGGTTTGTCTTCATTCTGCAGTACCTCAAATCCGTTCCTTGCTAATCATTGGATATTTTGGTAGTTCAAATTCTGGGCGGTATCGTTGGGAATAAAATAAGCTCTTTGCCGTTTCTGAGGCAGAGGGGAGCAGGAGAGACAGAGGTGCTTGCCTCTCTGCCTGCTGGGGCCATGGTGGTTTTAAAAGAAGGCCCTGGCCTCAGGGAACATGGTGGTGGTGAGGAGCAGCGTAAACCAGAGGAAAAGGCTCAGTAGGTGCTTCAAGGAGAAACACCGGCAGGTGAGAGCAGGGGTAATCCGGGTTTCTCAGGAAAGTGTGCTCCGGAGACCTCATGGGGAGAAGAGGTTAGAGTCCAGCCCTGTAGGGTCTGGGGACGATGGCAGAAGCCCCAGGAGAGCATCATCCATGAGGTGCAGAGGCAGCCTTGCAGCATCCCAGTGCGCGCCTTCTGCCTGGCCCAAGGACCTGCTGCTGAAGCCACCTCCCAGCTCCTCCAGGTTGTTTGGGGATTCAGGGGACATGCAGTCTAAATGACCCGCGCTGGAATCCCGGCCAGCTTCCCACCTCTCATGAAGCCTTTTCAGCAGCTATGGCCCAGGTCTTTCCCAGCAAAGTCTGTGTGCAATAGAAACAGCTGATGCTGGCCGGGCCCTGGGGGTGGGGCTGTGACTGATGCAGCCCCTGCCTGATTAGGGTGAGGAGGACCTGGCCCCCAGCCCTTCCTGCCTCACCACCCGCCTCGCCTTCTCCACAGACAAACCCTGAGGGGCTGGGTTCCTCCAAAGCTGCCCCTCATCAAGGCCCACCTGGTGGTGTCTGCACTACCTGTTTGCTGCAGAGAGCAGGATCGGGAGCATGTGCGTTGGGGAGAGCTCTGGTTACTCCGTCACAGAAGCCGTGCTCCACGTCCTGTAAGTGAGAGACTCCCCAGCAGTGTTCAGCCACAGCTGCGATGTCAGGCCTGTCACTAGTGGGACTGCCCGGACCCCCAAGGTATGGGTACACGGCGAGGGTGCTGGTGTTAAATACAGGGGACCCACAAAACCACCAGCAGAACAATCCGCATGACCCTGTCGTGTGACCCAGAGCATTTCAGGGACGGAACTCAGACCGGCTGACCTTAGTGTGTTGCTGGCTTGCTTTGGAAGGTGCCCTGTTTCCAAGACGGCCTTACCTGGGTTCCTGAGCACGTCTGACAGCAGCTCTGACTCCGGGCTTCTGGAGTCAGACCCCTTGCCACTGTCTTTGACCTTTAGCTTTGGGTTCCCCTTCTCTGTTTGTTTATTTGTTCTCACTCTGTCACCCAGGCTGGAGTGCAGTGGTGCAATCTCGGCTCACTGCAACCTCCGCCTCCTGGGTTCAAGTGATTCTCCTGCCTCAGCCCCCCGAGTAGCTGGAATTACAGGCGCCGGCCACCGCACACACTCAGCTAATTTTTGTTTGTTTGTTTTTTGAGATGGAATCTTGCTCTGTCACCCAGGCTGGAGTGCAATGGCGCAATCTCAGCTCCCTGCAACCTCTGCCTCCTAGGTTAAAGCAGTTCTTCTGCCTCAGTCTCCTGGGATTACAGGCATGTGCCACCATGCCTGGTTTTTTTTTTTTTTTTTTGTATTTTTAGTAGAGACGGGGTTTCACCATGTTGGCCAGGCTGGTCTTGAACTCTAGATCTCGTGATCTGCCCACCTCGGCCTCCCAAAGTGCCAGGACTACAGGCGTGAGCCACCACGCTCAGCCAGTGTTTGGGTTTTTAGTAGAGACAGGGTGTCACCATGTTGGCCAGGCTGGTCTCAAACTCCTGACCTTAGGTGACCCACCCGCCTTGGCCTCTCAGAGTGCTGGGATTACAGGCATGAGCCACTGTGCCTAGCCCCCTTCTCAGTTTAGCCCAGACCTGGATGTTGGCTTCTGTGTGGGCAGCTGTTGTGAGCCTGTGGCTCCTGCTGGAATCTGTGGCAGTTGATGCCGCTCTGTACCCTCAGAATAGGTGAAGGCTACTCTCAGGTGAAGCCCAGATGGTAATTTATGTCTTCAGGAGGAGAAACTGCCATGTCCCCGTCTGAACCAGGCCCGGAGTCTGATGCGTAGCTCTTTGACTCCCTGGGTGTACTGTTGAGAGCGCGTGTGCTCTGAGTTGAAAACGAATATACTTCCGTTGTTTGAAGGTTATTGTAAAGTTTCTAACTTACAGAGTTGGCACTCCTGTGTCCCTTGCCCCCAGCTGGAGCTGCTGTGACTGCCACCCACTGCCACCTGGCACTTGCTGGACTGTCTGGAAGGAAATTGCAGATATCAGGACACTTCTCTAAGTGTTCTTTCTCCTGAAAAGGGAAAAGGACATTCTAATGATAGTCGCGACCGATGGCGTCTACGGAACTGTGTCCCTTGGCGTCATCCAGTAGCCAGTCCACAGTCCGACTTCCCCAGTTGTCCCCCAACGTCCTTACTAGCTGTTTTTCCCAACCAGAATCGAGTCCAGGGCCACACGTCACAGTGACTATGATGTCTGTCTTCGTCTGGTGTCCCCGGAGCACCCCCTGTGATCTGGCAATGGGAGGCTTGATTTGATGCAGGGGGCACGGTTGGGGCGCAGGTAATGCTGTGTGCTGCACTGTGGGCGGAGGCTGTCCCATGAGGACAGATGCGACTTTGCTCGCTGGCCCTTTAAATTGTGTGCCCGTCCCCCGCAGTTGGCAGGTTAGATGAGGGGGTATCTCGGGGTGTGTGGACGCCCTCCTCCCTCAGACTTCCACATACTGTTTGTTGGTCTCCCCAGAACCCGTGGGCAGCAACACCTTGACTTTCGTATGCTGCTGTTCCTTTTTTTCTTTATTTTTATCTATGTTTTCCTTCTTTGCTGCCTCTTAGAAAATGCTGAGTTCTTTCCCTTTATTACCAATGTTTAGCAGAAGATGGTCTAGTAGACACCTCCGTGGGGGCAAATGTTTTCACTTTTCCTTTGTCTTCCTTGAGTATCGAGGTGGACTAGTGGACTTTTATTTATTCACATGTCATAATCTAGTAAAGCCTTTTGTTTTGTGATGCTCGAATGGCTATAAATGTGACCAGTTGGGAGCCCCTTCCAAGCTGACCCCTGTGTCCTTTTCACTCAGCACATGGTCCTGGGAATGCATCCTTTCTGGCCCAGCGTCCCAGGCTCACGGTGACGTCTTTCCCAGGCCTGCGTCAGCTGCTTCTCCAGAGTGCCTGGGTTCCTTTTAGTGCAGAAAGCCATCTGGACACCACTGTCCGGGCCGTAGACGTGGTCACTGTGTTTGTCTGTTATTGCTTAATGCCCTCTTCATGGACACAGCTAGAAAATACGTATTTAAAACGTTGTGAGTTCATTCTGGTATTCTCAATATGAATTACAATTAAAATTAATTTTAATTTTCATTAAAATTGTGTAGTTTTGCTGGGTGTGGTGGCTCACACCTGTAATTCCAGCACTGTGGGAGGCTGAAGTGGGGAGACCGCTTGAGCTCAGGAGTTCCAGACCAGTCTGGGCAACACGGCAAAACCCCGTCTTTACAAAACATACAGAAATCAGCTGGGCATGATGACAATGTGCCTGTAGTTCCCGCTGCTCAGGAGGCTGAGGTGGGAGGATCACTTGAGCCTGGGAGGTTGAGGCTGTGTTAAGCCGCAATCACGTCACTGCACTGCAGCCGGGGTGACAGAGTGACACCCTGTCTCAAAAAAAAATATATATATATATAGTTTTACATAATTTCTTTGATTCTTAAATTATATCTTCTGAAAAATCTTAATACCATTTGCATAATTAATTGTTTTTTGCTAAAATGTACATAAAATAGGTTGTGGAATTACAATACTGCCACTACGAAGAAAACTGCTTGGTTAAGTTTGTAGGTTTTGTTGAGTTCTTTTGTCCGTAGTTATCTTCCACTCTGGATGAATAAAGTGCTGTTTTAAAGTTCCTTGACAAATACTCTTGTTCTATTTTTATTTTATTTATTTTTCCCAAGAAAGAAATAAGACAAATACTCTTTTCTCTGGCTATGTTGCTGATGTGTTTCAGATCATTTTAGATTTAGGATTTTAAAAAATTTTATGTACAAAATAATTACCTGTTATAAAGGTCAGAACTACATGAAAGCTACCTTTCCTATCCCCACCACTCTTCTAAGCAACTTTTTTTTTTTTTTTGAGACAAAGTCTTGCTGTGTTGCCCAGGCTGGAGCGCAGTGGCTCCATCTCGGCTCACTGCAACCTCGGCCTTCCGGGTTCACGCCATTCTCCTGCCTCAGCCTCCCGAGTAGCTGGGACGACAGGCGCCCGCCACCACCACGCCCAGCTAATTTTTTGTACTTTAGTAGAGATGGGGTTTCACCGTTTGCCCAGGCTGGTCTCGAACTCCTGAGCTCAAGCATTCCACCTGCCTCAGCCTCCCAAAGTGCTGGGATAGCAGGCATGAGCCACCGTGCCCGGCCTAGGCAACCCTTTTTACTTCTGCTACGTCCTGTAAAAATAAGCAAAACGCACCCACAACTCATTTCCCCTCCTATCTTTCACAAAAGTTACCATGGGCTGTTGACAATGTGTGTGTCTGGTTTTTCTTGTTTGTTTTGAGACCGAGTCTCGCTCTGGATTCAAGTGATTCTCCTGCCTCAGCCTCCTGAGTAGCTGGGACTACAGGCACCCGCCGCCACACCTGGCTGATGTTTATATTTTTAGTAGAGGTGGGGTTTCACCATGTTGGCCAGGCTGGGGTCGAACTCTTGGCCACAAATGATCTGCCTGCCTCAGCCTCCCAAAGTGCTGGGATTACAGGTGTGAGCCACTGCCCCTGACCTGTTTGTTTTGAGACACTGTCTGGCTCCGTTGCCCAGGCTGGAGTGCAGTGGCCTGATCTTGGCTCACCACAGCCTTGACCTCCGGCCTCAAGCGATTTTCCCACCGCACCTTCCTGAGTAGCTGGAACTACAGGCACATGCCACCATGCCGGCTGATTTTTTCAAATTTTTTGTAGAGATGGGGTCTCACTATGTTGCCCAGGCTGGTCTTGAACTCTTGAGCTCAAAAGATTTACCTGCCTTGGCCTCCCAAAGTGCTGGGATTACAGGCGTGAGCCGCCGTGGCTGGCCCCTGCGTGTCTGGATTTTCTGCTCAGCACATGTATGAATGTGTGTGGGACCTATTGATGGACTCTGATCCATTGCCGCCAGATGCTGCTGTGACTGATGTTGCCGTGTGTTGCATTGTGTCTGGTGAGGGCTGTCTTCAGGTCTGTTCCTAGCGTGTGGTTGCTGGGTAGGAGGATACGTGTAATTTTGGTGAGTGCTTCCAGATTCCCCTGCACAGGCCTGTACCCCGTCAGCACTGGGGGAGACGCCAGATTCCCCCGCACAGGCCTGTACCCCATCAGCACTGGGGGAGACGCCACATTCCCCCGCACAGGCCTGCACCCCATCAACACTGGGGGAGATGCCAGATTCCCCCGCACAGGCCTGCACCCCGTCAGCACTGGGGGAGATGCCAGATTCCCCCGCACAGGCCTGCACCCCGTCAGCACTGGGGGAGATG
>NW_016815853.1:104865-114164 GCF_001698545.2 Rhinopithecus bieti | reverse complement strand
TTTTTGAGACGGAGTCTCGCTCTGTCGCCCAGGCTGGAGTGCAGTGGCCGGATCTCAGCTCACTGCAAGCTCCGCCTCCCGGGTTTACGCCATTCTCCCGCCTCAGCCTCCCGAGTAGCTGGGACTACAGGCGCCCGCCACCTCGCCCGGCTAGTTTTTTTTTGTATTTTTTAGTAGAGACGGGGTTTCACCGTGTTCGCCAGGATGGTCTCGATCTCCTGACCTCGTGATCCACCCGTCTCGGCCTCCCAAAGTGCTGGGATTACAGGCTTGAGCCACCGCGCCCGGCCTAAACCTTTTTTATTTTAAAGTGTGGCACAGATACAGAAACAGAAATGGAATAAAATCAACGTCCAGCGTAATATGATGAGATGAACACAGTTGTAACTGATGCTTGGGTCAAGTGCTTGCCAGCTTCCAGAGCCCCTGTGCATACCGCCCCAGCCCCTCCCTCCCAGCAGAGGCTGCCTCGATCTTACTGTTACAGCAGCTGCTTCCTTATTCTTTGTTGTTTTGACTGAATTGAGTACCTCTAAATATTCGTTAAGTTTTTCCTTTTTTTTTTTTTAGACTGAGTCTCGCTCTATCGCCCAATCTGGAGTCCAGTGTTGCGATCTTGACTCAATGGAACCCCTGCCTCTCGGGTTCAAGCAGTTCTCCTGCCTCAGTCTCCTGAGTAGCTGGGATTACAGGTGCCCGCCACCACCCCTGGCTAATTTTTGTGGTTTTAGTAGAGATGGGGTTTCACCTGCTGCCAGCTGGTCTCGAACTCCTGACCTCAGGTAATCCACCCGCCTTGGCCTCCCAAATGCTGGGATTACAGGTGTGAGCCACCGTGCCCGGCTGACCTTTCAGTCTGAATCTACAGGTTACATTATCCACCCCACCTCCTGTGGAAGTATTTTCTGAGGTAACTTGGTGGTTGGACTCGATTTTGCTGGCTGCATTCTTCTGGAGAGGTGCAGTGTGTTCCTCTATCCTTTGGTTTCCTGTAGACTGTGGTTGGTTGGCTGGTTGGTTTTGAGGCAGGGTCTCGCTTTGTGGCCCAGAATTCGGTGCAGTGGCGCTCCCGGGCTCAAGTGGTTTTCCCACCTCAGCTTCCCTAATAACTGGGACCACAGGCGCACATCACCATCCTCAGCTAAGTTTTAAACAATTTTTTGTAGGCCGGGTGCAGTGGCTTATGCCTGTAATCCCAACACTTTGGGAGGCTGAGGCGGGCAGATCACAAGGTCAAGAGATTGAGACCATCCTGGCCAACATGGTGAAACCACGCTGCTACTGAAAACACAAAAATTAGCTGGGCGTGGTGGTGGGTGCCTGTAATCCCAGCTACTTGGGAGTCTGAGGCAGAAGAATCGCTTGAACCGGGGAGGCGGAGGTTGCAGTGAGCTGAGATCGCGCCACTGCACTCCAGTCTGGGGACAGACTGAGACTCCGTCTCAAAAAAAAAAAGTGTGATGTTCTGGCTGAGTTATTGCTTCTTTATGTAGTAGATGAACTAGTAAAGAGAAACCTTTTCTTATCCATACTCTCTGGTGTTATAGTTCATGGAGAAAACTGAAGATAAATGCCTGATTCTTTTTTTAAATTCATCAGTTTTCACAATGATGAATCATTTTCCTATCAGCCTCCAGAGGTGACCAGTTAGGGATTTGATGTTGGTATTGATGGACTAATGAATTTAAACATATTTGGGGTGTTAAATTCTGTCCTCTTTGGACACTGGGAGCCTTTACAAGCTGGCTCCTGGATCCTTTTGACATCATCCCTGAACTCTCAGAGGTTTCTGACTGTCTGATGTGTTCTACGCTTGTCTTGTAGTTTTCCTGCTCCAGACCCAAAATAAGCCATTTCTTCAGCTTTGGTTTCTTTTAATGGCTTGGAAGTGATGTTTGAAAACCACGGTCTGCATGTGACAATGTGACAGGTGCTTACTGCTGTCGGATTGGCCGCTGGTTCTAGGCCTCTGCTGGAGTGTGTGGGCTGCTTTCTGACAGCAGGGCGTTCACTTGGCGGTGCTTTAGTCTTACATCTCCGTCCTCTTTTTCCACTGAGAGTCTTGGTCTCAAGGACAGTGGAGATGAGAGAATTGGAATATTGCATCATGTCTCATCTGTTTTATCTCTTGCTACAAACATCACAGTCTCAACAATGGTAGTACAACTGCCACCTATATCATTACTGAAAACAGTGAAGATGTTTTTTGCCTCAGTCTTCCCATTCTTTTTTTTTTTTTTGAGATGGAGTCTTGCTCTGTCGCCCAGGCTGGAGTGCTGTGGCGCAACCTCGGCTCACTGCAAGCTCCGCCCCTTGTGTTCACGCCATTCTCCTGCCCCAGCCTCCCGAGTAGCTGGGACTACAGGCACCCGCCACCGCACCCAGCTAATTTTTTGTATTTTTAGTAGAGACGGGGTTTCACCGTGGTCTCGATCTCCTGACCTTGTGATCCACCCGCCTCGGCCTCCCAGAGTGCTGGGATTACAGGCGTGAGCCACCGTGCCCGACCAGTCTTCACATTCTGTGTAGTTATGCACTGTCTCAGCTGCAGAACATGCGGCCATTACGTGCTACGATGCCCTGCAGCTCAGGACACGGCCACATCCGATAAACCCATCAAAGTCGAAAATGCACTTAATACCTGACTGGAGCCTGGGCATGGTGGCTCACTCCTATAATCCCAGCACTTTGGGAGGTTGAGGTGGGAGGATCACATGAGCCTGGGAGCTTGAGACCAGCCTCGGCAATAGAGTGAGACCCCCTCTCTACAAAAAATGTTTAAAAATATTAGCCAGGCGTGGTGACACTCAGGTATAGTTGCAACTATTCAGGAGACTGAGGCGGGAGGATCGCTTGGGCCCAGGAGATTGAGGCTACAGTGAGCTGAGATTGCATGCTGCACTCCAGCCTGAGTGTCAGAGTGAGACCCTGTCTCAAAAAAAAAAAAAAAAAAAAAAACCCTGATTAAACCATCGTAGAGATGAAAAATTGCGAGTCAAACCATCATTAAGTTCAGATGCTCCTTGACTGACCATGGGGTTCTATCCCAGCAACGCCCCCGTGAAGTGAGAAACCGCCGAGTCCAGCTACTGTGCTGTGTTTCTCCTCCCAAACCCTTGTTCAGTCCTAGCTCTGCAAGTGACGGCAGCGCCGGGTCTCACTAAGGGCAGGGGTGTGATCTGAGAAATGTTTTACTCAGCGACGTTGTGTTGTGTGAACCTCACAGAGTGCACGTACGTACGCAAACCCAGATGGTATAGCCTGTCACTCCGAGGCTGCAAATCTGCACAGCAGTTACTGCACTGAACCCTGTAGGCATTTGTAACACCATGGTAAGTATTTGTGTGTCCAAACAGAAAAGGCACAGTAAATAGACGGTGTTCTTACCTTGCATAGCCACTGTGGGGTGTGCTGCTCTTTGCTGATCGAGGTGTTGCTGTGCAGCGCGTGACTGTGTGTTAAATGCTCACACTGGGGCCGGGCGTGGTGGCTCACACCTCTAATCCCAGCCCGGGGGGAGGCCAAGGCGGGTGGATCACCCGAGCTCAGGAGTTGAAGACCAGCCTGGCCAACGTAGTGAAACCCTGTCTCTATTAAAATACAAAAAAAAAAAAAACCCGTCTATTAAAATATAGGCATGGTGGCAGGCAACTGTAATCCCAGCTACTCAGGAGGCTGAGGCAGGAGAATCACTTGAACCTGGGAGGCAGAGGCTGCAGTGAGCAGAGACCGCACCACTACACTCCAGCCTGGGCGACTGAGCGAGACTCTGTCTCCAAAAATAAAAATAAATACTTACACTGGGTCCTCGTGTTCCTGTTGTCTCTGGTTGTGGTGTGCGCTCCAGTAGATCTCTCAGGGAGGACTCGTGGAACAAGGTTTCCCGGCTTCCTGCATCTTAATCACCGTTTTTCTGCATTCATCGTGCTCGAAGGTCAGTTTGGCTTCGTATAAAATCCTTGATTCACATTTTCTTCCCCTCACCCCGCCCTGTTTTTTGGTGGTGGTTCTTAAATTTTTGTAGAGCTGTGGGTCTCACTATATTGCGCAGGCTGGTCTCAAACTCCCAGCTTCAAGGAGCCCTCTTGCCTCCACCTCCGAATGCTGGGATTATAGACGTGGGCCACTGTGCCTGGCTAGTTCACTTTTTTCTTGAATATCTTTTTTTTTTTTTTTTTTTTTTTTTGAGATGGAGTCTCGCTCTGTCGCCCAGGCTGGAGTGCAGTGGTGCGATCTCGCTCACTGCAGGCTCTGCCTCACCAGGTTCTACGCCATTTCCTTGCCTCAGCCTCCCAAGTACTTGGGACTACAGCCGCCTGCCACCACGCCCGGCTTAATTTTTTGTATTTTTTTTTAGTAGAGACGGTTTCATCACCGTGTTAGCCAGGTGGTCACCTGGATCTCCTGACCTTTGTGATCTGCCCCTGCCTCGGCCTCCCAAAGTGCTGGGATTACAGGCATGAGCCACCGCACCCGGCCCCTTAAATATCTTAAAAATGTTATTCTGTGGTCTTCTAGAGTAAAGCATTGCTGTCAAAATCATGACAGTTTTTTCTTTCCAAGTGACTTTGTACTTTGCCTGAGAGCCCAAAGGATTTCTTTTAAGTCTAGTAATTTTGTTAGAAAATAAATTAGTGTTATTAGTTGAGGATAGATTTTCTCAGTCCCTTTCACTATGTGGCTTGACAATTTCTAATTCAGGAAAAGTTTTTAAGTGTTTAGTATTCTGTTCTCTTGCCCTGTCCCCTCCTGTTTCTGGGGTGGCTGTTCTGATTGTACATATGTTGGATCTTCTTTACCTGTCTTTTAAATTGGTCTTCTGTGAGATTTGACAGAATTCTTTTCTGTTGCCTATTATTATATTAGTTTTCTAGTGGTGCTTTAACAAATTACCACAAACCAAGTGGCTTCACACAAATGGAAATTAGGAGTCTGAAATCTGAGCTGGGTCTCACTGGGCTAAATGAAGATGCTGGCCTGCTGCGGAATGGTGCTCTCAGGGCAAATGCACGTTCTTACCTCTTGTGCCTTCAGGAGGTCACCTGTGTTCCTTGGCTTGCATCAGTTTGGTTTGCTGTTTTTTTCTAGAGTTTTGTTTTAGGTGAGTACTTTATTGACTGGAGGTCATCTTTTCTAACAGGTATGCAGAGCTTTCAGTTTCTTGCTAACCACCACTTTAGCTGCATCTCATACATTTGGTGGGTTGTATTTTTATTGTCATTCAGTTGAAAATACTTTCCAGTTTCCCTCACAGTTTCTTTTTCACCCATGAGTTATTTAGAATTGTATTTCATTTCCAAATAATTGCTTATTTCCCAGATTTCTTTCTTTTAGCTTTATAATTTAACTCTATTGTGTTTAGAGGACTTTCAGTCTTTTTGAAATGCTCAACGCATATGTTACGGGCCGGCCTGTGGTCTGTACTGGGGGACATTCCCCGGGCCCCTGAAGTAGCGTGTGTGCCGGCGGCTGTGGGGCCGGTGCTCCCGTGGGTCTGCTGGGTCGGCTGGCTGATGGTGTTGCTCAAGTCTTCTCTGTTCTTGCTGACTTTGTCTAGTTCTGGGTGGCCTAGTAGGCCCAGCAGCTTCTCTTCATGTGAATTTTTGCCCCGGAAAGAAGTGTCGGCTGTTTTGTTTTGCCCCAGATTGGACCTTGGACCCTGACCCTCCTCTGCTTTGCAGATGTGCAGAAAGTCACCGACTTCAGCAGCTTGGTTCTGTGGGCCGCCCAGTGGTACCTGTCGGCTGCTTGGGGATTATCGGTGTATCACATGCTTGGTGACATCTTTCTTTTCCAGCTGAACAGAACCATCTAGGCCTTGGAATACTGATTATGAGGGCTTTCATCCTGATCTACCCATCATCAATTAAAAATATCCTCAGTTGAAAATGCATTGAACACACCTAATCTGCCAAACATCACAGCTTCGTCTAGCCTCCCTTCAATGTGCTCAGACACTTGTATTAGCCCAGAGTTGGACAGAATCACCTGACATAAAGTGTGTTTTGTAATAAAGTGGTGAATATCTCATGCAAGAGTGTCACACCGTATGTTGCTACCCTTAAATATGCTTAGAACACGTACATCAACCCAGATTTGGGCAGAATCACCTGACACAAAGCCTGTTTTGTAATAAAGTGTTGAATATCTCATGTAAGAGTGTCACACCCTATGTTGCTAGCCTAGGAAAAGATCAACATTCAGAATTCAAAGTACAGTTTCTGCTGAGTGCCAGTAGCTTCGTAAAGTTGCAGATTCCTAGGTTGAGCCGTCATTAAGTCACAGGGACCCACTTACCCATGTTCATGGCTTGTCCCTTCCACTTACATGTGGTGGTAACGGAAATACCGTGTCCGTCGTCTCTGTTGTTGATAACATCAGAGGATTGTGGTTTCACTGTTCTAGTTTTCCTTTTATTGAGAGATTTGGAGAAACTAAAAAATAAAACACAGGCGGTGTTACAAGCAAACAAATGAACTTACTATATTTCAAATGAATAAGTAACTTAAGGAAGAAAGCTGGCCGAGGCGGGTGGATCACCCAGGATGAGGAGTTCAAGACCATTCTGGGCAACATGGTGAAACCCCATCTCTACAAAAAATGCAAAAAATTAACTGGGTGGTGGCACATGCCTGTCGTCCCAGCTACTCAGGAGGCTGAGGTGGGAGGATTATTTGAGTTCATGAGGCGGAGGTTGCAGTGAGCCAAGATTGTGCCACTGCACTCCAGTCTGGGCACCAGAGCGAGACTGTGTCCTCCAACAAAAAAGAAAAATGAAAAGAAAACTGACCCAAGAAACTCCTGGACACGATGTGATTATAAACCTTGAAGTATAAAGATAAAAATTATAAACAAATTGTCATCTCCAGCTAGAAGGCTTGCTTTCTTGGTGGCATGGGTTAATTCTGCAGCGACTTCGTGCACGTGTTGTAGGGTTAAGCAAATGAGGAAATCTGCTGGGAGAGTGGGAGCCCAGCCTCCCAGAGGTGGATTGAAATGTCACCGATGCAGGCCGGGCGCGGTGACTCACACCTGTAATCCCAGCACTTTGGGAGGCCAAGACGAGCTGATCACCTGAGGTTAGGAGTTCGAGACCAGCCTGACTGACATGGAGAAACCCTGTCTCTACTAAAAATACAAAAAAAACCACACAAAAAACCCAGGTGTGATGGTGTATGCCTGTAATCCCAGCTACTTGGGAAGCTGAGGCAGAAGAATCACTTGAACCCAGAAGGTAGAGGTTGGGGTGAGCCGAGATCGTGCCCCTGCACTCCAGCCTGGACAACAACAGTGAAACTGTCTCAGAAAAGAAAAGAGGAAGAATCATGGTTGTGGAAAGGGAGAGGCTCGGTTTGGTGATCTCAGGGCAGAGTTGGCGGCATCAGTGTGAGCTTGTGGGTTTGATTCACATCCATGTGTGCATGTCGGTGTTGAAGGGTTCCACCGCTTCTACTGGAAGGGCTGAAAGGCAGAGGCACCTGTAACGGTGCGTCCACGGCTGCCTGCCTCGGACCGCGTGGCGGTTATCCGCCTCAGTTCTTTTTGGCAGTGCTCTTCCTCCAGACCAGATTATTTCATCTCTGCCTGGAGAACACTCTTGTGTGGCCTTTAATGTGGGTCACTTAAGACGCACAGTCTGTGTGTGGTTTGTCTGACGGTGTTTTTAGTTCCCGTTTATTCCTCAGGGAATATTTGTGCTGCTTACTGAATTCTGGTTTGGTTCTCATTTTTCACAGCTTTGAAGATGCCATTCCTTTGTTTCCTGGTTTATGTTGTTTCTCTTGAAAAGTAAGCAGTGTATCTAATTGGTTTTTTCCTTAAAATGGCTCTCATGGAAATAATCTGATATACATAAACGTGGAAAGAGTAGCGTAACAAACCCTGTGCACGCATCCCTGGCTTCGGAAGTTACCAGTGCACAGCCATTCCCGTTTCATCTGTGTCCTCCACTCCCTTCTTAAAAAAATTTATTTTTAAAAATAATTTCAACTTTGATTTTAGATTCATCCGGCACATGTGCAGGTTCACGACATGGTGTGTTGCGTGACGCCGAGTTTGGGATAAGAGTGATCCTATCACCCAGATTGTGAGCGTGGCACTCAGTAGGTTGTTTTTCAGCCTTGCCCCTCCTCCCCGCTCCTTCGCTCCTCACTCTCTCAGTCCCAGCGCCTGTGGTTCTCATCTTTATGTCCCTGTGTACCATGTGCTTAGCTCCCACTGATAGGTGAGAACATGTGGTATCTGGTTTTCTGTTTCTGTGTTCGTTCACTTAGGATGATGGTCTCCAGCTGCATGCGTGTTGCTGCAAGGGACGTTATTTTGTTCTTTTCTATGGCTGTATAATACTCCGTGGCGTGGATATACCGCATTTTCCTTATCCAGTCCACCACTGCCAGGCCCGTAGGTTGATTCCATGTCTTTGCTATTGTAAATAGTGCTGTGATGAACCTACATGTGTACGTGGGGTTTTTTTGTAGAATGATTTACTTCTTTGGGTACACACCTGGTGGTGGCATCACTGGGTCAGATGGTAGCTCTGTTTTCAGTTATTCGAGAAAACTCCACACTGCCCTCCGCAGTGGCTGAACTCATTGGCATCCCTGCCAGGAGTGCTTGAGTTTCCCTTTTCTCTGTGGCCTCTCCAGCGTCTGTTATTTTTTTCTTTTTTAAATAAAAGCCATTGTGACAGGTGTGAGATGGTATCTTGTTGTGGTTTTGATTTGCACTTCTCCGATGACTGTTGATGTCGAGCCTTTTTTCACGTCTGTTGGCCACTTTTATGTCTCCTTTTGAGAAGAATCTGTTCATGTCCTTTGCTCGCTTTTTAATGGGGTTATTTTATTTCTTGTTAAGCTTCTTATAGATTGTGGATTTTAGACCTTTGTCAGATGCATAGTTTGCAGATATTTTCTTATTCAGTGGGTTTTCTGTTTGCTCTGTCCATAGGCTCCTTTGCTGTGATAGGTTCCGCTATGCAGAGGCTCTTTAGTTAGCTCCCGCTTGTCCATTTCTGTTACAATCCACTCAGTTATTTGGAAGCAAATGCCTGACATCATAATTCACGCAGCTGCATTTCAGTAAGTGTTTTCAAAAGATCGATTTTTTTCTTTGAGACGAAGTCTCACTCTGTCACCCAGGCTGGAGTGCAGTGGTGCAAGCTTGGTTGACTGCAACCTCCACCTCTAGGGTCCAAGCAATTCTCCTGCCTCAGTCTCTCGAGCAGCTGGGATTACAGGTGTGTACCACGATGCCTGGCTTATATATATATATATATATATATATATATATATATATATATA
>NW_016815853.1:100021-104484 GCF_001698545.2 Rhinopithecus bieti | reverse complement strand
AAAAAAAAAAAAAAAGTATATAGTTGGCTAGGCATGGTGGCTCACGCCTGTAATCCCAGCACTTTGGGAGGCCGCAGCAGGTGGATCATGAGTTCAGGAGATCAAGACCATCCTGGCTAACATGGTGAAACCCCGTTTCTACTAAA
Source organism: Rhinopithecus bieti (assembly GCF_001698545.2). Lineage (NCBI taxonomy): Eukaryota > Metazoa > Chordata > Mammalia > Primates > Cercopithecidae > Rhinopithecus > Rhinopithecus bieti. Next base: position 104,338 of record NW_016815853.1, on the reverse strand, counting down.
AATACAAAAATTAGCCAGGCGTGGTGGCGTGCACCTGTAGTCTCAGCTACTCGGGAGGCCGAGGCAGCAGAATTCCTTGAACTTGGGAGGTGGAGGTTGCAGTAGAGTGAGGCGCGGTGATATGAGGTGTGCTGCATCGGGTCTTCCCACCTCCTCACCCCCACCCTGCAGCCCCAAGAAAGGCTCAGAGAGAGTCAAGACCAACCTAGAATGAGATGTCTGTTTTGAAGAGAGAATGGCTGGGTTCTTTTCGACCCGCAGAGGTGCATGGCCCACCTTGTAGGTTGGAGCGGGGAGCATGGAGGACAAGGTCATCCTGGAATGAGAAAATAAGGGCTGGTGAACGGGGCAGCGCCGCCGCCAGGGAGGACAGATGCCTGAAATTAGAAAGGACATCCCGGGGGAGCTGGCCCGTGCCAAGAGCAAGAATGAGCTTGAGTCCTGTGACCCCTCTGAACTCTCTTACTGTTTGGCTCTAGTACTGTTTTGTGGCGGCCTTACAACCTTTGCGACATCAATGGCCCTGTCGTCTGCCCATCAAGGCAGTTGTGAGAGGCCTTACAACCTTTACGACGTCGATGGCCCTGTCGTCTGCCCATCAAGGCAGTTGTGAGGGGCCTTACGACCTTTACGACATCGATGGCCCTGTCATCTGCCCATCAAGGCAGTTGTGATTTTCTCTGACAGCCGCCTCCTGCCTGGGCAGGCTCCCATCCAGTGCTGGGTAGAATATGCTGAGGGGAAGCGCTCACTCTTTCCCTGATGAGTATGATGGGAGCTGCACTGTTTTCCGGATGCCTCTCATAAGGCTGAAGACATTTTCTTCTATTCCTGGTTTGCTCAGAGTTTTTGCTGTGAATAGAGGTGGAAGTGTTGGCAAATGTTTTTCTGCGTCAAATAACATGACCATATGGTTTTCCTCCTTTCGCTAATGTATTGTTTTAATTTTTTTTTTTTTGTTTTCACTGAGATGGAATCTTGCTCTGTCTCCCAGGCTGGAGTACAGTGGTGCAATCTCGGCTCACTGTAACCTCTGCCTCCCAGGTTCAAGCGATTCTCCTGCCTCAGCCTCCCAGGTAGCTGGGACTACAGGTGCCCACCACCATTTTTGTATTTTTAGTAGAGACGGGATTTCACCATTTTGGCCAGGATGGTCTCGATCTCCTGACCTCGTGATCCCGCTGCCTCGGCCTCCCGAAGTACTGGGATTACAGGCGTGAACCACCACGCCCCGCCTTTTTTTTTTTTTTTTTTTTGAGACAGAGTCTCACTCTGTCGCCAGGCTGGAGGGCAATGGCTGGATCTCAGCTCACTGCAACCTCCACCTCCCAGGTTCAAGCAATTCTCCTGCCTCAGCCTCTTGAGTTGCTGGGAAAACAGGCACGTGCCACCATGCCCAGTTCATTTTTGTATTTTTAGTAGAGACAGGGTTTCACCATGTTGGCCAGGCTGGTCTTGAACACCTGACCTCAGGACATCTGCCCGCCTCGGCCTCCCAAAGTGCTGGGATTACAGGTGTGAGCCACCACGCCCGGCCTGTTTTAATTTTTTGACTATTAAACCCACCTTTTATTCCTGTGATAAATCATGACATATTATCTTCGATACACAGTGCCTAATTTAATTTGTTACATTTTTGTTAAGGATTTTTTTTTTTCTATGTTCATGGGGATATCAAACTGTTTCTTTTATTGTAATGTCTGCTGGTTTTGGTATCAGTAATGCTGCTTATATAAAGAATTGGGAGGTGTTTCTTCCTTTATTTTCTGGAAGAATTTGTGTGTTTTCTTTCTTTAATGTTTGATAGAATTCACCACTGAAGCTGTCTGGGCCTGGAAGTTTCTCTGTGGGAAGGTTTTTCAACTCTAAGTTCAGTTTGTAAACAAAAGGCTAATCAGCTTATTCTTGAGTTTCTGTGGTTTTTGTCTTTCAAGTAATTTGTCCATTTCATCTGAGTCGCAGAATTTCTTTTCTTTTTTTTTTTTGAGACAGAGTCTTGCTCTCTCACCCAGGCTGGAGTGCAGGGGCGCCATCTTGGCTCACTGCAACCTCCACCTCCCAGGTTCCAGGGACTCTCCTGCCTCATCCTTTCAGGTAGCTGGGATTACAGGTGCACCCCAGCTAATTTTTGTATTTTTAGTATAGACAGGGTTTCACCATGTTGGCCAGGCTGGTCTCAAACTCCTGACCTCAGGTGATCTGCCCACCTCGGCCTCCCAAAGAGCTGGGATTACAGGCGTGAGCCACCGCGCCCAGCTTGTCCATTTCATCTCAGTTGCAGAATTTATTTTTATAAAATTTTTTGTATGTTTCCTTACTATCCTTTTATACCTGTAGGATCTGTAATGATACCCCCTCTCATTCCTGGTAGTGGTAAATTCTGTCTTCTCCATTTTTTCCCTAATCGTATTTGTAGAAGCTTGGTAGTGGTAAATTCTGTCTTCTCCATTTTTCCCTAATCGTATTTGTAGAAGCTTGGTAGTGGTAAATTCTGTCTTCTCCATTTTTCCCCTAATCGTATTTGTAGAAGCTTGGTAGTGATAAATTCTGTCTTCTCCATTTTTTCCCTAATCGTATTTGTAGAAGCTTATCCATTTTATTGCTCTTTCCCAAGAACCAGAGTTTGGTTTCATTGATTTTGTTTTCTTTTATTAAAATTTCATTGATTTCACATCTTTATTATTTTTTTCTTGATGATTACTGTGTAAATTTGCTTTACTTTTGTGATTTTTTTTCTTTGATACTGTGCATAATGTAAGTGTTATTTATTTGAAAATATTTTGGATTTTTTCAGATGTTATTCTATTGCTGAGTTTTTATTCAGTTCCCTTGTCAGAAACCGTTCTTTGATTTTGGTTCTTTTAAATGTATTGAGGTTTGCTTTATTGCCCAGAGAAGAGTCTGTCTTGGTGGAGGTTTTGTGTACACTTGTAAATAATGTGTATTCTGTTGTTGTTGGTCTGTTCCGTAAACGTCCATTAGGTCAACTTGGATAAGAGTGCTGATTTGAATCTTCCGTGTCTTTACTGATTTTTATGTACTTGTTCAGTTACTTATTGAATAGTTCTGTGGAAATCTCCATCTGTGATGGTGACTTATCTTGTCTCCCTTTAGTTCTGTCAGCTTTGCTTCATGTGTTTGGAAGTTTCTTTGCAGGTACATGCCCCTTTGGGAGAATGCGCTCTGAATGAATTGACCCCCTTGTAATTTCCTGACGTTGTTTATTGTATTTAGTGTTATTCTTAAATCTTTACCCGGTGTTAATATCGCCGCTCCAGCTCTCTCTTGGTTTGTATTAACGTGGTGTACCTTTTCCCATCCATTTGTTTTTAACTCTTTTCCTGTTTGCCCCGAGAACACTCACTGGCAGTGCTTGCAGCTGCAGCGTTTACCCCGAGATAAGTTTGCCATGAAATCTCTCGTTTTCATGATGACTTCTGCGTTGCTCGAGTTTATCGACTTTGGAAACAAAAGACCTCATTTATTTATGGCATTCTGTTTTTAGTCATGGTATTTCCACTTACAAAATATAGGGATTCTCAGTTGCTGAAAACGTCAAATCCCTAGAAGACACAGCGTTCCCACGCATGGTGTTAACATCATTCTCAGTTGCTAGCCAAAGATTCCTTTGATGAATCCAGTTTTTCCAAAATAGATGATTCTGATGATTCAGATGACTCTGATGTTAGTTCTGTTTAGAAATAATTCCAAGAACAGTTTTTATGTTTTATTTTCACATTGAAAATCAGTCAGATTTACTTCAGCCTCAAAGAGTGTGTTTATGTAAAAGTAAATGAGCGCTGGCAGTGAGCTGCAATTTTTTTTCCTAAATGAGAAAAGGATTAAGCTATTTGTGTCTTTATGTTTAAAGCATGTTTCTTGTAGGCAGCATATAGGAAGTCTTGCTTTTTTATTCAGTCTGACAATCCCTGTCTCTCTAAAAACACAGCTTATTTATTTATTTATTTATTTATTTATTTATTTATTTATTTATTTATTTTGAGATGGAGTCTTGCTCTGTCGCCCAGGCTGGAGTGCAGTGGCTCAATCTCAGCTCACTGCAACCTCCACCTCCCAGGCTCAAATGATTCTCCTGCCTCAGCCTCCCAAGTAGCTAGTATTACAGATATGTACCACCACGCCTGGCTAATTTTTGTATTTTTAGTAGACACGGTGTTTCCCCACGTTGGCCAGGTTGGTCTTGAACTCCTGACCTCATATGATCCCCACCCTGCCTCGGCCTCCCAAAGTGCTGGGATTACAGGTGTGAGCCACCGCTCCTGGCCTAAAAAACAGCTTTGGCCAGGCGCGGTGGCT
>NW_016815853.1:56135-99288 GCF_001698545.2 Rhinopithecus bieti | reverse complement strand
CTGTGTCACTCAGGCTGGAGTGCAGTGGCACGATCTCGGCTCACTGCAAGCTCCGCCTCCCGGGTTCACGCCATTCTCCTGCCTCAGCCTCCCGAGCAGCTGGGACTACAGGCGCCTGCCGCCACACCCGGCTAACTTTTTGTATTTTTAGTAGAGATGGGGTTTCACCTTGTTAGCCAGGATGGTCTCGATCTCGTGACCTCATGATCTGCCCACCTCGGCCTCCCAAAGTGCTGGGATTACAGGCGTGAGCCACTGTGCCCGGCCCCCAACAGTATTATTAATAGCTCCCTTTCACTCTCAGAAATGCCCTGGTTTAGAAAATACATGATGTGGTGACTTCAGTTCTTGGTTCCTGCATGGTGGAGGAATGTCAGGTTCAGCTCCTCCCAGTGGGGGTGACCCAGGCTGGCCAGGCTGGGGATGGCGCACCTCTCCTGCCTATTTGCCACTCCCTTGAAGAATTCTCCCACTTTCTGGCATGCCCAGTAATACCTTATAAAGTAAGTTTGTGGTGGGCGCATTGGCTCACACCTGTAACTCTAGCACTTTGGGAGGCTGAGTTGGGAGGAGGGCTCACGTCCAGGAAGTCGAGGCTGCACTCCAACCTGGGTGACAGTGAGACTCCGTCTCCTCAAAAAGTTTGTTGGAGGTTTTCTAGAGTCTGGTTTTATGATAGGATATTTATGCTGCCATATTACTGAAAACATGTTTTTGTTGCTACTTGGTTTTAGTTCCTTATTAAACTGGGTTCTCCGACCCCACATGACTCCATCGTCCTCTGAGCTTCGGCTCAGTTACGCCCTTACAGCTCCTGCCCCTGTTCCCTCCTGTCTTTGTAACACCATGTTCCTTCATTCCAGCATTTACCATAGCTGGAATCTTGTGGTTCTTGGCTGTCAGGTCCCGTGACTGTCTCCTCTCAGCCGCGTTCTCCAGCACGACACAGCGTCACGTGGGGACGGGGCATTGAATGGGTGACAGAAGGACAGGCTGGAAGCAGTTTACACCCACGAGACATCTTTCCTTTCTTAGATGCAGGAACCACCATGGTCCATTTTATATTCAGCTTTTCGTCTGGGTTGATGATTTCATATGTTAGCTGAGCTAAGTTCTTCTAAGTCGTATTTCATGTATCAGGTCTTCTAGCAAGGTAGGATGAATTGCTTTGAAGGAACTCAGCTTTGCTGATTGTAGCAGCTGTGAGTGCCTCTCATGAACTGTTTGAAGGATGAGGGCGTAAATTCTAGATGAAGCAACCTCTCTATACCATTCTCGGTTTTAGTTCATGTTCCCCAATCCTTTATTAATAGGCCACTTGCATAGTTTTCATGTCTCCATTTTTTGCTTATTTTGCAATTTGGGAGTATTTTCATTGTGTAAATGGATTGCAGGAAGTCAAGGAACAAGTTTTTCTATTCCAGTTTTCCATTATGCAGTTTTTTTCTATACATATTTAGGCTGATGTAGCCATGATGGTAGAGATTAAAATGTGTGCTTTAGTTCCGTGCTTAATTTGATTTCATCTCTTATAGGTCATGCACAAGGGTCACGTGTTTGCTCTCAAGATGATCAGGCAGATCCTGTCCTCAGGACCAGAAGCACGTCTCTGCTGCACACATCGTTGTCTACACCATGAGGATTTAGTAGCAGGACTCCTGGAAAGCAGTGATCTATGCTCAAAGACCATGAGTCACAGATTCTTTTTTTCAGTACTATTTTTGATTAGCCATATTTATAGGAACATCCTGAAAGATGGAATTACGATGAAAAAGTGAAGATAATCTACATTCGGGGGCACAAATGAGCATTTGCATCAGTTTTTTACGAACCTAAGATACAGCCAGAGTAGTTATGGTCAGTCATGGAGAATAACTTGAAAACTTGTCCCAAAGAGGGCGGTGATTTCGTTTCTGAGAAAATAAAGTTTAAAATAGAAGAGGAAGATGATGATGGAACTCCTCCTGATGGTCTGGAAAGAATGGACTTTAAAAGTGAGCAGGAGGACATGAAGCAGACGGACAGCGGTGGGGAGCGAGCGGGCCTCGGCGGGACGGGCTGCAGCTGCAAGCCCCCAGGGAAGTACTTGTCTGCAGAGAGTGAGGACGACTATGGCGCGCTGTTCTCCCAGTACAGCAGCACCCTCTATGACGTGGCCATGGAGGCCGTGACCCAGAGCCTCCTTTCCAGCCGGAACATGAGCTCCAGGAAGAAGTCTCCAGCCTGGAAGCATTTTTTTATCTCTCCCCGAGACAGCACTAAAGCAATATGCATGTACTGCGTGAAAGAGTTCAGCAGAGGCAAAAACGAGAAAGACTTGAGTACCAGTTGTCTCATGAGGCACGTGAGGCGTGCACACCCGACCGTGCTCATTCAGGAAAACGGCAGCGTGTCTGCCGTGTCCTCATTCCCCTCTCCCTCACTCCTGCTTCCACCGCAGCCTGCAGACACGGGCGACCTCAGCACCATCCTCTCACCCATCAAACTTGTCCAGAAAGTGACGTCTAAGATCCCGTCCCCCGATCGAATAACAGAGGAGTCTGTGTCTGTAGTTTCTTCTGAAGAAATCTCCTCTGACATGTCCGTTTCAGAGAAGTGCGGCAGAGAAGAAGCCCTGGTAGGGTCGTCTCCCCACCTCCCTGCTCTCCATTACGATGAGACTGCAGAGAACTTAGCGGAGAAGAGCCTTCCACTCCCAAAGAGCACCTCCGGGTCTAGGAGAAGGTCTGCTGTCTGGAAGCACTTCTACCTGTCACCACTGGACAACTCCAAAGCCGTCTGCATTCACTGCATGAACGAGTTCAGCCGGGGGAAGAACGGGAAGGACCTGGGCACAAGCTGCCTCATCAGGCACATGTGGAGAGCACACCGCGCCATTGTGCTGCAGGAGAACGGGGGCACGGGCATCCCGCCTCTGTACTCCACCCCTCCCACCCTGCTGCCTTCCTTGCTGCCGCCAGAGGGGGAGCTCAGCTCTGTGTCCTCGTCTCCGGTAAAGCTGGTCAGAGAGTCCCCTTCGGCCTCCTCCTCCCCTGACAGGCTGACTGAGGACCTGCAGTCTCACTTGAACCCTGGAGATGGGCTGATGGAAGACGCGGCGGCCTTCTCATCTTCTGACGACGTGGGGGAGGCCTCGGCGTCCTCTCCCGAGAAGCAGCAGGCTGACGGGCTGAGTCCTAGAGTGTTTGAATCTGGCGCCGTCTTCCAGCAGAATAAGAAGGTCATGAAGAGACTGAAGTCGGAGGTCTGGCATCACTTCTCCCTGGCCCCCACGGACAGCCTCAAGGCCGAGTGTCGGTACTGCGGCTGCGCCATCAGCCGGGGGAAGAAGGGTGACGTGGGCACCAGTTGCCTGATGAGACATCTCTACCGGCGCCACCCAGAAGTTGTTGGGAGCCAGAAGGGCTTTCTGGGTGCCAGTCTGGCAAACTCTCCGTATGCCACTTTGGCCTCTGCAGAAAGTTCCTCTTCCAAACGGACTGACTTGCCAACAGTGGTCACAAAAAACAATCAAGTTATGTTTCCTGTTAATAGTAAAAAGACCTCAAAACTGTGGAATCATTTTTCTATTTGCTCCGCAGACTCCACAAAAGTCGTGTGCTTGCACTGTGGCCGGACCATCAGCCGGGGGAAGAAGCCGACTAACTTGGGTACCAGCTGTCTTCTGAGACATTTACAGCGGTTCCATAGCAACGTGCTGAAAACCGAGGTCTCAGAGACGGCGCGGCCCTCCTCTCCGGACATCCGGGTGCCGCGGGGCACAGAACTATCAGGCATTTCCTCCTTTGATGACACCAATGAGAAGTTTTATGATTCTCACCCAGTTGCCAAAAAAATCACAAGTCTCATAGCTGAAATGATTGCACTTGACCTCCAGCCATATTCTTTTGTAGACAATGTTGGCTTTAACAGGCTGCTTGAATACTTGAAACCTCAGTACTCCCTCCCTGCCCCTTCCTACTTCTCCAGGACAGCTATCCCAGGTATGTATGATAATGTGAAGCAGATAATTATGTCCCACCTGAAGGAAGCTGAGAGTGGTGTGATCCACTTCACGTCTGGAATATGGATGAGTAACCAGACCCGTGAGTACCTGACCCTCACGGCCCACTGGGTTTCCTTCGAGTCATCGGCCCGGCCGCGCTGCGATGACCACCACTGCTCGGCGCTCTTGGACGTGTCGCAGGTGGACTGCGACTACAGTGGCAACAGCATTCAGAAGCAGCTGGAGTGCTGGTGGGAAGCGTGGGTGACCTCCACTGGCCTTCAGGTGGGCATCACCGTCACCGACAACCCCAGCATCGGGAAGACGCTGAGCGAGGGGGAGCACTCGAGCGTGCAGTGCTTCAGCCACACGGTGAACCTGATCGTCAGCGAGGCCATTAAGAGCCAGCGGATGGTGCAGAACCTGCTGAGCCTCGCCCGGAAGATCTGCGAGCGGGTGCACCGGTCGCCCAAGGCGAAGGAGAAACTGGCCGAGCTGCAGAGGGAGTATGCGCTGCCCCAGCACCACCTCATCCAGGACGTCCCGTCCAAGTGGAGCACGTCCTTCCACATGCTCGAGCGGCTCATCGAGCAGAAAAGGGCCATTAACGAGATGTCCGTCGAGTGTAACTTCCGAGAGCTGATCAGCTGTGACCAGTGGGAGGTCATGCAGTCTGTGTGCTGTGCGCTGAAGCCCTTCGAGGCCGCGAGCCGGGAGATGAGCACACAGATGTCCACCCTCAGCCAGGTCATCCCCATGGTGCATATCCTCAACAGGAAGGTGGAGATGCTCTTCGAGGAGACGATGGGCATCGACACCATGCTGCGCTCTCTGAAAGAGGCCATGGTGAGCCGCCTGTCTGCCACCCTCCACGACCCGCGGTACGTCTTCGCCACGCTGCTGGACCCTCGCTACAAGGCCTCCCTGTTTACGGAGGAGGAGACGGAGCAGTACAAGCAGGATTTAATCAGGGAACTCGAACTCATGAATTCTACCTCAGAGGACGCGGCTGCCTCCCACAGGTGTGATGCTGGCTCCCCGTCGAAAGACTCTGCCGCAGAGGAGAGCCTGTGGTCGCTGGTGGCCAAGGTGAAGAAGAAAGACCCAAGAGAAAAGCTGCCTGAAGACATGGTGCTCGCGTATCTGGAGGAGGAAGTGCTTGAACACAGCTGTGACCCGCTCACCTACTGGAACCTGAAGAAGGCGTCCTGGCCGGGGCTGTCCACGCTGGCCGTCAGATTTTTGGGCTGCCCTCCGAGCATCGTCCCTTCAGAAAAGCTGTTCAACACGCCCACTGAGAATGGCAGCCTTGGCCCATCCAGGCTCATGATGGAACATTTTGAAAAACTTATCTTTTTGAAAGTGAATCTTCCCTTAATATACTTTCAGTATTGAAACTCACAACGGCACCACCAGGCCAGAGGCGTGGCTGCCCCAGCGTTAGCAGCCCGTACCGGGTCTGTGACCCGCTCCACCCAGGGCCGTGCACGACATCAGACCAGGCACTCTCAGGGCCGCCCTCCAGCTCACCAGTGTCTCCACGTGCCTTACCCCTTTTCCTTCAGGCAGGTTTTGCGGGGTGTTCTATTAAGACGTCCACTAAAAATAGCTTGTCCTGTCAACTATGAAATATGGTGACTAGATTTTAATTCATAACTGTAAAGTTTTTTAAAATTTTGGGCTAGTAATTTGTTTTACTAGAATGACAAGATGTAAACAATTTTATTCTGTAGGCTTTTTACTCAATTATGTACAAACCACGAATCAGGTACTGTATTTAGTTAAGTATTGCTTTAATTGCAACAATAGCTTTTGTGGCTATCAAATGAAATCTGTAAATAGGAGGTGGAGGGCAAGCCATCCTGACTGAGCAGTTTTTAACCGCAGGTTCTAAAGTGTCCCGCGGAGTACAGATAATATTCTGGAAGGTAACTGTTTACTACGACAGAGACGTGGCATTTGGAAACAAAACGTAGATGTTTCATGGAACTTATTTTGAGAACTTTCCCATTTCAGGTTTCTGCATTCAGGCTTTACATGGTCAGTTAACTCAGAGATACCCCAACTGTTTATCATCAGCTCCTCTGAAATGTGATCCGTTTGTAACTGTGCTCATCACTTCGCCAGTGCGTTCGATGACATGCTGACGGCAGGTGGTCCCTGCTGAAACCCCCACGCCTCTGCTTCAGCATCTCCACACTCTGAAGCTGTCTTTCGAAATGTGTGCACTGAGCCCCTTGTTTGATCACATTTGTGTAAAGTTTTTTTAGAAGCGATGGCTTATTAACAGGGAAGAAGCTTGTTATATTACAGTTGTAAGAATAGCCTTAGGTGTTTAGATTTTTTTTTTTTTTTTTTTTGATGATAGGGAAGATGCAGCCATCACTGGGATATTTTAGAATCCCAAGGACATCAGAATGAAGTATCAGTTGTCAGATTCTTTTAACAATTATGTCTTCAGAGAAAAAAAGATTCCTTTTCTCATTTTAAACCAATTAAATATTCTGGGTGAGACAGATCACTCATTTGCCTACGACCTTTTAGAAAAGTTGTTTTGTTGAAATACTGTACCTACGCTTAATCTAAATTTGCATTGACTATGTTTTAGTGTATTTATAAATGGTGAACTCAGTTTCTGAAATTAAACTTTTATTTGCAATTTTCTAGTGCTGGCAGACACTGGCTTTTTATTTTTAGGATAAGAAAACAGGCATATTCTTTGTGGTCCATTATCTAGAGTCCATCCTTGGGCAGCATTTGAAATTTCACCTTAACCCCAGACAGGGCTCCGGGGAAGTGGAGATGTAATTCTTACAACAGCAGTTCTGATCACGGTCATGGTGATGACTTTCCAGGTCTCCTGTTCAAGTCGTGCCAGAATGCAGGAGCCGGTGGGCAGCCCCGAGGGGTTGCCTTGGCCGCAGCCTCTGTGCATGCCCTTCCTGGTGCCCTCTCACCTGGTAGCTGTGCACTCGTTCCCATGAGAACAGCCTGCTTCCAGAATGCCCAGGAGTGCTGGTCACGGACAGTGCCCGTGAGGCTGCAGAGGAGGTGGGGTCCATGGCCCACCCATCTCTCCGTCGCCAGCAGCTCTGGCCAGTGTCATCCTGGTGTAGAAAGGGTTGTGCACAGGATAGGAGGGAGCCACAGTTCTTGCTCAGTTGTGCCCACGGCCAGCTTGCAGTCCTGTGTTTCTTAAGATTGTATTTGGAATGGTAATATCCTTAGAATTTTGGGATATTGAGCTTCATGGATTTTCTCTCCAAAGCAAGCCAGCACAACTAACTGTAGCAGAATCGTACCCACTCGTTCACTGGACAGGGACGAAGTGCTCTCCCTTCTCCAGGGGTTGGGCTAGTTCCTGGGATGCAACAGAGATTTCCGTGGACACAGTCTCTGGTCTCATAGAGCATATAGTCTAATCCAGGATTGGCAAGCTGCAGCCACGGACCCAGTCCGGCACTCTGCCCGTTTTTCTAAGTGAAATTTTCTTGGAATACAGTCACAGCTGTTTTTTAACATGTTGTCTTGGCTACTTTCAGACTGCGACAGGATAATTGAGTAGTTGTGACAGAGGCCACAGGCCCATTGAAAGGGCCAAACAGGGCTGAAAACACTCACTGTTTGGCCCTTTCCAGAACAGCAAGTTTGCTGGTCCTTGAGCTAGCCTGCCTTTATGTTTTGTTTTGTGTTAAGCTTTCATCTTCATGCTGCTGTATTTTTAGTTGAAGTGTTCTGAGTAACAGTGAGTGTATAAAAGGGGATTGCAGGCCGGCGCGGTGGCTCAAGCCTGTAATCCCAGCACTTTGGGAGGCCGAGACGGGCGGATCACGAGGTCAGGAGATCGAGACCATCCTGGCTAACATGGTGAAACCCCGTCTCTACTAAAAAAATACAAAAAACTAGCCGGGTGAGGTGGCGGGCGCCTGTAGTCCCAGCTACTCGGGAGGCTGAGGCAGGAGAATGGCCTAAACCCAGGAGGCAGAGCTTGCAGTGAGCTGAGATCCGGCCACTGCACTCCAGCCTGGGCGACAGAGCAAGACTCCGTCTCAAAAAATAAATAAATAAAAAATAAAAGGGGATTGCAGGAAAAAATGAGGGCTTGCTTTACTCAACAGAAAATATGGCCCTTCTTGAGTGACACTGGGAGAGTTGTTTTATCTTGTACATTCCCTTTATTTGGTTGGTGGACATTTGTTGAAACCAGGCACTCAGTGGTCAAACCGTCTGTGCCCTCCAGTTGCTGACAGTCGTGCAGGAGGATGGACAAGAGGCCCAGTGCTGAAAGTCACACGACTCTCACTGTACTTGAATGAGGGGACTGTGGGTACAACTAGAAAATACGTTAACTTTTAGCCATTCCCACTTTGCCTCTCCGTTCAAAACCCCAGCTGCGAGCTGTTTTGTTTCCCTGCCTGGAAATGATGTTTTAGGCAGGTTCTTAATTTCTCAGGTCTGTCTCAGATAATAAAAAGCTCTTCATAAGAGCCTCAGAACTGTCTCTTCAGTGAATGAAATTACCAGACATTATATGAAGGGACTTTAAAAGATTTGTGGAAATATTGAAGTAAAACATAAAAAATAAAAACTTTATTTCTTGGCTGGGCACAGTGGCTTATGTTTGTAATCCCAGTACTTCGGGAGGCCGAAGTGGGAGGACTGCTTGAGACCAGGAGTTCAAGAAATTAGCCAGGTATAGTAGTGCATGCCTGTAGTCCCAGCTACTTGGGAGGCAGAGGCAGGAGGATCACTTGAGCCCAGGAGTTCGAGGTTGCAGTGAGCTATGATCACACCACTGCACTCCAGCCTGGGCAACAGAGCAAGATCCTGTCTCTTAAAACCACCAACAATGACAACAACAACAAAGCAACATTTTTATTTCTCAATGTAAGCTCCATCAAGGTCAAGATACTTTTGTAAGCTGTGACACCAGCCATTAGTCCATCCCTGAAGAACTGAGGGCACTAGGAATTTAACCATGTCAATGCAGCCTGTTTAACATTATTAACTGAAGAAAAAATGAGTGCCTTTAAAGATTTTTTAAAATGAGGAAACAAAGTCAGAAGGAGCGAAATTGGGACTGTAAGGTGGATGCCTCATGATTTCGCAACAAAACTCTTGAAGAATTGCCCTTATTTGATGAGAAGAATAAGCCAGGAGCATTGTCATCGTGGAGAAAGACTCTGGTGAGGCTTTCCTGGGTGTTTTTTTGCTAAAGTTTTGGCTAACTTTCTCAAAACACTCTCATAATAAGATGTTACTGTGGCCGGGTGCAGTGGCTCATGCCTGTAATTCCAGCACTTTGGGAGGCCGAGGTGGGTGGATCACGAGGTCAGGAGATAGAGACCATCCTGGATAACACGGTGAAACCCCGTCTCCACTAAAAATACAAAAAATTAGCCAGGCGTGGTGGCGGGCGCCTGTAGTCCCAGCTACTTGGGAGGCTGAGGCAGGAGAATGACGTGAACCTGGGAGGTGGAGCTTGCAGTGAGCTGAGATTGCGCCACTGCACTCCAGCCTGGGTAACAGAGCAAGACTCCATCTCAAAAAAAGAAAAAAAAAGATGTTACTGTTCTTTGGCCCTCCAGAAAGTCAACAAGCAAAATGCATTAAGCATCCTAAGAAACTGTTGCCATGACCTTACTTTGACTTGTCCACATTTGCCTTGACTGGGCCACTTCTACCTCTTGGTAGCCATTGCTTTGATTGTGGTTTGTCTTCAGGATGGTACTGGTAAAGCCCTGTTCCATCTCCTGTTATAATTCAAGGAAATGCTTCAGGGTCTTGATGCCGCTTGTTTAAAATTTCCATTCAAAGTTCTCCTCTTGTCTGCAGCTGATCTGGGTACAACGGTTTTGGCACCCATCTAATGGAAAGCTTGCTCAACTTCAATTTTGAACCAGTTGAGATGTCTGTGGTCTTGGCTATTGTTTGTTCTGTTCATCATCAGTCCTCTTTAGTCAGAGCATGAACAAGATGAATTTTTTCCTTGCAAATTGGTGTGGATGGCCGCCACCGTGGTCTTCATCTTCAGCGCTGTCTTGTCCCTTCTTAAAAGGAGGTGTCTGTGTATATACACTGCGGATTTCTTTAGGGCACTGTCCTCATACACGTTTTGTAGAGCATCAGTGATTTTCACCGCTCTTCCACCCAAGGTTCACTATAGATTTGATGCTTCAGTTTTTGCAGCATTCGCATTGTTCTGATAGGGGCCCTTTTCAAACTGATGTCTTATTCTTATTGCCTCAAACCAGATCTATTCAGGCATGTTATAACAAGTTGGTATGAGTTTATTTTGGTGCGAAAGAATTTTGAAACCCATGCATAGCTTTGTCATAGTATATGCATTTTCCATGAACTTTTTGAAGACCATTCCTGCAATAATAAAACATTGCACTTCGGCCGGGCGCGGTGGCTCACGCCTGTCATCCCAGCACTTTGGGAGGCCGAGACGGGCGGATCACGAGGTCAGGAGATGGAGACCATCCTGGCTAACACGGTGAAACCCCGTCTCTACTTAAAAAAATACAAAAAACTAGCCGGGCGAGGTGGCGGGCGCCTGTAGTCCCAGCTACTCCAGAGGCTGAGGGAGGAGAATGGCGTGAACCCGGGAGGTGGAGCCTGCAGTGAGCCGAGATCGCGCCACTGCCCTCCAGCCTGGGTGAAAGAGCGAGACTCCGTCTCAAAAAAAAAAAAAAAAAACTGCATTTAAAGCTAAAATTCCCTTCCCTTCCACTTCTGACTATGAGGCAGCAACTGGTATCAGACCAAACCTTTCCCAAGAACCATGAAGGCCACATAAAATATATTTTTAAAAAGAGCTTTTTGAAGACATCAGAGAGCAATTAAGAGAGCCAGGATTTGAGGAAACAAAATCCTAGTCAGATGAGACTTGCATAAAGGTGAGTCCTGCATTCACAACATTTTTTCCTGTTGGGCCATTTGTTGGTGTCCTGCTCTAAGGCCTAACAGAAGGTGGCAACCAGAGCTGGTGCAGTGTCACTGGGCTGGGAGACCAGCAGCAACACACAAGCTGTCGTGTTGGCCAGGATGCCAGGAGCCTCAGAGAAGTGGTCCAATTCCCTATGTCCATCTTCCCCTGCAGCAGGTGCCTATTCCTGGTTGCTGCTTGTGCTCAAGGCAAGAGGCTTGGAAACCCAAATATAGCAGCAAAAGGCTGGAAAGCTGAGACATCTTTGGGCAAGGGAGACAAAACTTGGGACTTCAGTGCCTGCCATTGAGAAAACTCAGGTTTCCAGGTGAGACTCCTGAAGGGCAAACTGGAGAGGGACCAGCCCTCACCAAGTGTGGACATGGCTTGAGCCATCTCAGCCTTCATTGCACCCAGGCGATCTGCCTCACCTTTCTGCCAGAGGAAAACTAAATTTTCTTTCAATGAAAAGATCAGAGCTCCTATAACTTTACAGATAAACAGTTTGACTCTCATAAAAAATTGAGACACACTGAAAAAATAGACCAAGTGACTGAAAAGTAAGAGAATCATAAGAAAATAGTCTCACACGTGATCCAAATACTGGGGTTTTCAGACATGGGCTTTATGATTTATCCATTCAGTAATATGGATGAGAAGGTGGAGAATGCCACCAGAGAGAATCTATAAACATGCTAATGCTGACAAACCCAACAATGAAGAGTTCCCTAGATATAGTTAATACCAAATTAGACATACAGATGAAAGGATTACTGAATTAGAAGACAAGCTGGTAGAAAACATTCAGATTACAGAGAGATGAAAGGTGCCTGAGAGAGACAGTGCAAGGGAAAGGACTAGCACACAGCTGACGGGAGTCCCAGAAGAGGAGAGAGAAGGGGTGGAGCACCATTTGGATGAGATCACAGCTGAGGACTTTCCAGAACTGTTGGGACATCAGCCATAGATGTCAGTATCTTTGAACCCCAATGTGGATAAATTGAAAGCAATAACCTGCATGCACCTAGGCACACCACGGCAAAGTACTGAAACCCGGGGAGAAAGAGAATCTTAAGCAGAGGAAGGGAGAAGAGACACTTTTACCTTTAGAGGAGCAATAAAGCTGGCGGCTGACTCTCAAACAAATAGTTGGAATGGTGGAGTGGCTTTTTTTAAATGCTGAAAGGAAATAATTACCAATCTAGATTTATATACTCTGTGAGAAGATTCCTCAAAAGTGAGGGTGATCTTAAGTTTTTGGACAAAACAAAAAATTGCAGAAATTTGTCACCAGCCAACCGGCCCTAAAACATATCCTGGAGGAAACTCTCCAGGTGGACACTTGATGTGGGAAGGAATGAGGAATGCTCCTGAAAGGAGTGGAAACGGGAAAGCTGGGACTACAGGTGCCCATCACCATGCCCCGCTAACTTTTTGTATTTTTAGTAGAGACAGGGTTTCACCGTGTTTGCCAGGATGGTCTCGATCTCCTGACCTCGTGATCCGCCCACCTCGGCCTCCCAAAGTGCTGGGATTACAGGCGTGAGCAAGAGATAGGGGTCTCTCTCTGACGCTGGAGCACAGTGGTGCAATCACAGCTCACTGCTGTCTCAACCTCCTGGGCTCAAGGCATCCTCCTGCCTCAGCCTCTCTAGTAGCTGGAACTACAGGCGTGCACCACTGAGGATAACATTTTCAACAAATGGGGCTAGAACAACTGGATATCCATAGACAAAAAAAAAAAAAAAAAATTGATCCATACCTCACATCATATTAAAAAATTAACCCCAGCCAGGCACGGTGGCTCACACCTGTAATCCCAGCACTTTGGAGGGCCAAGGCAGGTGGATTACTTGAGCCCAGGAGTTGGAGACTAGCCTGGGCAACACAGTGAGACCCCATCTCTAAAAAAACACCAAAAAATTAGTCTATGAAAAGACATTCAACTTCACTCATAAGAAAAATGATCAAGCCTGGGCATGGCGGCTCACACCTACAATCCCAGCACTTTCAGGGGCCAAGGTGGGTGGATCACATGGTCAGGAGTTTGAGACCAGCCTGACCAATACGGTGAAATCCTGTCTCTACTATAATACAAAAAAAATGAGCTGGACGTAGTGGTGCGCCCCTGTAGTCCCAGCTACTTGGGAGGCTGAGGCAGAGGAATCACTTGAGCCTGGGAGGCGGAGGTTGCAGTGAGCCAAGATTGCGCCACTGCACTCCAGCCTGGGTGACAAAGCAAGACTCTGTCTCAAAAAAAAAGAAAAAGAAAAAAAGAAAAATGATTGAAATGACACTGAACCACCACTCACCCCTCAGACTGGCCAATTAAAAAAACTTGGCCCTGTGGGGTTGCAAAATGGGACCACCCTGTGGAGGAAACGTGGCAATACCCAATGCAACCAATGCACAGTCACCCCGTGGCCCAGCGCTGCCACACGCAGGAATTCACCCTGAAGACACATCTCGAACAATCTGAAAGTACAAAGGCACTCGGTTATTCATGGTAGCATTATCTGAATTTACAAACTATCGGGAATAACCTGACCGACTATAAAGAGGACAGCAGCTGAAGAAACTGCAGCCCATCACATGGCAGAGCGCCAGTCGTGTGGTTCTAAAAGACAGCGAGGGAATCCTTGCGTCGACACCATGGTTTCCAGGAGAGAGTGTTATGTGAAAAAAACAATGTGTGGCTGGAAGCTCACGCCTGTCATTCCAGCACTTTAGGAGGCCAAGGCAGGGGGACTGCTGGAAGCTTAGAGTTCAAGACCATCCTGGGCAACATAGCGAGACCCCATCTCTACAACAAAAACTTAAAAAAAAATAGCTGGGCTTGGTGGCACACACCTCTAGTCCCAGCTACTCGGGAGGCTGAGGTGGGAGGATGGCTTGAGCCCAGGAAATAGAGGCTACAGTGAGCTATGATTGCACCACTGCACTCCAGCCTGGGTGACAGAGCAAGACCCTGTCTCTGAAACAAAACCAAAAACCCAAAGTGCAGAAGAGCATATAAAGAATGCTCCGTCTAAGAAAGAGGAATACATGTGTATACAAAATTAAACACGCGAGAAAGCCAGGAGACAACTATGCTCAATACCAAAACGTGAGGAGGAGGCACGGGAGGGAGTGGCTCCCTGCGTCTGTCTTTAGGGGCAGTTTTGACATCTAGAAGGATGGTCACATGCTACAAACCTAACAGGACAGGGCGTGGGGTGTGGTGGGAGGCACGAGACTGAAAGCAAACGGGAAGGATGAACCCAGCTGTATTTCCAATGAAGGCACCACAACACTGATGGTGGAGAAGCCAATCCAAGGAACTCATGAGCACAGCACTTGACGGCACCCGCAGTTGTGGGCAGGGAGTGAACTCCACACAATCCCAACCTCTTCATGGTGGGTTTGTTTTTGCAACCCTGTGGCAAAGCTGTGCTGGAACTCTCGAGCAGGCGTGCACTGGACTCCCCAGCAGATGCCTGAGGATGCTGCTGTTGCTGGGGGCCAGGGTCCTCAGGGTGGAGATGGGGGGTAGGGGAGAACCGTGCAAGGTGGCACAGAATCCGCGCACAGCTCTGAGCTGTTTCAGATCTATACACGCATATTACATATGTACGTGTGTGTCTGCGTGTCGGCACGCCTGTTCTCCCTAGCCTGTCCACAGAAAGGGCCTAAAGCTCAGGCACCCTGTGGCATCAAGCACACCTCGTGTCGAGATCCTGGTCTCTAACGCTGTTCCCCACCAAAGGGAGCCAAGCCCCACAGAGCAACGGCGGAGGCCAGAGGCCCAAGAGGATGCCCTGCCATGCCTGGTCATGAGGAGGTGCTCGAAGGAGAGGCACGGCGCACAGGCAGAGTGTGGCAGGGTTCCCACCAGCAAATCTCGTACACTTTGAACACCAGGATAATTAAAGACAGGAGCAACTCACAGACCACTGAAGTCGGGAGGCAATCCACATGTGGCCAGTGATAAAAGAGAACGAGCGTGGATAACCACTGAATACCTGAGACACACAGATGAATGGATGGGGGAGGGAGCCCATGTCTGTGGGATGCTGGGGCCGGGAAGCGTGGATAACCACTGAATACCTGAGACACACAGATGAATGGATGGGGGAGGGAGCCCATGTCTGTGGGATGCTGGGGCCGGGAAGCCTGCTCTCCAGTCCTCACCATCTGGCCTCTGTGGGAGTCAGGAAGTGTCCGCATAGATGTTCGCCAGATGCAATGGGAAAACCAGGAGGCATCAGGTGGACAGGCAGCCCTAGGGTACCTGGGCCAACAGCCACAAGTTCTCAAAGAGCTCAGGAAGAAATCATGTCTTTATGCATGTGTGTGTACACGCATGTGTGGTGTGTGCACACGTGTGGTGTGTATGTATGGGGGTGTGCACGTGTGTGGTGTGTATGGTGTGTGCATGTGTGTATGCATGGTACATGTGCATGTGGTGTATGCATGGTGTGTGCACGTGCACACTGTGTGCGTGGATACGTGTGTGGTATGTATGCATGATGTGCATGTGTGCATTTGTGTGCATGTGTGTGTGGTGTGTATGCATGGTGTGTGCACATGTGCACTGTGTGCATGTGTAGTGTGTACGCATGTGTGCACATGTGCAGTGTGTGCATGCATGTGTAGTATGTATGGTGTGTACGCATGGTGTGCATGTGTGCACTGTATGTGTGCATGTGTGTAGTGTGTATGCATGGTGTGTTCACATGCATTGTGTGCATGTGTGGTGTGTATGCATGGTGTGTGCACGTGTGCATTGTATGTGTGCATGTGTGTGTAGTGTGTATGCATGGTGTGCCCATGTGCAGTGTGTGCATGCGTGGTAAGCATGGTGTGTGCATGTGTGCACGTGTGTAGTGTGTGCATGGTGTGTGCACATGTGCATTGTGTGTGTATGCGTGTAGTGTGTCTGCATGGTGTGTGCATGTGTGTGTAGTGTGTATGCATGTTGTGTGCATGTGTGTAGTGTATACATGGTGTGTGCACATGTGCATTGTGTGCATATGTGTGCAGCAGCAGCTAGTCCCCCGTCTCCAGTGCCCAGCAGCATCACATGTACTTTGGAGCTTTATAAATGCATGGTCAGTGAAGCTGACAGCACCAAGCTGTCCCTTTACCATAACACCTGGAATAGTCACCTGTGATAAGCTATCACACAGGAAACATTTTTTAAATTTCATTCTCATTATTTTCTGTAATCTTGAGAGGTTCCAATCAACATTTATTGCCTTATTCTTTTTCTCTTATTCCTTTTTGAATGTGTTTATCTCCTAAAATTGTATCTGTGATGGAGATGGGATGCCTGTGAATAAAAAAGTTGCAGTGGTGGCAGCAGGTCAGGGGGGCGGCAGGGGCCACCATGGTCTCCCCTGAGAGGGGGTGCTATCTTAGGTGCCCCAAGAGGCCCTCTGGCAGCAGGCGTGGGGTGCTGCCAAACTACTGCTCCCCCGGGTGGGCACGCCACGACACACGTGGCCTCCCGGCAGACAGGTGCCCAGGTGAGCCCGCTGCTCCTCATTAGTCATGAATGGCACCCGGTCTGGACGACAGATGACTGTCACCCACCAGCCCTGAGCAGGCCACCATCACCCTGGGCAGCGGTTCCCAGGGTGCCAACAAGACCTGGGCCCCTTGTTCTCTGGTGCTGCGAGCCCCAGGTGAGGCTGTGGAGGCCCTGGCCCTGCTCTGGTGTCTGTCAGAGGCAGGTGCACAGTACTTTGACTTGCTTGTCTGAATTGTCGTAATTGTGTTGGAACTGTGCCAGAACACTCAGCTCCTGGAAGGCCTGTGGCTGCTGGGGGCTACTTGGTCCCCCTCAGGATGGCCGGGGGAGCCTCTCCAGAAGCACCAGTTTTGTCTGCAGGTGGACGTTGAAGGGGGGCAGTTGGGTCAGGTTCAGACTCACACCTGTGGTGCCCACGATGCTGGCCAGGACCCGGTGTGTGTCCCTGTAGAGGGCCAGGAGCCCAGGGGCCGCCTCCATGAGGATGTGTGTGTACGCCAGCATGCCCACCCCCGGCTGCACGTCCTCCCTCTTGTCATACCTGTGGGATGAGAGCCGGTGGTCCAGCCCAGGGCCCCCAAATCGCCCCATCCCCCACCCCAGGTGCCAAGGGTGGCTTCCAGGAGGGTCGTGCTGTGTGTGAATCCTACCTCCAGGCACTGTTGACTTGGAGAAACCGAGACACGCCTGTCTGGGCAGCTGCCACGTCAATATGCAGAAGGACGTCTAGGAAAACCAGGCCTGCCGTCAGAGCCCAGCCCTGCGGTCGGAGCCACAGTGGTCCCCAGGCAGCATCTCCAGTACCCACCTGTCTGGGGGGGCACCAGCTGGTGCAGCCTTTGCATCGCGATGCCACCTGGGTAGTTGAAATGCGACACGTACAGGGCCGTGGCTGAGTAGGCGGCATTCACCACGAGGTGTCCGATCACAAGCAGAGACCCCACTTTGTACAGCCAAGACTTTTTATAGTTATTCAGCCTGAAAAAAGAATGGTTACACATCATAGGCAGAACGTGGTGACAATAATCTATCTACAAAACATAGTAGGAGCATAACCTGCTGTTCAGGTTCTCCAAGTCATAACAAAGAGTTCACCACCAAATAAACAGATTAACTGGTAAAAGTAGTTAAGATACTGCCTCAAGAATTGTCTGTGAAATTCTACCCAAGATGCCAAATTAAACTTTAGATTAGATTTTTTTTTTTTCACTCTGTCCCCCAGGCTGGAGTGCAGCGGCATAATCTCGGCTCACTTGCAAGCTCCGCCTTCAGGGTTCCCGCCATTCTCCTGCCTCAGCCTCCCGAGTAGCTGGGACTACAGGTACCCACCATCACGCCCAGCTAATTTTTTGTATTTTTAATAGAAACGGGGTTTCACCGTGTTAGCCAGGATGGTCTCGATCTCCTGATCTCGTGATCCGCCCATCTCGGCCTCTCAAAGTGCTGTGATTACAGGTGTGAGCCACCGTGCCTGGCCTAGATGAGATTTTTAAAAATATATTTTCTTTTTTTTTGAGACAGAGCCTCACTGTGTCACCCAGACTGGAGTGCAGTGGCACGATCTCAGCTAACTGCAACCTCCGCCTGCCAGGTTCAAGTGATTCTCCTGCCTCAAGCTGCCCGCTACCATGCCCAGCTAATTCTTGTATTTTTAGTAGAGATAGGCTTTCACTATGTTGGCCAGGCTAGTCTTGAACACCTGACCTCGTGATCTGCCTGCCTCAGCCTTCCAAAGTGCTGGGATGAGAGGCATGAGCCACCACGCCCAGCCTAAAAATATATTTTCAAACAATTCCAAGTGACTGTGTAGGTCAGAGTGTCACCCGCGCTGCCAAGTCCACTCCCAGCAGGTGAATGAGCTCTGTGGCACAGGGCGCCGCTAGTTCTCTCACAATAGACTGTGCCAATCTCAGGCTCCTACAGCAGAGTTAGCAGCTGCCAGAGACCGCGTGACCCACGAAGATGAGGCTCCTTATTAGCTGGTCCTTAACAGAAAAGCTTGCCAACCCTGGTCTAAACGCCCTGAACCCCTGATCAAGACTCTACCAGGCTCCTCGGAGCCCTCTTCTCCGCAGGCCCTGCCCTTTGCTATGGTTGGGATCTGCGTCCCCACCAAATCTCATGTCCAGCTGTGATCCCCAATGCTGGAGGTGGGGCCTGGTGGGAGGTGACTGGGTCACGGAGGTAAAGCCTTCAGGAATGGATTAGTGCCATGCCCTCCATGCTGTTCTCCTGATACTGAGGGAGTTCTCAAGATGTCTGCTTGTTTGAAAATGGGTGACGCCTCCCCGTCACTCTTCCTCCTGCTCTGGCCACACAAAACGTGCCTGCTTCCCTCTCACCTTCCGCCATGATGGAAAGTTGCCCCAAGCCTCCCTGGAAGCTGAGCAGACACCAGCATCACGCTTCCTGTACGGCCTGCAGAACCGCGAGCCAATCCTGTGCGGAACCAACAGCCAATCCTGTACAGCCTGCGGAACCGCCAGCCAATCCTGTACGGCCTGCGGAACCGCGAGCCAATCCTGTGCGGAACCAACAGCCAATCCTGTACAGCCTGCGGAACCGCCAGCCAATCCTGTACGGCCTGCGGAACCGCGAGCCAATCCTGTGCGGAACCAACAGCCAATCCTGTACAGCCTGCGGAACCGCCAGCCAATCCTGTACGGCCTGCGGAACCGCGAGCCAATCCTGTGCGGAACCAACAGCCAATCCTGTACAGCCTGCGGAACCGCCAGCCAATCCTGTACGGCCTGCGGAACCGCGAGCCAATCCTGTGCGGAACCAACAGCCAATCCTGTACAGCCTGCGGAACCGCCAGCCAATCCTGTACGGCCTGCGGAACCGCGAGCCAATCCTGTGCGGAACCAACAGCCAATCCTGTACAGCCTGCGGAACCGCCAGCCAATCCTGTACGGCCTGCGGAACCGCGAGCCAATCCTGTGCGGAACCAACAGCCAATCCTGTACAGCCTGCGGAACCGCCAGCCAATCCTGTACGGCCTGCGGAACCGCGAGCCAATCCTGTGCGGAACCAACAGCCAATCCTGTACAGCCTGCGGAACCGCCAGCCAATCCTGTACGGCCTGCGGAACCGCGAGCCAATCCTGTGCGGAACCAACAGCCAATCCTGTACAGCCTGCGGAACCGCCAGCCAATCCTGTACGGCCTGCGGAACCGCGAGCCAATCCTGTGCGGAACCAACAGCCAATCCTGTACAGCCTGCGGAACCGCCAGCCAATCCTGTACGGCCTGCGGAACCGCGAGCCAATCCTGTGCGGAACCAACAGCCAATCCTGTACAGCCTGCGGAACCGCCAGCCAATCCTGTACGGCCTGCGGAACCGCGAGCCAATCCTGTGCGGAACCAACAGCCAATCCTGTACAGCCTGCGGAACCGCCAGCCAATCCTGTACGGCCTGCGGAACCGCGAGCCAATCCTGTGCGGAACCAACAGCCAATCCTGTACAGCCTGCGGAACCGCCAGCCAATCCTGTACGGCCTGCGGAACCGCGAGCCAATCCTGTGCGGAACCAACAGCCAATCCTGTACAGCCTGCGGAACCGCCAGCCAATCCTGTACGGCCTGCGGAACCGCGAGCCAATCCTGTGCGGAACCAACAGCCAATCCTGTACAGCCTGCGGAACCGCCAGCCAATCCTGTACGGCCTGCGGAACCGCGAGCCAATCCTGTGCGGAACCAACAGCCAATCCTGTACAGCCTGCGGAACCGCCAGCCAATCCTGTACGGCCTGCGGAACCGCGAGCCAATCCTGTGCGGAACCAACAGCCAATCCTGTACAGCCTGCGGAACCGCCAGCCAATCCTGTACGGCCTGCGGAACCGCGAGCCAATCCTGTGCGGAACCAACAGCCAATCCTGTACAGCCTGCGGAACCGCCAGCCAATCCTGTACGGCCTGCGGAACCGCGAGCCAATCCTGTGCGGAACCAACAGCCAATCCTGTACAGCCTGCGGAACCGCCAGCCAATCCTGTACGGCCTGCGGAACCGCGAGCCAATCCTGTGCGGAACCAACAGCCAATCCTGTACAGCCTGCGGAACCGCCAGCCAATCCTGTACGGCCTGCGGAACCGCCAGCCAATCCTGTACGGCCTGCGGAACCGCGAGCCACTCCTGTACGGCCTGCAGAACCGCCAGCCAATCCTGTACGGCCTGCGGAACCGCCAGCCAATCCTGTACGGCCTGCGGAACCGCGAGCCAATGAAGCCTCCTCTTTATAAATTACCGGTCTCCGGTGTTTCTTTACAGCAGTGCCAGAGCAGACTAGTGCACCCGTGAACAAACTCTGGGGCCATTCCTGAGCTCGAGGCCGCTCCTAGGATGACCCCCAGCCTCCTAAGTGCCTGCCCCAAAGAGCTCAGCACTGCCAGGGCGTTCGCCCTTCATTCCTGCCCAGAGCCGGAGTGGGCAGTCACTGTGGAAAGCTGGCACCCCCAGGACTGTCGCAAGGCCCTGGGCCCTGACGCCGGGGCGGGGGGGTGTGGCGCGGGGCGGCCTGCTCTTGCTCCCAGGGTGACCGGGCTGAGGACCTGACTTCGGAGGGGCCTTGCTCTACCCTGCACCCCCTCATTTAGACGCCCCAAGTTTGTCCTCCTCCGGATAAGGCCAACTGGCACAGCGGGGGCCCTTGCACGGAGCAGCCCTCACGCCCAGCACACCAGGCCTCAGACACTCCTGCCTTTGGTTTCAGCAGAGCTGGGTCCGGTTCACACTGGATCTTCTTCCCTGCTGGAGAAGTCTGTCACCAAATACAATCCATCTGCGCCACTCTCCCCGTCTTTCCCACCCTCTTTTCCATGACTCGGGCTGGAGTCTGCTCCCCCTTCAGCCCTGAGCCGACCCCTGGGACGGGAGGGAGCCAAAGGCACAGAAAAGCAGAGGCAGAGCTCCCAGGAGCCCCCACTGAGGCACAGTTACAGCAGCTGGAGGAGCCCCCAACCTGGGCATGGCCACAGCAGCCAGAGGAGCCCCCAGTGAGGAACAGCCATGGCAGCTGGAGGAGCTCCCAGGGGCTCCACGGAGGCACGGCCACGGCAGCTGAAGGAACCCCCAGCGAGGAACAGTCAGCAGCCAGAGGAGCTCCCAGGCCCAAGGGCAGTACAGAGCAGTGGGAGCTGAGGGGCACCATCCCATCCCCTGAACAGGTGTCACTGGAAAGCGCCTGACCGCTGCCTGGGATCAGGGACCACGTTGTGGGATGTTCTCTCCAGCCACAGTGGGCACCTCTCAGTGCCTCAGGCCCCGGCCCTCCTGGCCCGCAGCCCTGCCACCCCTCAATGTCCAGTGTGGCCTGAGTTGGCCTCCTGTTCCCATCAACGCAGCAAGCTCTGAATGGGCACAGAGCTGGCCAGCCTCAGCCCCGGGTCCTTCCCCAGCACCCACAGGGCCAGCAGTGATAGACTCTCCTGGACCTGAGCCCCGGGTCCTTCCCCAGCACCCACAGGGCCCGGCAGTGATGGACTCTCCTGGGCCTGAGCCCCAGGTCCTTCCCCAGAACCCACAGGGCCCAGCAGTGATGGACTCTGCTGGCTCCCTGAGGCTTGCAACACTGAATGGCAGCTGTACTCAGACCGCCCCACCCTCAGTCCAGGCAGTGCCCTCCCCAGGCCCTGGCAGGCTCCCAGCTCCACCTCCATCACCTGCTGCCTTCAGTCCCTCCCCCCAGGAAACCCACCCACCCGCCACAGGACTCCAAGCCTGGGCCACACTGGGCCCTCTGCACCCAGCCACACGCACCTCCCTGACCATCCCCCTCTTCCAGCCAGATGACCTGCCTTGACAAATGCCCTCAACCCTGAGGCCCTGTCAGGATGGTCATGAACGTCCTTCCTCCACCTAACCCGTCACCCTCAGAGCCTCCAAGACCTGGCCGCCCCTGCCCTCTGCCGTCGCTACCTGTGTGAGTGTCCCTCCCCTGTGACAGAGGTGGGGACCGCTGGTGCATCACCATATGTGGACTAGTCACCAAATTAACCCAAGACAAAGACCACCTGAGCAAAGCCCTCTGTCAGCAGGTCACCAGGCCGGCCCATCCCATGCAGACCTCAGGGAGGAGAGAGGACTGGGGCCACCCTCTTTTGACATAAGCACCTAATTCAACATGCCCTGTGTTTATCTTAAAAAATAGCCCCGGTGGCTCACACCTGTAATCCCAGCACTTTGAGAGGAGGAGGCAGGAGGATGGCCTGACTCCCTAGGAGTTGAGGAGTGCAGTGAGCCACGATCGCACTGCTGCACTCCAGCGTGGGTGACAGAGCAAGACCCTGTTTCAAAACCGAAACACACACATACACCCCCCACACAGTAAATCAGTGAACCTGTTTCCAATGAAACTAAAAATGCATGTCACAAAAAGAGTGCTCACAAGTAGGAGCAGCCTCTGGCAGCTGTGATGTTGAGAGCAGGGAAGGCATAGATGATGAAGCGTAGCTCCTTGTGCGGCAGGAGGGAGTAGAGCGCCACGAAGCCCAGTGCCAGCACCGTCAGTGCGTGCGTCCTTCTGTCCACCAAGCCCAGGGGGACGAAGAGCAGGCTGCAGCCCAGGCCGCGGGGCAGGGCTGAGTAGAAGTACCACAGCAGTGGGGAGGTCTGCGGGCTGGGTTAAGGAGGCCACGCACCTGTCCACGATAAGCCCGTGGGCTGGGTGGCGGGGTCAAGGCAGAGAAGATGCCTGAAGACAGTTGTGCTGAGAGACGCAGCCTGGGTCATGGCTCACGTGCACAGACACCACTCAGGCCCCAGGCCCCCTCCTAAAAGACACACCCAGGCCACGGCGCGGGTGCACACATACCACTTGGGCTTCGGGCCCCCTCCAGGCAAGACCAAGGCAGAAAGGGCCGTGGGATGTTCGGTCTCTGCACCCTTTCTTCACCGTTAAAAACAGATGGTCAGCCAGGCACAGTGGCTCACCTCTGTAATCCCAGCACTTTGGGAGGCCAAGGTGGGCGGATCACGAGGTCAAGGGATCGAGACCATCCTGGCCAACATGGTGAAACCCCGTCTCCGATACAAATACAAAAATTAGCTGGGCGTGGTAGCAAGTGCCTGTAATCCCAGCTACTCAGGAGGCTGAGACAGGAGAATCACTTGAACCAGGGAGTCGGAGGTTGCAGTGAGCCAAGATCATGCCATTGCACTCCAACCTGGCAACAGGGTGAGACTCTGTCTCAAAAAACAAACAAACAAACAAAAACAGATGGTCACGGGTGACACACGTGTTGGGGATTTGTTATGCTATTCCATCTACGCGTGTAGATTTGACACGCTTTCTAAGAAAGTGCTTTTTAAATGCAGATTGTCCGGGCCAGGTGTGGTGGCTCACACCTGTAATCCCAGCACTTTGGGAGGCTGAGGTGGGCAGATCACTTGAGGTCAGAAGTTTAAGACCAGCCTGATCAACATGGTAAAACCCCATCTCTACTAAAAATACAAAAATTAGCCAGGCGTGGTGGCGCGCGCCTATAGTCCCAGCTACTCGTGAGGCTGAGGCAGGAGAATCGCTTGAACCAGGGAGGCAGAAGCTGCAGTGAGCTGAGATCACACCACTGTACTCTAGCCTGGGCGACAGAGCCAGACTCGGTCTCAAAAAAAAAAAAAAAAAAGGCAGATTGCCCAAGGAGCAGAAGAAAGGCTGGGTTAATCTGGGGCAGGGCTGTTTCCACAGGACTGAAAGAGGGCAGCTGGGACCTCACCGCCCATGGTCAGCATTTCCCAGGAGCAAGTGGAAGGGAGGGGCTCCATCCTGACCCTGCAGCCAGGCTGCACAGAAGGGAGAAGCAGCTGCTTCCACCACCCAAGGAGGCCCAGGAGGTGTGGCTGGGGGTCCCACCCATCGCCCTCCTGCACGGACACTGAAGGATACCCCCCAGTTGGAGCTTTTGTTCAGGACAGTGTTGTACCAAAACACCTTTCCTTCTGGCCACGTGAGCTCCCGCCAAAAATAAGAATCCACGGCAACCGTCAGTCCTGATAAAACAAAATAGAGTTTCTTACTCGCAAACACAGCCATCAGTAAACACCCCACCACAGTGCAGCCCCCATCACTACAGAAACTACAAGCTGCTTTCAAAGAAAAGAGGTTGGGCTGGGTGGGAAGATTGCTGGAGCCTAGGAGTTGGAGGTTGCAATGGACCACGATCACGCCACTGCACTCTATCCTGGGTGACAGAGCAAGCTATCTCTAAAACAAAAAAAAAGGAAAAAGACGCCAGCTGTGTTGAGGACACCACTGCCCAGAACCACCGCCTGGTGCAGGGACAAGCCACCCTCTGCTCTTGTGGCCTCCCCCAGCCCAAGGACAAGGGACAGACCAGTGAAAAGGGGCTCCCAAGGTACAGGGTGGGGCCCCCTGGAAACCCTGGGCAGGAGGCTTAGGACTGAAATGTTTTAATACTGCTAAAGTTAGTCATTTTATTTCATGGGGATGAAAACGTCCCAAATTTCTCTTGACCTTGGTAAAACAAGGCAAAACAAAATCCAGTTAGAAGCATCCCACAGCGACTGACTTACCTAAACAGAGGATCCCCGCCGGGATGGCGTGGCGAAGGGCTCTGACTACAGAAATCTTTCGGTTGCCCAAGGCCAGCAGCAGCAGGAGGCCCAGGAACAGGCACAGCTCCGCCCTGAACACGATGATGGTGAAGGCTGACAGCCAGATGAAGCGGGCCCACTCGTGCCGCAGCCAGGCTGCCAGGGCCAGCAGGACTGCAAGACAGCGCGGGAGGGTGCCCATCAGACACAGGGCCCACCTGGCCCAGAAAACACCCTGGGAAGCGAAGAGACCTTGCTCTAACCAGCAGCTGTTCCTTTTCTTATCATAAAAGTCACACAAATATCCCAGAAAACAAACCACTCAGAGCCGCCCCCCGCACCCACACTGTTGACTGGGAAGTGCATCCCAACCCAGCAGGGAAAACAAAGAGCCCGGTTTCAGGCCACGGACCATCCTGAGGAGCCCAGCGGGGAGTGGCCATCACCAGGGAGGCGCTGTCATCAGCCGCGGAGCCCCTGACTCGGGGAGCCCCTGACTCGGGGAGCCCCTGACTCGGGGAGCCCCTGCCTGGCACCGTGGGTGTGCAGGCACGGCCGGCAGCGACGTACCTACGGGCAGGGCCAGCACGTTGGGCAGTGTCCGCGTGCAGTAGAACATCAGGTGGAACTGCACCGCTGTCACCCAGCAGAACATGGTGGCCACCATGGCCCCAAACTGCCGTCTCACTTCCTTTTGTAACGTCCAGAGTCCAAAAATCACGCCGAGTCCAAGCACTCCTCTAACTAAACAAAGACAGTGACAGCACGTGAGCCTGTAGCGGAGGAGCATCCAGTGGGTCCTCCTACGTGGGTCCTCCTACGTGGGTCCTCCTACGTGGATCCTCCTACGTGGATCCTCCTACGTGGGTCCTCCTACGTGGGTCCTTCTACACATATCTTTCTATATGGATTTTTCTATGTTGCTGCAACGCCAGCTGACGGCCATGTCAGGCAAAGCAGCCTTGAGGGCATTATCTCCATGTCTAAAACAGACATCTGGCCCCAGGCCCCCTGCGCTCCTGTCAGGAACTGAAATGCCCAAGCCTGGTGCCATGAGGGCTCTTGCGGGGGCTGCTCTCTGAAGCGTGAGGACACAGAACTTGGGGGTGCCACAAGCTGAGCCCTACACTAAACCAGAGACCCCATCGGGCTGTGGCATCTCCAGGGGCAATGTTTGCAAGGGCTGGGCTCAGATCTTGCTCTAACCAGCAGCCGTGAGGAGGTGGGATGTGGCGGGAACACAGGCTCCCAGGCAGGAAGGGGGTCAGGACCCCTCTCCCCACTCAACAGCGGGAGCCACCTCTGGGCTGCTGGTCTGATGGGGAGGCGGTGAGGGGGCAGGTGTGCCCAGGACAGTACCCAGCCGACCACACATCCTCACCGTGGACTGGCCCGTCAGCCGCTGGCAAGAGAGGCTGAAAACAGGAAGAAAAATGAACTTCTGGGTATCTCTCACTGCCTTTCCGGAAGGCCAAAGGGACTTCGAAGCCCCCATGTGAGAGGCAACTGGGTCCAGGCAGCTGTGGGGGCCAACAGAGAGATACCCAGGCATTGCCAAGGGGGCCACAGACGTCTGAGTGCTGGACCTGCTGTTCCCAGAACACCCCGTATGCATACCAGGCGTTCTTTTCACTGATTGCTGGATTCGGACTACAAATGTCTTTTTTTTTTTTTTTTTTAAGGACAGAGCTTCCCTCTGTTGCTCAGGCTGGAGTGCAGTGGCACAATCTCAGCTCACTGCAAGCTCTGCCTCCCGGGTTCAAGCAATTCTGCTACCTCAGCCTCCCGAGTAGCTGGGATTACAGGCACACGCTGCCACACCCAGCTAATTTTTGTATTTTTAGTAGATACAGGGTTTCCCCATGTTGGCCAGGATGGTCTCAAACTCCTGACCTCAGGTGATCACCCCGCCTCGGCCTCCCAAAGTTCTGGGATTACAGGTGTGAGTCACCGCGTCTGGCCTGAATGTCTTAACAGGACATTTTTCACTGATACCCAGGAGTGGGTCTGGCTCCAGCTGCTGCATTTTTGGTGCTGGAATTCCCCTGGGCTCTTTAAACAATTCACAGACCCCGGCAAAGCCCCACTTCCCCTTTTTCCCATCAGGTCCATCCCCTGCGTCTCTTCTCTTGGTTTTCCATCTTCCCAAATGCCCAACAATCTCAACCCCGTGCCCAACAAGGGCAGCCTCAGCTCCAGGATCAGCCTCGGCCCCAGGATGACCTTCAGTCCCCAGGATGATGTGCTCTTCATCCAGAGAGGAAGGATTTTGGCCTGTGGCAGGGGCTTGGGGTGGGGGGGCACTAGCAATTCCAGGTCATCTTAGTGGGGATCAGGAAGGACCCAGGGTGGGCTCCTGTTCACTGGCTGAAGCTGCAGCCCTCCGAGTTTCTGTCCAGCCGGAGTCTGCCCAGCTCTGCCCAACCTCCCGGCCTCTTGCTGCCACCCCTGGAATACGCAGAAACTTCCAGGGGAATGTGGACTCAGCCCTGGGATTGCCTGTGGACTTCCTTTCCCTGGCTCATGGGCCCCCAACTCCTCCCCATCTGGGGCTCCCTGACGCCTCCACAGGACATGCACGGCTTATCCAGCTGTCCCCATGCCATGGTGGGTTTCCGTTCCCAATCTGCCCTTCAAGAAGCAGAACTGCTGCTTCCCCAGGAACGTGTTCCTTCCCCAGGAAGGTGTTGCTTCTTAAAGCTCTCCATGCAGGCTGGACAGACTCACTGGAAGCATGTCTGGGTATTAAAAGCAATAAAAATGTACTGAAATGAAAAAGTGGTGATTGCTGACTTTAAAAACTCAGGTTGTGTGGCTGGGCATGGTGGCGCATGCCTGTAATCCCAGCACTGTGGGAGGTGGGACGATCACTTGAGCCCAGGAGTTCAAAGCTGCAGTGAGCTATGATTGCACCACTGCACTCCAGCCTGGGTGACACACCAAGGCCCTGTCTCAAAACAAAACAAAACAAAAAACAAAAAAAAAATCGGTTTTCAGAACAATATATAATATGTACAAAATGTTCTAAAATTGTTTTTTTTAGTCCTCAAGTGGGCACAGAGAAAGATCCAGGATTTGCACGCAGGCCCTGCAGCGGGTTCTAAAATTGTTTTAGTCCTCATGTGGGCACAGAGAAAGACCCAGGATTTGCACGCAGGCCCTGCAGCGGGTTCTAAAATTGTTTTTTTTAGTCCTCATGTGGGCACAGGGAAAGACCCAGGATTTGCACGCAGGCCCTGCAGCGGCCTCTGGGAATGTGAGGTTCTGTTTGTAACGTTCCCCAAGGCAAATGGTGCTGTTTCTGCAGGAATAAAGGCTGTTGACCCCATGGGGTTCGCCAGGTGAGGCAGGCGCAGTAGGCTCAGGTGGCGGGAGCTGCCTCACAGACAGACGGCATTTCTCTTGTACCTGCCCTGGGGAGTGGGTGCCGTCATCCCTAATTTCACAGTCAAGAGTGTGGAGGCACAGAGGGGCTGGCTCAGATGTCCCAGGCCTGACCTGAGCGCCTGCTCTGAGCCGCCATGCCACAGTGATTGAGGGCAGGCAAGACTGTAACAGACAGCGTTCCTGGGCGGGGGGACGGCGGCCTCGCTGAGGTCACCCGATGACACCACGATCCCTCACTCCCTCCTCCTTTGTTGAAGACCCCCTTACCTACTAGCTGAGAGTAAAACTTGGACATTTCTAACAGCAAAAGCACGTAAACCGCAGGGCTGGAGAATGCTGCGATCACCACTGGCCCGAGGAACGTCCTGGGGACGACTCCAGGGAACTCGAGATGGTCGTACTGTGAGGAGAAGAGCAGGTCAGTGCACCTGGGCCCTGCCAGCTGGTAACATGAGGTTTTCCCCAAGGACAGCAGGGGCCCCTCACCTGCTCCAGGTCTCGCCAGTGGTACAGCAGGTCATGTGTGGCCTGCAGGTTGAAGC
Organism: Rhinopithecus bieti; assembly: GCF_001698545.2. Lineage (NCBI taxonomy): Eukaryota > Metazoa > Chordata > Mammalia > Primates > Cercopithecidae > Rhinopithecus > Rhinopithecus bieti. The sequence continues at coordinate 70,386 of NW_016815853.1, read as the reverse complement.
TCTCCTCCACTTTGGTGTAGGGACAGGTGACCAGGTGGACAGTGGCTACAGCCACCAGCAGCCCCAGCAGCAGGGGCCGCCTGCCTGATGACCCCTTTCCAGCCATTCCAGGCTTTCAACTTCACGTACCTTCAGAGGGCAAAAGTGTGAGACACCAGCCATTAGCACCGCCGCTCCATGCGTGCTGGAAAAGTGAAAGCAGATTCCTGAATTTTGAAAGTCATGCTTGTGCTCGTTTGTGAGATCTGGGTAAAGAGTTAGCAGGAATTCTCTGAACTACTGTCTTAGTTGCACTACTACAAATCTGAAAACGCATAAAGATGGAAAATTCGGGGAAAAAAATCACACTTGAGAAGCTTTCATATTGCAACCAGTGATGTGACACTTTCAGCTCTGTGAATGTTTTTTTGGGGAGAAGGAGCTCAGCAGCAGAACCTTGAGTCTGAGCAGGCCTGGGCCACGAGGGCAACGGAGGTTGGTAAATGGCCCCTGCCCTCCAGTCTAAATCAGGCAGGAGAGTCAGCAAAACCCAGGCTTGGCCCCGAGGGAACTGGCTGAGGAAGACTGAATGGGAGGCTGACCGGGGCTGGTTAGCTGGGTGGGAGGCACAAAGCTGGAGGGTGGCGGACGGGGGACCCAGAAGGGTAGAAGGCTGAACACAGTACAGCTGCCGGGACAAAGGGCTCAAGTGGTCAGCAAAGCCCCTACTCCCAGGAATGGCGGGATGCGGCTGTGGATGCCTGCGCCGAACCCCACGCTGGGGGCTGGGAGAAGCCATGGCCGGCTTTCCCAAAGGTGGCACCACACCAGCCATGAGCCTGCATGTGAGCCTGGGGAGACTGGCAATGGGTCCCCCAAATACTAACAGCTTCCTGAGAGGCCAGCAACATGTCCAGCTGCTACACGTGAAAGGCCGAGGGAGGGAAGGGGGCAAATTCTTCATGTTTCTGGATTCTTTTAAAACACGTTTGATTTTATTCAGTCCAAACCAGAAGGGCCAGAAGCAAAGGGAGAGAGAGCCCCAGGGCTTACCGTTTGTTAAAACTACTTAAAAAAAATTTTTTTTTTTTTAAGAGACAGCGTCTTACTCTGTCTCCTAAGCTGGAGTGCAGTGGTGTGATCGTGGCTCACTGCAGCCTCAGACTCCTGGGATCCTTTTGCCCCAGCCTCCTGAGTAGTTGCAGCTACAGGTGTGGGTCACCACACTCAGCTAAGTTTTCTTATTTTTTATAAAGACAGGGTCTTGCTTTGTAGCCCAGGCTGGTATGGAATTCCTGGCTTCAAGCAATCTTCCCACCTTGGCCTCCTGAAGTGTTGGGATTATAGGCATGGGCCACCGTGCCCAGCCAAAACTACCTTTTGATCAAATGGAGACTTAAGAAGTCTACAATGATGGCAACCAAAAGAAAATCCGTAGATTAGAAGGAAGAGGAACCCTACTTGATATGGTGGGCAGGGAGTGGACAGAAAAAGAAAGTTTTAATAATTTTACAATGACTAAAATGGTATGCAGTTCTTTCCTTTGCCAAATATAAAAACCTGGTGCCAGGTGCGGTGGCTCATTCCTGTAATCTCAGCACTTTGGGAGGCTGAGGTGGTCGGATCATGAGGTCAGGAGATCGAGACCATCCTGGCCAACATGGTGAAACCTTGTCTCTACTAAAAATACGAAATTAGCTGGGCGTGGTAGCGCGTGCCTATAATCCCAGCTACTCGGGAGGCTGAGGCAGGAGAATCGTTTGAGTCCCGGAGGCAGAGGCTGCAGTGAGCCAAGATTGTGCCACTGAAATCCAGTCTGGGCCACAGAGCAGGACTCTGCCTCAGAAATAAAAAAGAAAATAAATAAATAATAAAAAACTTAAAAAAATAAACTTGGTATCAAACAAAGAGAAAGGCTGAAGCACTAGGTTAGGAGTCACTGTCCACCAGATGAGGGAGTGCCCACTCAGCTGTCTCCTACTTGCTAAGACACAAGCTTTATGACAGTGGGGGGTTTTTGATGCTGGATTATTTTTCCCACCAGTGCAGCCTCAGCACCAAGGACAGAGCCCAGCCTCTGCGGCCTGAAGGCTGCCTCTCTGCCACCTCCCCTGCTGGACTCATCCTGTGGGCAGGGCTTGTTTGGTGGACTCACTGCTGAATCAGCAGAGCCTGCTGCACAGTAGGCACTCAACAAGGCTGCCGAAGAAGAAATAGGTAAAAACTCTTACACAGGGATCTCATCACACCAGCTCACGTGCTTATTAAAAATATGTTCCAGCGGCCGGGAGCGGTGGCTCATTCCTGTAATCCCAGCACTTTGGGAGGCCGAGGCAGGTGGATCACAAGGTCAGGAGATCGAGACCATCCTGGCTAACATGGTGAAACTCCGTCTCTACTAAAAATACAAAAAATTAGCCAGGCTTGATGGTGGGCGCCTGTGGTCCCAGCTACTCGGAAGGCTGAGGCAGGAGAATTGCTTGAACCTGGGAGGCAGAGGTTGCAGTGAGCGGAGATTGCGCCACTGCACTCCAGCCTGGCGACTGAGTGAGACTCTGTCTCAAACAAAAAATATGTTCGTGCTTTGATTTCAACTTTCGAAGGCACGAGAAGACCAAGGGTGAGTCCAGATTCTCTACCAGAAGCATGGGAAGACCAAGTCAACACTGGCAAGCGCGAAAACCATAACCAACCCCCCACTGGGCAAGGGTGAGTGGACGCTGTCCTGCACTAGTCCACTCTGCTCGGCAGCTGGTCAGCAGCTGTGGCTAATACAAGTGACAGGTGCCTCGGGAGCACCTACAGGTTAAAACAGGCCCAGGCCATGACACTTTATTTTTTATTTATTTTTCTACTTTTTGTGAGACGGAGTCTCGCTCTATCACCCAGGCTGGAGTGCAGTGGCGCAATTTCAGCTCACTGCAAGCTCCGCTTCCCGGGTTCACACCATTCTCCTGCCTCAGCCTCCCGAGTAGCTGGGACTACAGGCGCCCACCACCACGCCTGGCTATTTTTTTTTTTTTGTATTTTTTAGTAGAGACAGGGTTTCACCGCATTAGCCAGGATGGTCTCAATCTCCTGACCTCGTGATCCGCCCACCTCGGCCTCCCAAAGTGCTGGGATTACAGGTGTGAGCCACCGCGCCCAGCTGGCTATGACACTTTAAAATGGTGGTTTACAGAACAATGGCATTTCAGATTAGGGAATGACCTGCAATGGTTCTCTTGCCCCATCAATCCAGATTTTAAGGCCTCTACTGAAGTTGGTCAAATCAGGCCAGGCATGGTGGCTCACACCTGTAATCCTAGCACTTTGGGAGGCTGAGGCAGGCGGATTGCTTGAGGTCAGGAGTTCGAGACCAGCCTGGCCAACATGGTGAAACCCTGTCTCTACTAAAAATACAAAAATTAGCCGGGCCAGGTGGTGGGTGTCTGTAATCCCAGCTACTTAGGAGGCTGAGGGAGGAGAATCACTGGAACCTGGGAGGCAGAGGTTGCAGTGAGCCGAGATCGCACCACTGCACTCCATCCAGCCTGGGTGGCAGAGTGAGGCTCCGTCTCAACAAAAAAAAAAAAGAAGAAAGAAAAGAAAAGAAATTGGTCAAATCAGATGTTACTTTTTTTTTTTTTAATTGAGACGGAGTTTCACTCTTGTTGCCCAGGCTGGAGTGCAATGTCGTGATCTCGCTCAATGCAACCTCCACTTTCTGGCTTCAAGCGATTTTCCTGGCTCAAACTCCGGAGTAGCTGGAATTACAGGCATGTGCCACCACGGCCGGCTAATTTTTGTACTTTTTTAGTAGAGACAGGGTTTCACCACATTGGCCAGGCTGGTCTCGAACTCCTAACCTCAGGTGATCCGGCCACCTTAGCCTCCCAAATTGCTGGGATTACAGGCATGAGCCACCGCGCCCGGCCCAGATGTTACTATTACTAATAATAATCATTAGCCTCTCAGCAGGAAACACAAATGATCCGATGCAAATCACAGCTGCTGCCCACCAAAGACCAGGAAAAGCCATGTTATCTGCACTCCTTCCTTCCAGACAGGAGTTCTGTGAAATCCAGACACTGCACATTTCCCCTAATTTAAACCAGGGGTTCCTGAACATTAGCAAGTGTTCATCACCTCAAGCGCCTGTAGAAATGCAGATCCCCAGCCCCCAAAGACACTGAGTGGACCCCAGCCCCAGGTGGAAAGTCCAGCCCCCAGATGGGGAGCCCGGCCCCAGGTGAGGGGTCCAGCCCCCGGGTGAGAGGTCCAGCTCCGGGTGAGGAGCCCGGCCCCAAGTGAGGGGCGCAGTCCCAGGTAAGGAGCACCGGGCTGTGACGCGTGGACATACGCGGTGAGGTCTCAGGAATCCAACGCCAGCGCCAGCTCGGGTCGCGCCCCCGCCCGCCTCCTCCCTGGTCTCGCCGCGCGCCCGCCTGAGGGCCCCGGTCGCGGCAGCGCGCACTGACCTCCGCAGCTCCCGGCGGCGTCCTTTGGAACGCGGCTGCCTTGGCCGGCCTCGGCAGGAAGCGGGACGACGGAAACAGAACAGAGCGAAGCCTTTGCCCGAATCTAAAGTGGCCACCGCAACCCCGGCCGCTGCGGCCGCGAGGACCCTCTGTGCCCTGAGTAAACATGGCCGCCGCGGGCTGCGCGCAAGGGGCGGGGCGCAGGAGGCGGGGTTGGACCTGCACGCCCCGCCCCCGGCCTCCCCGGGGACGCTGACCCGGGGCCTTCCCATTGGTCGCCTCTCGTGGCGAGCTCGGACTGGTCCACATCAGGCCGGGGCGGGTCCCATCCACCAATAGCGGCTCGGGGCTGGCGAGCGGGGCGGGGCCTCGCCGGCACGGTCAAGTAGCCAAGGGGACCGGCCGGCGGCGGGGCTCGGAGCGGGTGGGCGGCCGGGAGGCCGGAGCCGCGCGGCCGCAGGACCTGGAGCTCCGGCTGCGTCTGCCCGCAGTGATAGCCACCATGCGCCTGCCGCGCCGGGCCGCGCTGGGGCTCTTGCCGCTTCTACTGCTGCTGCCGCCCGCGCCGAAGGCCGCCAAGAAGCCGACGCCCTGCCAGCGGTGCCGGGGGCTGGTGGACAAGTTTAACCAGGTGGGCAGGGGCCGGGCGGGGTCGTCCACCGTGGGCCCGGGGTCCACCTCACCCTGGATCCGGGGTTGCCCCACCTTGGCCCCGGGGTCCCCCTCACCCTGGATCCGAAGTTCCCCTCACCCTAGACCTGGGCCCCCCTCACCCTGGATCCGGGGTCGCCCCACCGTGGGCCCGGGGTCCCCTCACCGTCGATCCAGAGTCACCCCACCATGGTCCCGGAGTCCCCCTCACCCTCGACCCGGGATCCACCCCCACCGTGGACCCAGGGTTGACCCCACCGTGGGCCTGAGGTCCCCTCACCCTCGACCTGGGGTCGCCCTCACCTGGGCAGGGGGTCAGGTGGTACCAAGCCCTATGGGCACTGTCTCCTCGCAGGGGTTGGTGGACACCGCAAAGAAGAACTTTGGCGGCGGGAACACGGCTTGGGAGGAAAAGACGCTGTCCAAGTATGAGTCCAGGTGGGTGCTCTGGAGCAGCCCGGTCGGTCTTGGCCGTGTCCTGCCTTTGGTGCTTGTGTTAATAACAGGGAGACAGAACAGCCCCCCAGGCACCAGTCACCTGTCTGAGTTGCCTAGGCTTCTGCCTGAGGACTAATGGCTGGATCCCCTCCGGCCTTCCAGCTTCTGCTCTGGTCCCTACCCCCTCAACAGACAGTGGCTTTTCAAAATGTAAACTGGAACACCAGCCCCACTTGTGTGAACCGCTCCTGGCCCCTGACAGTGGGGTCCCCTTACTCTCTCTGCCTGGAATCCCGGCCCCCCGCGCCTGCACCCGGGTTGGTGTATTGGTTCGGATTTTTCTTCACTGGCTTGTGGCGCTGACCGTGAGCCCGCGTGGGCCTGTGTTTCAGCGAGATTCGCCTGCTGGAGATTCTGGAGGGGCTGTGCGAGAGCAGCGACTTCGAATGCAACCAGATGCTGGAGGCGCAGGAGGAACACCTGGAGGCCTGGTGGCTGCAGCTGTGAGTGCCTTAAAACCTCTTAGAAGATACTTTTTATTTTCCAACTTAGAATTTGAAATAACCTCAGACTTAGAAAGGTACAGGAACAGTATGGAGCTCCCACCTGCCTTGCACCCACCTTATCCCTGCAGTACTGTTTTTTATCACCAGAGTCAGTGATCAAAACCAGGAAATTAACGAGAAGATTCTGTCCACACCTAGACTCTTGTTTCCTGGATCTTGCAATACTCTAGAGCCTATGTTATGTTCAGCAGCATGTTTGTATTAAAGAGCCGTGTCTGGTGGGATTCGGTGAATGTTTTCCTCCATCCTCAGAAAGAACGAGTATCCTGACTTATTGGAGTGGTTTTGTGTGAAGACGCTGAAAGTGTGCTGCTCTCCAGGAACTTACGGTCCGGACTGTCTCGGTGCGTTTCTGCTTAGGGAAATCCCATCTCCTACGTCACTTCCCCTCTTCCTCTCACAATTCTTGGGGGATGAAAGCACAGAGGGGACCTGGGGGACATCAGCTTTCTGTAGGGTCTGGGACCCTGCCGGACGGCTGCCTCCCCCATCCCCAACACAACTTGGAGCACTTCGCACCCTCCCGCTGCAGCCTCACCGCTCCCCTCACGCTTTAGTGTAAAACTCTGAGTATGTCATCCCAGCTGTGCTGTTAACTCAGGGGTTCACTGACTCAGGTTGTTCACAGCTGAGTCCACTCACCTGAGAGTCTGTCCTGACTGACCTGTCCAGGTGCTTCTCCCTGTGTGCACAGAGGTGACCACACCACGGCTTCTGTGGCTGCCATTGCAGAGAGCCCAGGGCAGTAGGTGTCTATCAGGCTGGGTGCACGGCCTTGAGCCTTAATGGGTGCTGCAGGACAGGGCTCTTCTGTGAAAAAGTGTGCAGAAACTGAAGCCACGGTTTAATGTTTATAAAAGGCAATCACGTGGTCAAGCAGGATCAGGTAGCAGAAGTTTCAGGTTTAGACCCCCGACCTGCCCCCCATCAGCCTCCTGCCAGCCTCTGCGTCTATCCCTGGCAAGCACTGGAGGCTGCAGCTGATGTTCCCACTCTCCCTGCAGTCTCCGCCCCGACGCATCGGTGTCCCCATCACCATGTTTCAGCTGAGGCTGCCCAACGCCACACAAAGTGCAGTCATGCGTGACGACCAGTCGCGTTCTGAGAAATGCATCATTAGGCGACTTTGTCATGGTGCAAACATGGCAGAGTGCACTTCACACGCCTAGGTGGTGCAGCCACTCCGCACCTAGGCTGCCTGGCAGGGCCTGTTGCTCCCAGGCCGTACACCCGCGTGGCACGTGAGGGTGCTGAGTACTGTGGGCCGTTGTGACGTGGTAAGAATGTGTCACCTGAATACATCTAAACATAGAACAGGTAATAAGGCGTATCGTGATGTCACTAGGCAATAGGAGCTGCTCAGCTTTATTATCATCTTAGGGGACAGCTGTGCCATGCAGGGTCCCTTGTTGACCTAAACGTCGTCATGCAGCACGTGGCCGCCAGGAGGCGCTGTGGACTTGCTACGCGGCTCAGGCCATCCACCAACGGCCAGCCCTGCAGACCCCAGGAAATCAGTTTCCCCCAACACCCACTCCAAGCCTGCAGGCTCATGTACGTCCTCAGAATCGTACAGGGTTTGGGTGCAGTGCGTTCTCTCTGTGTGAGAACACCCCACCAGTCACCACCAGGTGTGCTCTGAGCATGGTTTTGTGTCCCCCAAAGCGTGCCAGGGTGGGTCCCAGAGGCCCTGCAGCGGGAATGGCCACTGCAGCGGAGATGGCAGCAGACAGGGTGATGGGTCCTGCCGGTGCCATGTGGGGTACCAGGGCCCACTGTGCACCGACTGCATGGACGGCTACTTCAGCTCGCTCCGGAACGAGACCCACAGCGTCTGCACAGGTATGGGCTACGCCTGGGCCGGCCCCGGGGTGAGGCAGGATGACAGCAGCCCCTTGCTGGAGATGCCTGCCTAGATGGGAACAGGGGCCTGTTGATATCTTAACCCTGGACGTCCAGGGAAGCTTTGGGGGCCCAGAAGGATGAATGAAAATGTCAGAGGATAGAGGCAGAGGTGGTTAGGGGCGTTTCCTGTCCCGTAACAGCCCCCAGAAGGGAGAAGCTACTCACCTTTCTCTCTAGTTCGAGGTCTGCCCCCACCTTGAGTGGTGATGGGCCACACAGTGCACAGGTTCTGGAGGTGCCGTGTGGGCCCCGCACTGGCCTGGAGAGCAGCACCTGTCAAATCCCTGCAGGCCATTATGAGTGGCATCTTTCCAAAGGACGTTTTCTCCCTGGTTGTCACTGATATGTAGGAAAACTCTGGGTGTGTTGACGTCTTGGACATGAGTGCATGGTTGGCCGGTAGTCCCCTAGGCTATTCTGGGCAGACGGACCTGTGGATCGCCAGTCAGGACCGGCCTCTCTGGTTCTTACACCCCTTGCCGTCTGTCTCTTGGATGTTGGCGTGGCATGGGGCACGCGTGGATCCGGAACACGCACACCCAGCCAGGCTACAGCTCCAGAGTATGGATAGCTGCCTTCTCCAGGTTATTAAAAATTCCTTGGAGTCCTGGTTTGCTGAGAATTTTAAATTCATGGGCACTGAAAACCCCGTGTTGCTTTTTACCCTTAAATTCCTCACTTTTAAACGAGCCCTGTCCCCAAGCTGGCACCTGAGAGTGGGGTTCGTACCCAGGCCCGCCTTTGCCTTCCAGCCTGCGACGAGTCCTGCAAGACGTGCTCGGGCCCGACCAACACAGACTGCGGCGAGTGCGAAGTGGGCTGGGTGCTGGATGAGGGCGCCTGCGTGGGTGAGGAGGGGTCCGGGGGTGAAGGAGGGCACCTGTGTGGGTCAGGAAGGGTCGGGGGGTGGGGGCTCCCCAAGGTCCGCTTCTGCCCAGCCTCTGCGTCCCCGTCCCGCCAGCTGCTCCTGGTTCATGGCCCTCCTCATCTCTGCTCATTCTGAGTCATGGGAAGGGGATCGTTGAGTGGACCCCTAGGCTCGCACACCTGTGATCCCACCATGCATGGGTCAAGAAGGATCATGGGACTTTCTTCGTACCCTCTGGATTGGGCAGGCATCGGGGCCACAGTGTCCTTGCTGTCAGGTGGCCCTGGGGCTGTGGACCTGTGGTGCCAGCTGCCCCCAGTCGGCCGACAGCGCCTGGGAACTCACCCGAGTGTGTTCCTGGGAGGGAGGCCGCCGGCAGGGGGCCAGCTGTATCCCTCTGTGCGGGTTTCAGAAGACACACGGATGGGGCATATCAGGGTGGTCCTGGCTGCACCCATGGTGGTGGAGGCTGGTGGGTCCTGGGGGATGTAAGAAGGGGCAGGGCACAGTGGCACAGCCAGGTTTGGGAGCAGGCAGAAGGGCAGGGCCATGCTGCTGGCATGTGCAATGGAAACTGCCTTTTCCCCACAGACGGCAAGCTCAGGGTGGCAGGGGGCTGCCCACGAGCTCCTGCTGTCCGAAGGGTACGGCCCCCCACTCACACCAGTGTGACAAGCCAGCTCTGTGCCTGGCAGTGCTCAGCCAGGAGGGGGACGTCACCTCCTAACACAGGCCTCCAGGTTCTAAGTGGTGCCAGGTCTGGACATCTCCAGCATTGTGCTATGCTCACCCCACCCTGTCCCCCACATGGTGGGCATCACCTGCTTCTGCTGTGTCTCTTCCCGCCAGCCTGGCTATGGGCACAGCACTTACAAAGCCAGCCCTGCAGCACCTCTGAGCTCTGGAGAAGCCAAAGGCTCTGGCTTCATGGGGAGGGTCTGGGACTAGCTGTGGCTTTCCCGCAGTCCAGGTGCCGAGTGGGCAGGTGGAGGCTGGGCTGCCCCCTCCCTCTGCAGGCCTGGCTTTTGGTTTCACCTCTTAGTGGCTTCTTGGCCTCAGGCAAATTCGGGGCTCAGGCTGGGCGTGGTGGCTCACGCTTGTAATCCCAGCACTTTGGGAGGCTGAGGCAGGCGGATCACGAGGTCAGGAGATCGAGACCCTCCTGGCTAACACGGTTAAACCCTATCTGTACTAAACATACAAAAAGTTAGCCGGGCGTGGTGGCGGGCACCTGTAGTCCCAGCTACTCAGGAGGCTGAGGCGGGAGAATGGCGTGAACCCGGGAGGTAGAGCTTGCAGTGAGCCAAGGTCACGCCACTGAACTCCAGCCTGGTCAAAAGAGCGAGACTCTGTCTCAAAAAAAAAAAAAGAACAACAACAAAAAAAATTGGAGCTCAGCCCCTGGCAGGTTCCACAGCTCTAGGGAGAAGGGAGAAGGATGTGGAGGCGTGAGGTGTGGAGGCTCTCACTGTCTCACCCTCACGCGATGCGTCACCATCCTCATGGGGCCCCTGCCGCAGTTGGCACTGACTCTCTAAGGACAGGGCCTGGCCATTGCCTTATCCCCTCCCCTGCCACATGGGACCTCAGAGGAGGGCATTTGAGATGATCCCCCCCAGGGGCTGCCCTCCTCCCTGCCCTTCCCCAGCCGGTCCTGGCCGTGGGCTCTATCAGGCCATGATCGTTCCTCTCCTGCTCCCTGGCCAGGCCGTCCTGGGCCGCTCACAGCTGTGCCATTCTGTTCCAGATGTGGACGAGTGTGCAGCCGAGACACCTCCCTGCAGCGCCGCACAGTTCTGTAAGAATGCCAACGGCTCCTACACGTGCGAAGGTGGGTGAAGCGGGTGGGCCTGCACTCGGGGCTCTCCTGGGTTTCATTGCTGCCTTTGTAAACATTCATTTATGACTTCTTAGCGTCACTTATATACATCCTGCCTGCTCTGAGAACACTTAGTGTGGCAGAATAAGTCATAGGTATTTGCTGCAGGAAAATCAGAAAATTCAAGTAAGTTAAAGAAAATTAAAAACCCACGAATTCCCTGGAGAGCGCACCCTGCTCGTGCCCCCCAGCGCCCCCGCAACGTGCCCTGTGGGATTTTCCGCCACGCCTGTCAGGTGTTTTCCACCCAGCAGCTTGTCCTGCGTCCTGTGGTTTCTCCATCATGTTCATGATTTTGGAGCATGCCGTTGTTTCATACGTTTAAAACAATGTCTATTGCTGGACATTTACGTCATAATAATTTTTCAACTGTTATCAACTGTGACTACTCTTGAAGGTAAAACTTTTCACATTCCTTATGATTTTCTTTGGATTAATTTCCAAATCGCTCAGTCAAGGGAATGTGTCTTTTAGGGCCATAGTGCCCCAGAAGAGTTGAGTTGTGCCAATCCCCAGTCCCAGCATCACGGAGGAGCCTCTGTGACAGCCCCAGGCAGTTTTCACTGTTGGGAGTGCAGACAGCGGGACCCTCAGTGAGCCACTACACTGGAAGCCATGCTGGAGGCTCCCTGGTGTGTGGGGGTCCGACGCTGGCTCCCTGGCATGTGGGGGTCCGACGCTGGCTCCCTGGCGTGTGGGGGTCCGACGCTGGCTCCCTGGCGTGTGGGGGTCCGACGCTGGCTCCCTGTTGCAGAGTGTGACTCCAGCTGTGTGGGCTGCACAGGGGAAGGCCCAGGAAACTGTAAAGAGTGTATCCCCGGCTACGCGAGGGAGCATGGACAGTGTGCAGGTCAGTGACGTGCAGGTCAGTGACGGGGTCTGTGCTGGACGCAGGTGGACCCTTCCCAAGGGACCATGATGTGAATGGCCCCAGGAGGTGCTGCCAGGGATGGGAAGCAGCTGAGACCCGTCCCGCAGACGCAGCTCCCCAGGGTCACTGCACACTCACCCTGAAGTCCACATGAGATGCAGAAGCAGTGGGGGTGGGGGATGGACTCTGCATGGCCAACCCCGGTGTGGATGGCACTGCTGCACCAGCCTCTCCCCAGTGGCCTCGTTCCCCAGGTCCAGAGCTTCTGCTTTCTCTCCAGCTCCTGGGTGGTGCTTGCCTCGAGGCTTAAGGCCAGGCCTGCCATGGTTGTGGGCTGCCTGGGTGAGCCTGGATGTGGCTGGAATCCAGGTGGAGAAAGTGGGCTTCCTGACCAGGCGCAGTGGCTCATGCCTGTAATCCCAGCACTCTGGGAGACCAAGGGGGGTGGATCACAAGGTCAGGAGATCAAGACAGTCCTGGCTAAGATGGTGAAACCCCATCTCTACTAAAAATACAAAAACTTAGCCGGACGAGGTGGCGGCACCTGTAGTCCCAGCTACTTGGGAGGCTGAGGCAGGAGAATGGCGTAAACCCGGGAGGCGGAGCTTGCAGTGAGCCGAGATCGTGCCACTGCACTCCAGCCTGGGCGACAGAGCGAGACTCCGTCTCCAAAAGAAGAGAAAAGAAAGTGGGCTTCCTGGGAGCATGCCAGCCTTCCGGCCTCACCTAGAGGTCTCTCCTCTGCATTTTCTACCGGTTGAGGGCCCAACTTTGAGATGTGAAATTCTGCCCTCTTGACCTTTTCCTGACCTTTGCTCCTTTCTGTGACGTGACGTTTGTCATCGTTGTGCTTTCTTTATGTGAGTGAATCTGAATGAATGAGTTTCACAGTCTGCTGCGCATCTGCTAAGTGAAGTAATTATTAAAACGGAGTCTTTTAATTTTAGATGTAGATGAGTGCTCACTAGCAGAAAAAGCCTGTGTGAGGAAAAACGAAAACTGCTACAATACTCCAGGGAGCTACGTCTGTGTGTGTCCTGACGGCTTCGAAGAAACTGAAGATGCCTGTGTGCCGCCAGCAGAGGCTGGTGAGTGGCGCGGCTCCCTCCACGCAGGCTCCCTCCACGCAGGCTCCCTCCACACGGGCTGCCCCCGACATGGGCTCCCTCTACACAGGCTCTCTCCACACGGGCCCCCTCCACACAGGCTCCCTCCACACGGGCTCCCCGACACGGGCCCCCTGCACACAGGCTCCCCGCACACAGACTGCCCCCACACAGGCTCCCTCCACACGGGCTCCCTCCACACAGGCTCCCTCTACACAGGCTCTCTCCACACGGGCTCCCCCAACATGGGCTGCCCTCCCCTGGACCTCAGGGCTTGCAGGTAGACTGGTTGCTTGGTCTGAAATCCACACAGACAGTGGCCTTGGGATAGTGAGAGGGGGGTTCCCAGAAGACAGGTGCATGACGCCTCTGTGTGGGCACACTTGGCGCAGAGAGGTACCGGCTTCCTGAGGACGAAGCCCCAGGTTCACAGCTCTAATGGAAGTGAAGGCGATGAAAGGGGAAGTCTCTGAACCTCAGACCTCAGCGGGCGAGGAGGAGCAGACACAGAAGAGGCAGCTGAGGGCTGGAAAAGTCATCTGGGAAAGCTGCCCAGGGTGCCACAGAGACAGGGACTGGCAGGAAGTGGTGAAGGGCAAGCAAGTCCCCCATACCTGTTTCCTGGAGCTGCCTTACCAAGAACCAGGGACTCGGGCTCCAGCAACAGAAATGTGCCTCTCACAGATCTGGAGCCAGAAGTCAGAGGCCCAGATGCAAGCAGGCTGCTTCCTTGGGAGGCTGGGCAAGCACGTCTGTTCCGGGCCTCTGTCCTTGCCTGGGGACGCCACCTGCTCCCCATGTCTTCACGTAGTCCCATGCGGGTGTCTGTACAAACCTCCCCTCTTCGTAAGGACACCAGTCACTAATGACCTCATGTTAACTTAGCCATCTGTAAAGACCCTATTTCCAAACAACGTCACAATCCCAGGTGCTGGGAGTCAAGACTTCAGCATCTTTTGGGGACACAGCTCTGCCCATGACAGTCCTCACAGAAGTCTAGAATATAGAGTGTGGGAAAGAAGCAGCGTTCAAGGAGATGTTGGCTAAGGGTTTTTCAGAATGAATAAGGCAGGATTCAGATTCCAGAAGCTGTTTCCTGAGCAGGACAAATAAAAGCAATTCCACATCTAGAAGCATCGTAGTAAACAGCAACAGCAAGACAGGAGAACTGAGGGGTCGGCAGAGACAGACAGGCAAGAAGACAAGGCTGCCTGCCACCCCCTCGGTCCCCTCTGCCCTGGGCCGGCCCTGCCTCTTGCCCCTCCCTCCCTTCACCCTCGGTCCCCTCTTGCTCCTCCCTCCCCCCCACCCTTGGTCCCCTCTTGCTCCTCCCTCCCCCCCACCCTCAGTCCCCCTCTTGCCCCTCCCTCCTACCACCACCCTGGGTCCCCTCTTGCCCCTCCCTCCTACCACCACCCTGGGTCCCCTCTTTCTCCTCCCTCCACCACTATTGCTCAGGCTCCCATTCTGCCGGGCTGCAAGGAACCCCTTGCCGCTCTCATCTGCGCATCCTCCACGCCCAAGGCAG
>NW_016815853.1:52845-55727 GCF_001698545.2 Rhinopithecus bieti | reverse complement strand
CTCCCCCCCACCCTCAGTCCCCTCTTGCCCCTCCCTCCTACCACCACCCTGGGTCCCCTCTTGCCCCTCCCTCCTACCACCACCCTGGGTCCCCTCTTTCTCCTCCCTCCACCACTATTGCTCAGGCTCCCATTCTGCCGGGCTGCAAGGAACCCCTTGCCGCTCTCATCTGCGCATCCTCCACGCCCAAGGCAGTGTGGTGGCTTTGAAATGCCATCTGCCTCATCTCTCATCTGCTGTGGGGGGAACCGGGGGTCTCCGAGCTGCCCTTGGACCACTGTGTCCAAGGCCTTGAGCCAGGACTGGACAGGCAGTCCCTGCACCTGCTGCTGCTGTCCCGGGAAAGGCCTCGTCCCCAGGACCCTTCGTGTTGAGCTTTGACGACCTGTGCTTATTTTCTGTCTGACAGAAGCCACAGAAGAAGAAAGCCTGAAACAGCTGCCCACCCACGAAGACCTGTAATGTGCTAGACTTGCCCTTTAAATTATTCAGAAGGATGTCCTGTGGAAAATGTGGCCCCGAGGATGTGTCCCCTGCAGTGGACAGCGGGAGGGAGAAGCTGCCTGCTCTTTAATGGTCCAAGGATGCCATCCCCTGCAGCGGACAGCAGGAGGAAGAAGCTGCCTGGTCTCTAACAGTTGATTCTCATTTGGCCCTTAAACAGCTGCATTTCTTGGTTGTTCTTAAACAGACTTGTATATTTTGATACAGTTCTTTGTAATAAAATTGACCGTTGAAGGTAATCAGGAGAACGGGTATGGGTTTGTCTCATTAATCAAGACAGACCTTTACCACTGAGTTTGCACCTGTCCTGCCAGAGCCGGGAGGTGACCAGGGCTGCTGAGGTCTGCAGAGGCAGCAGGTCCGGTCCTGGGCTGGTGGCTCTGCTGTCCCTGAACAGGACTCACGTGCTGCTTGGGGGAGAAGGGGAGGAGGGGAGAAGGGGAGGAGAGGAGTAGGGGAGGGCCCTCCCGGAGGGCCCTCCCCCTCCCTCGGGTGAGAACCTAAAGACATGACCAGGCGGGTTTCAGGGGTCCAACCTATAGGCCCCTCTTCAGTGATTCAAAGGATGTACAAGCAGGGACCCTCGGGCAGAGGAAAGGCATCTTCGGGGGCTTCGCTGGAGGAAACAGCCAATCACAAACCCCAGGGCCTGCCTGTTCCTCACCTGGGAATGAAGACACTCCAAGAAGAAAGCTGGCTGCGGGTGAGAGGTTGCAGGTCTGGGAGCGCCGTTCTGAGGGGCCACGGCTTCCTCCCTGGGCTTCCCACTTGGCCTGGTCCCCCTCACCCACTCCTCAGTCACGCCGTCCCTCCTGTCCGTGCCGATGTCCCCCAGGGGTAGGTGGCTGGCTGTCCTGCTCCTGCCCTGGCCCCCCTTCCCAGGCTGTGCACTGTCCTGGCACTACCGACCCCCATGTCCACACTGTTCTGTGCCCATGAACCCCACCTCAGTGCACCTGTGCTCACTGGGCCCCAGGTGGTCATGCTCACCTGGGTATCGGAAGAGCCCTGCTGTAGGACTCTGCCCTGTGGGTCCCTGACAGGCAGAGGCGGCCACAGCCCACTTGGCAGGCTGAGTGGTGAGTGGTGCCTGGCCCTGCATCTTGCCTCTGGTTCTTTCTGAGTCAGTTGCTCTCAGCAGCCTCACTGCCTCTCCCCTTCTCCCTCTAACCCTAGGCCAGGGGGCCCCAAATCCCTGGAGGGGGCACAGCTCAGCTTGGGCGAGATGGGGGCTGCTCTTGTCCACTGCAGTCCTTTCAGGCAGTCTCCGCTTCATGTGCCAATGG
Source organism: Rhinopithecus bieti (assembly GCF_001698545.2). Classification (NCBI taxonomy): domain Eukaryota; kingdom Metazoa; phylum Chordata; class Mammalia; order Primates; family Cercopithecidae; genus Rhinopithecus; species Rhinopithecus bieti. Next base: position 53,937 of record NW_016815853.1, on the reverse strand, counting down.
AACCACCTAGAGATGGGGTCCTGACGGTGCAGACCAAGGGCAGAGGCCAGAGGGGCGGGGGCTGTGTGGGCCCTTGGGGGACTCAGAAAGTGGGGTCAGAGCATGGCGGAGAGTCCACAGGGATGGCCATGGAAAGAAGTGGGGAACACCAGCTGAGGCCCTGGGGGGCCAAGCACCTGAGTCTCCTGTGGGAGGATGGAGCTACCCATGGGTGGGTGGGAACTAGGCGACCCCAGCGGGAAGCCCTGAAGGCAGGCCCCGTCCCTGTGGGGTACCGAGGGGAGGAGGAGAGGGCACAGCCAGGGAGGAGGACACCCCAGGGGACAGGAGGACCCAGGCAGGGGCTGGCCCAGGGCCACCTTGTGCACCCCCATGTGCGCAGACAGACGTCTCCCGTGTCCCTCACGTCCCTGTCCGGCTCAGCCCTGCGGAGCCGCCATCGATCAGGTGGGACTGCAGCAGGGTCTGGGACCCCCGCCCTACCTTTCAGCCGATATCTCTGTCCTGCTCCTGCCCTAGTTCCCCTTCCCTGACCGTGCACCGTCCTGGTACTGCTGACCCCCATGTCCAGGCTGGGGGCGTTGAGGACGGGAGGTGCACAGGGCAGGGGCCCCGGTTCCGGATGCTGGGAGCAGGATCCCGGGCGCGCAGCAGGGGCAACCCCAGTCTCCACCTTGTCGCCAGTGAACTCTAGGGAGTCCTCAGCGGGGGGTCGGGGCCAGCCAGGAGGAGTCTCCGTAGGACACGGAAGACGGGGGCTGGTGGGGGCGGTTGAGCAGGAATGGGGGACGACCCCGCGGGCAGAGCCGGGGCCGGGGCAGGGGCGAGGGCGTAGGCAGGGTCCTTGGGACCGCGGGGCTGGGGTCCACCTGCCCAGGTGCTCGAGGGGCGCCTGCGGGGCTGGGGCTGGGAGCGCCGCCTCCTGGGGGGGACTCTGGCCCGTCCCTCCCCACGCGGTGCCGCCCGCGCCCCGCCAGCTCCCGCCTGACGCAGCGGACGCAGCCTCAGACTGCGACCCCCGCCCGGGCCCAGCTGGGGGACGGCGGGGCCGCACACGCGCTCCTGCCCCTCGGAGTCGCCCGGCCTGGGCCG
>NW_016815853.1:44670-50773 GCF_001698545.2 Rhinopithecus bieti | reverse complement strand
CCCGCCTGACGCAGCGGACGCAGCCTCAGACTGCGACCCCCGCCCGGGCCCAGCTGGGGGACGGCGGGGCCGCACACGCGCTCCTGCCCCTCGGAGTCGCCCGGCCTGGGCCGAGGACCTGGGCGTGCGCGGCCGACAGGGGGCGCTGTGGGACCGCCCTGCCCGGCTCGGATCCCGGGACTCGGCCGGCTCCTGCCCACTGCACCTGTCCCGTCGCACCTCCGCGCCGCCGGGCCCTCTTTCTAAAAGGGGAACTTGGAAGAGCGAGGTTGGGGTGAACTGTGGCCCTCCGCTGTCCTTCTGGGCCCAGGCAGAGACTCTGCCATAGCCCTGGGGGAGCCCCACCCTCTGGGAGCCGGGACTGGGGACTGCAGGGCCGAGAGGGCCTCCACTTTGGTTCCCAGACCCCGGCATCTTGCTTTTGCGCATACACAGGTCCTGGAGGTGGCTTCCATCCCCACAGGGCATGCCTTGTCAGGCTAGAAGCTTCTAGAAATGCCCCCTGGTCAAGCCCACCCCTGACTTTGCTGTAAACGCGTGCCTTGGTCGAATGCAACAGACACTGGGCAGGATCCACAGGATGAGATGTTCTGTGAGCCAGCGGTTCTCAATAGGCAGCTGTTGTGTCCCCCAGGGGACAGGGGACCACCTCTGGAGGTGCTGTGGGTTGTCACGACGTGGTGAGGAGTGCTCCCGCCAGGGCACAGGACACCCTGCCACAGAGGACGGCCCCCACCAGAGGACGAGCCAGCTCCCGCTGACACCAAGGCGGACAGACACTCATGGCAGTCCCTGGACAGTGGCCTGGACCTCAGCCAAGCTGTGTTAGACAGGGAGGCGGCAATGGTGTAAATGTGGGTCTGCTCTGGGAACACGAATCATGGGGTGGGGTCCGCGCAGGCTGGGACAACCTATGCGTGCCACCCCCTGCTGTCCTGGATGTACCACATCCCCCTGAAGACAACCGCTGCCTGCTCAGCCTCATGATGGGGCTGGTCTAAGAGCCAGTGGCAGCAGGCAAGGCAGAGACACACCCATGGGGCATCCCATGGCCAGGCCGTGCATCTCCGCAGGGGCCCAGAACCACAGCAAGAGTCCTCAATGCAGGCACGCAACACCCACTGCGGATAGCATGGCCCTCCTCTGCACCTGCCTGTGGGGAGGGTCTTCCACAGGCACTTGACTTTACACCCCCACCCCTTACCACCCGTGCCTTTGGTCTGCAGGGTCAGATTGTTAAGTAGCAGCCAGGACACGGGAGCTGGGCTTGGACGGCAGTAGAGCTGGTCCTGCTCTGTGCCTATTCAGAGTTGTCCTTTCATGTCCCCCAGTATTGGGTTGGAACAGAGTCCCCAAATGTGGAATATGCTCTTCAAGCTCCCAGAAGCCTTCCAGGTGCTGTGTGTCCTGGCGGGCGCTGCAAGAGGCAGTCACTTATCTGTCCTCTACTTTGGAGGGGATTCTCTCACTCAGGAGGGCCCAGTGTGCTCACCACGTCTTGCTCATCTGGTCTCATTAGCACAGGGCCATCGATAGAGGGGGCCAGTGTGACGTCCTGGGGACATTCATTCAGCTGGTGCCGGTCTCTGGATTCTTGTGAGAGAGGGCAGGAATGTTACCATAGCCCATAGCCCTGGGGAGGAACTGGGTGTTTCCTGTTTTGCGTTCCAAGGCAGTGTGACTGATCTTCCTGCCAGGCAGGAGAGGGAGAAGAATGCGCACCCAGCAGTGGCCTCACCGCACACCTGGGCAGGCTGGGGAACCCTCTCTAGCAAAGGCACCGCATCTAGCTGGGTTATTTTTGCAAGTCCACTCTCCTCCGGGACCCAACCACCTGCCTTTTGCAGTGGTCAGATTGGTGGAATAAAAGGAGATCCTTGGCCGGGTGCGGTGCCTCACGCTACTGTATTCCCAGCATTTTGGGAGGCCAAAGTAGGTAGATCACCTGAGGTCAGGAGTTGGAGACCAGGAACATGGCGAAACCCTATCTCTACCAAAAATACAAAAATTAGCCGGCCGTGGTGGTGGGCGCCTGTAATCCCAGCAACTCAGGAGGCTGAGGCAAGAGAATCGCTGGGACCTGAGAGGCAGAGGCTGCAGTGAGCAGAGATCATGCCACTGCACTCCAGTCTGGGCGACAGAGCAAGACTCCGTCTCAAAAAAAAGAGAGATCCTTACACCATTTAGATCTTTAGATGTATCCCTAATTTCCCCCAGTTTTGATTTACTATTTTGGGTGGGGACAGTCACAGATTTGCACTGGACTTACCCATTATGATGGCCAAGGAAATGGTGTCTACCAAGAATGTCAGCTCCCTCTGTCCTGTGGCCGGGGAAATGACCCCTTGGGTGAATGTGCAGACTCGAGGCTGGTGGATCAGACCTGGCCAGAATTCCACTGCCTCCCTGGCTCCTGTCAGCCCTCACTCTAATGGGAGCCATGAGGGCGCTTCAGGCCTTCCAATGCCAGCATTGCCCAAACCCTGTGTTCAGCACTTCTCAAGGTGTGTGCGTATTTCCCTTGCACTGCGTCCTGTTACCAAGGTCATCAGCCACAGGCCGTTTGGTGAGGGGGCAGGGGGGTCAGAATCATGGTGGTGCGGATTTGCCTTGGTGTTGCACATCTTCCTTTGAGGGACTCAGCCTTCACTTCAGTGAGCGTTCTCTGGGTCAGAAACTCACTCAGGTCTAGAAACTGGGCAGCGTCATGACATATATATGTACGTGTGTATATATATGTGTGTATATATATGTATATATACACTATATATGTGTGTGTGTGTGTATATATATATAGAGAGAGAGAGAGAGAGAGTCTGGCTCTGTCGCCCAGGCTGGAGTGCAGTGGCATGATCTCAGCTCACTGCAACCTCCACCTCCCAGGTTCACGCCATTCTCCTGTCTCAGCCTCCCGAGTAGCTGGGACTACAGGCACCCGCCACCATGCCTGGCTAATTTTTTGCATTTTAGTAGATATGGGGTTTCACCGTGTTAGCCAGGATGGTCTCGATCTCCCGACCTCGTGCTCCGCTCGCTTCTGCCTCATAAAGTGCTAGGATTACAGGCGTGAGCCACTGCGCCCGACCCTATTTATTTTTGAGACGGAGTCTCACTCTGTCACCCAGGCTGGAGTGCAGTGGCACAATCTCGGCTCACTGCAGCCTCCACCTCCTGGGTTCAAGCAATTCTCCTGCCTCAGCCTCCCAAGTAGCTGGGATTACAGGCATGCACCACCACGCCCAGCTGATTTTTGTATTTTTTGTAGACACGGGGTTTCACCATGTTGGTCAGGCTGGTCTTGAACTCCTGACCTCGTGATCTGCCCACCTCAGCCTCCTAAAGTGCTAGGATTACAGGTGTGAGCCACCACGTCCGGCCTTATTTACTTATTTTTGAGACAGAGTCTCTCTGTGTTGCCCAGGCTAGAGTGCAGTGGCGCAATCTCAGCTCACTGCAACACCTCTCAGATTCAAGCAATTCTGCCTCAGCTTCCCGAGTAGCTGAGATTACAGGCACCTGCCACCATGCCCAGCTAATTGTTGTATTTTTAGTAGAGATGGGGGTTTCACTATGTTGAGCAGGCTGGTCTTGAACTCCCGACCTCAAGGTGATCCACCTGCCTTGGCCTCGCAAAATGCTGCGATTTCCGGCTTGAGCCACCACGACTGGCCATGACTTTTTATTGAAGCGAGTGCCCTTGGCCTCCCCATCACACAGCCCTGATTTCTTCTGCTCCAACAAGCTGAGCAGTCTCCTGTGGGCTGCCTGTCCCTCTCCTAGGAACATGGTGTTCTATCAGTTACCTCCACAACCCCACGCGGCTCTGGCCCTCAGCCCCGCTCCAGCCCTGCAACTCTAATTAGAGCTGCCTCCACAGCCACTGATTGTCAAACGCTGCCGCCTGGCTGCCACCCCTGTCCCTGTCAGCCAGTCCAGTGCTGTGACCATCCCCGGCTCTCAGTTCCAGAGGACGGCGGGATCCGTGGAGTCACAGGCCTTTCAGGCCCCGTCTGCGATGGCTGTTCTGACATTCACCCCTCCTCACGTGTGTCCCGCGCTCCAGGAGCCTCTGAGCCGTGAAATAGAGCAGCAGAGGACACCGCCTCCTGGGGTCCTTATCCTCAGAAAACGATCCACAACCCACGAGCTCTCCACCATCCACCCCATGCAGCTTATCTGGCTGGGCATGGCTGCGGGTCCTGGGCTCCTTCAGGCTGTGGCCCCTTTGTCACTGGGCCAGCACGTCCCCACCAGGATACACTGCAACTTAATCCCAGGGGGGTCTCGGGCAGGTCCTGGGTAATTCCAGGAGGGTCTCGGGCAGGTCCTGGGGAGCTGGGGGAGGGGGCCGGCCTCTCCCACGGAGGTGGCACGGTTTGGAGATGTCCTGTTTCTTCCCAGCCAGCACCGTGGCCTAAGCACAGCAAACCCCCAGGGGTAGGGTCACCTACTGGGAGCCGGCCCCTCTGGCCACTGAGTCTGTGCGTATTCTCCTGGCCTCTCCATGCAGTCTTCCGTTGCTTTTCTAGAGCTTCAGGGGCGGGCACCAGCAGCCCACCAAGGACACTGTTCTCAAGGTTGTGCCCCCCGGACTCACTCACCGCAAGAGTGCAGGCCCCTCCCCGTCGCCGTCTGCCGCCAGTGGTGCCCGCTGGACAGAGCGAGAGCCTTTGCCTGCACACCTCCCTGGCGCTGCCTGTCTGTGGCTGGCTCCAGAGCGGCAGGCGGCGGCAGTGCCTCAGCCATGTCCTCAGCTGACCCAGGGGCTGGGTGAGGTGAGGCACCTGAGATTGCTCCAGCGTGCTGAGCTGTGAGGAGGGGCTGGGCCTTTGGCCCCCAGAGGGTTACTCAAAGGTATGACCTTCACCGGGGTGCCCTCCTCAGCCTGCTCCCCACTGCTCCCTCAGCCCCCCTGCTCTAGCTCTGTCCCTTTTCAGATTCCCAGGCCCCTGCAGGCCTGGGGTGGGGACCCTGCCTGCCACCTGGGACAGGTGGTCATCAGTGGCGCGACTCAGGTGGGGGGCCCTGGCCCAGTGGCCCTGCCGTCCTCCCCAAGTGCCCATGGCCAGCACGCGGGTGTGGACTGAGCCTGTGCCAGGTGGGCCCTGGGGGTCGGGGGATTGGAAGGGACCAGGTACTGCAGGGGAGTGGGGGGCGGCGTCGGGGCCCAGAAAGGGTTGCTGTGATGTGGCTGGTGGGGCCTCCCGCTCTCAGGCCACACACACCCCCTCCAGGCCCAGTGCCCCTCCCCGCCTCCCTGGGGCTGGGGCCTTCCCAAACCCCAAGCCGGCTGCTCTGCACCAATGAGGAGCCGGGCCTGGCCTGAGGGAGCTGCAGGGCACCCAACTCTCCAGAGACCCCCTCCACCCCCTCCTGGGGGATCCTTCTGGAGAGACCTTTCCCAGCCGGCGAGCTGGGTCCGCTCTCCCCACAGTCTGGACTTTGGGAGGATCCCCCCAGAGCCAGGGAGGGGTACCTGGTCCCTTACCCCTCAAACAGCAGTCCAGGGCCAGCGTCCTTCTGCGCTCACCCACCCGCCTGCGACCGGGCTCTCTGGGCCACAGGGCGGCCACCACTCCAGGGTCACCCGCAAGCCTCGGGGTCCCACCAGGGAGCGGTGACTGGTGGCCGCGGTGGGGGTGGGGAGCGGACAGCCACCGGGGATTCCCCCCACCTAGGCCTCCCTCCAGCCTCTGTCCGGCGCCCGGGTCCACGGTCTGCCCGCTGCAGAGGAAGAACCCCGCCCTGCGCGGAGCGGGCTTGGGAGACCCCGGCGGGCGGCGGGGCGAGGCGTGGCGCGCGGGGGGCGGTGTTGTTCCAGCGGGCGGGAAGCTCGGGGCGCGGCCCTGCCGGGAAAGGGGCGGTGCCGGAAGCGTCAGCTGGCCTTTCCCCGGCTAGAGGGGGCGGGGAGCAGATGGGGGTGCCACGAGGAGGTGGGGGGAGGGGACGCAATGGAGGCGCCGGGGTGCGGTGAAGAGCGAGACTGGGGCAGAGACGGGCTCGGGGACTGGGACAGGGGGATGAAGGTCTGGGAAGGAGCAGGTGTTTGGGGCGGAGGGCGTTGGGGGGAGTGGGGGAGCGGAGAGGAGCAGGGTGGGAGTGG
>NW_016815853.1:21748-44237 GCF_001698545.2 Rhinopithecus bieti | reverse complement strand
TGTGGGGCCTGGGGTGAGCAGGGGTGGGGCGGAGGGGAGGGTGGGGGTCCGAGAGGAGCAGGAGTGGAGGATGTGGGGCCTGGGGTGAGCAGGAGTGGGGACCTGCAGCCCGTGCCCAGCCCCACAGGGACCCGCCCGCGCTCCTCCCCCGCCGCTCCGGCCCCCGCGCTCCTCATCGCTGGGAACCCCCTGCGGGCGCAATGACGATGCGCAGGGCGATGGCCGTGAGGGCACAGCCCGAGTTCTGGGGCGTGGGCCGAAGCGCGGTTGGCCTTGACCTTCTTGGAAAGCCCTTGGCGGCAGGTGACTCCGCTTAGTCACGGCCCCGCGGGCGGGGACTCCCCGAAGGAAAGGAGGCCCCGCGGAAGGAGGCGCTGAATGAGACGCATGAGCGCCACCGCCGCCGCAGAACATCCCCCGGGGTGGAAGCTAGGACCTGCGTCCCCAGATCCCCCAGGCCCGGCGGTGGGTTCTGGACACAGCCGGCCCACAGGGCGCCTGGCGGGGCCTCCGAGCTTTCCTGTTTTTTTCTGCAGCCTGGCTGGGCTTAGGGAGAGGTGGGGGGGTGCGTCCCTTGATGCTGGGAACGCGTGTGGCACAGGGAGCCGGGTGCAGCCAAGGCCTGGAAGGGTGCCTCTGGCCCCGCCCAGGTCACACTTCCCCTTCGTGAGGTCGGGATCTGTGTACAAGCTGGGCGCCACTTTTTTTTTTTTTTTTTTTCCAAAAATGATCAGAGGGAATGAACCTCAGCCAGGACAGGGGGCTATGAGGCTGCCTGTTGCCAGGACCACCCACCAGCCTGAATTCCGGCAGGGCTCTCCTCCTCCACCCACAGCCCTCCACCCACACCACTCCATCCACACCCCTCCAGTGGCTTCAAGGCCTATCTGATTTGGCCTCAGTTCACCTGTTTACTTCAGGGACACCTGGTTACACTGCCAGAGGCAGGTTGGGGGGCCTGCAGGGCCAGCCTCTCTCAAATCCACTTCTGGCTGTGCGGTCCCCACAGCGCTTCCTTACCCCTTCCCCACGCTGGGATCTGAGAACCAGATATGGGGGTCCTGGTCTCAGCGTCCCTCTCCATCCCGGGTGCCCTGCTGCCACCAGCTCACACGCCCACCATCCCATCCTCAGGGTCAGTATGGCTGGAGAATGGCCTCTGGGGAGAGCGGGGTGGGGGCTCTAGCCTGGTGTACCCCCAGCCTGCTGTCCCAGGTGAATGCAGACCCCTGGCTCAGCTGCTGACCAGATAACAGTGGCCCTTGTGCCGCAGCCTGGGTGGGGGCTGGGGTACCAGCCCCGGGTGTCTCCAGGCGCAGAACGGCACCCACCCCCACCCCACCCGCAGGCAGCGGCCAGCAGGAGACATTGTCCGTCCCCCTCTACCCTGGCTATTAATAGCTCCCTGGGCTAGGAGCGGCTATAAATAGCCCCAGCCCCTCACACAGGCCCATTCAGGCCCCTGCTGCCTGGGTGAGCACAGCAGCCACACTTGCACTCACTCAGAGCCGTGCACACAGGAACTGTGCCACTCCTGCCCCTCCACGCCATCTGCACTACACAGACCCAGGCTGTCCCTGCAGCCCTCACAGGGTCTCCTGCAGCAGGGGAGGCCCCCAATGGCTCTGGAGGCTTTTTCTTTGCTCCTCCCACCACTGCCCAGGGTCCCCTCGGGGCTTCTAGCTACTCCTGGGTCCTACTCTGAGGCTTCTGGAAGTCAAACTCATTCGCCCAAAGCCAGCCTGGGGGGAGGTCCACCTGGAGGGAGGCCCAGCCCCTGCAGAGAACCAAGCCTGGCCTCTGCCCCAAGCACTGCCACCTCGGGCCATGAGGCTCACAGGGTCCCCCAGCCCAAGGCTGGTCCAGCCTCCCACCTGCCCTGTGGGGCAGACGTCACTGCATTCCCACTCCTTGCCCTGGAGGCCTCATTGCTGTCAACAAGGCTGTGACCCCCCACTGTGACTCCCAGGGTGACAGGATGGGCAACTGGTCCAGGAGAGCCTGCTCTGTGGACCCCCTACCCGTCCACAATGTCCAGGCTCCGTGGCTGGTGGTGACAGGAGACAGGATGGGGGGCATGGGGGCTGCTGTTATTGTGTCCAGAGGAGAAAAGGAAAACAATCCTGTTTACGGAAAAGGAATGTCCGTCCACTGCCGCCAGCCAGTGGCCTTCCTGGGGGGACAGAGGCCCTTTGTTGGGAAAACAGGAAGCGAGGATTTCCAGGATCTGCCAGGCCGCCCGCCGGCCACCCGCCCCACTTCCGCCAATTCTCGGCAGCCTGCGCTGGCCACCAGCTGCCGGTCTGTCCATCCACGTTTCTGTCTATCCGTCTGACTATGGGGCCCAGGCGTACAGCCTCAGCACATCCTGCTCTATGTGGTGCCCCAATCACGCAGGGACAAACACCCACAGGGTATCCTCGGAGGGCCTGGGAGGGCAGCCTGGGAGCTGAGACCCAAGGAGTGGGGACCCGTGCCCCACACAGGGAAGGGCAATGCCAGACATGGAGAAGGCGCATGGGGCAGGGGCCACCGGGCAGGAACCAGGGAGGTGGGAACAACCAAAGGGAAGCTGGGCCAGCCTCTCCCCTCCCCACCCAAGAGACAGGGACGGTTTTGGGGTTAGGGGTCACTGTGTCCCTACTACCCAAACCCACATCCGGTCCATGGCCCACGCGATGCTTGCCTGTCACTGACCCCGGACAGCATGGGCACGAGCTCACCCGCGCATGAACACCAGAGCACGCTCCAGCCTGACACCTCTCACGCTGCGGAACACCACGCACACACCAACACCCACCAAGCACAGACGCCGGCACCATCACGAGCGTGGAGACCACCCCAGGACACCAGCAGCTGCACCCCCGGCAGGGCTCTGTTGGCCGATGGTGCCCAGGGGACTGCTCCCGGCCCCTGTTGGGGGCTTCTCTGATTCTGTGTGGGTTCCCGTGTGCCCTGTTTGGGCTCTCACCAGTCAGAAGGGGCTGGCACAATGCCTGTGACCTCAGCCCTGGGCAGGGGCAGGAGGTGCCATGATCAGGCAGGCCTGGGGCAGGACTCTGTTTAGGCCCAGCTGGAGGACCCTCTGCCCCCACCTCCACATCCCAAGTGGCAGCTTCCTCCCACTGTGGTGGTGATACAGGAGATAGAAAGAAATTATTTAGGGAGATGGTGAGGGCAAAAACGTCCTCAGCAGAACTTCGCTTCTAACAAAAAGTAGGCCGGGCAGGGTGGCTCACACCTGTAATCACAACACTTTGGGAGGCCAAGGCAGGCAGATTGGCCCTGAGGTCAGGAATTCCAGACCATACTGGCCAACATGGTGAAACCCCATCTCTACTAAAAATACAAAAGTTAGCCAGGGATGATGGTGTGCGCCTGTAATCCCAGCTACTCAGGAGACTGAGGCAGGAGAATTGCTTGAACCCGGGAGGCAGAGGTTGTGGTGGGCCCAGATCGTGCCATTGCACTGCAGCCTGGGCAACAGAAGTGAAACTGTCTCAAAAAAAAAAAAAAAAAAAAAAAGATTGGGGTGCTACACTATGCAGATGGCATGCCTGGTCCCAACCAGTTTGTCATACCCTATGTAGATCAGACACCGCTTCCCCACTAGCTCATCTATAAAACTTCCGCATTTCATCTTGGATGGGCAACCCATTTTTCCGGGACCCCTATCTGTATCAGAGAACTGTTCTCTCTCTCTCTCCTTTTTATTATTTTTTTTCTTGAGATGGAGGCTCAGTCTGTCACCCAGGCTGAAGTGCAGTGGTGTGATCTCAGCTCACTGCAATCTCCACCTCCCAGGTTCAACCAGGTTCAAGCAATTATCCTGCCTCAGCCTCCTGAGTAGCTGTGATTACAGGCGTGCACCCCACTCCTGGCTAATTTTTGTATTTTCAGTAGAGACAGAGTTTCAACATATTGGTCAGGCTGGTCTCAAACTCCCAACCTCAGGTGATCCACCTGTCTCAGCATCCCAAAGTGCTGAGATTACAGGCATGAGCCACCTTGCCCAGCCTGGACAATCTGCATTTAAAAAGTGCTTTCTTAGGAAGTATGTCAAACGTACATGGCTTGAGCCACAATACCCAGCCTATTCCCTCCCTCCCTCCCTTCCTCCCTCCCTTCCTTCCTTCCTTTCTTTTGAAATGGAGTTTTGCTCTTGTTGCCCAGGCTGGAGTGCAATGGCATGATCTTGGCTCAGTGCAACCTCCACCTCCCGGTTTCAAGTGATTCTCCCGCCTCAGCCTTCTGAGTAGCTGGGATTACAGGCATGCACCACCACACCCAGTTAATTTTGTATTTTTAGTAGAGACAGGGTTTCTTCATGTTGGTCAGGCTGGTCTTGAACTCCTGACCTCAGGTGATCCACCCGCCTCAGCCTCCCAAAATGCTGGGATTATAGGCTTGAGCCACCATGCCCAGCCTATTCTCTTTCTTTTGCTGATTAAATGTCTGCTTTAACCTCACCCTTCCTGTGTCCTCGTCCTTGATCTCCGTGGCTGCGAGACCAAGAACTGCGAGACCAAGAACCTCAGGTGTCACCCCAGAAACGAGGCTGCTTCAGTGGGTCTGTCTTCGGACCCAGGAGACACCTGCCCTGGTGTAGGTGAGGGAGGCCCACATGGATCTATGATGCCAGGTGGGGAGGGCAGAGGACAGGTGTGAGGGGACAGCTGGAGCAAGACCCCTGGTCAGGCATGCCTCAGTTCAGAGGCCCAGACAGCGCAAGCAGAAGAAGGAGAAGGTGCTGGGAGGAGCCATGGCAGGGGCCAATCCAGGGCCTGTGGGCCCTGTGAGGGCTTGGGGTTCACTCCCATCAGGTGGGGTTGCACCAAGAGGCTGTGGCTGAGGCTCAGGGAGTCTCTGCTGCTGAGAACAGGTGGGGACTAGGAGCAGCAGGCTGTGAAAGTCCCAGCCCGTTAGGAGGATGAGCAGTGGCCTGGCCAGATTCCAGGTCTGTTTTAATGTGGAGTTGATGGAACTTTCGGAAGCTGGGGTGAACGGTGATATGCAGACAATTCCAAGAGTGGACACAGCTTAGGGGGCCAGAGCCTCAGCTCACAGCTTGACCCGCCCTTGCAAGAGCCGTTCCCACGTTCATTTAATGGTGAATGAATGAATGAGCCCACTGTTTATCCAGGCACCACTGCATCATGGCACAAGTGGGCTCTCAGGAAAAACTACTTATCGAATGGTGAATGAATGGATGTGTGAGAGACAGAGTGAGTGAGTGAGTGATTGAATGAGCAAGTGAGTGAATGAGTGATTGAGTGAATAAGTGAATGAGTGATTGAGTGAATGAATGAATGAGTGAGTGAATGAGTGAGTGAATGAATGAGTGAATGAATGAATGATTGAGTGGATTAGTGATTGAGTGAATGAGTGAGTGCGTGAATGAGTGAGTGATTGATTGAGTGAACAAGTGAGTGAATGAGTGATTGAATGAGTAAGTGAATGAGTGGTTGAGTGAATGGGTGAGTGAATGAATAAGTGATTGAATGAGTGAATGAGTGAGTGAGTGAATGAGTGAGTGAGTGAATGAGTGAGTGAATAGATGAGTGAGTGAGTGAGTGAGTGAATGAGTGGTTGAGTGAATGAGTGGTTGAATGAGTGAGTGAATGAGTGAATGAATGAGTGAGTGAATGAATAAGTAAATGAATGAGTGAATGAGTGAGTGAATGAGTGAACGAATGAGTGAGTGATTGAGTGAATGAGTGAGTGAACAAGTGAGTGAATGAGTGAGTGAATGAGTGAGTGAATGAGTGAGTGAACGAGTAAGTGAATAGATGAGTGAATGAGTGAGTGAGTGAGTGAACGAGTGAGTGATTGAGTGAATGAGTGAGTCAATGAGTGAGTCAATGAGTGATTGAGTGAGTGAATAGAGGACTGAACAAGTGAGTGAGTGAACAGAGAAGTGAATGAGTGATTGAGTGAATGAGTGAATGAGTGATTGAGTGAATGAGTGAGTGAGTGAATAGATGAGTGAATGAGTGAGGGAGGGAGTGAGGGAAGGAGGGGGTGAGTGAGTGGGGGAGGGAGTGAACTGGCCTCCCAACCCCCCAGCTGCTCTCTGCTGACCCAAGATCTGGAGATGCCCAGCTCCCATCCTGCCCTCCTGGGCTAGTGGTGGCCGCATGTGGGAGGGAGGAGTGGTCCGAATGCTGTACTGTGACTTCTGAAGCCACAGGCAGCGCCGGAGTGTCTGGGGAGGACACAAAGCCACGCTGTTCCCTGCGCAGGGGCTGGGCCTGTCTGGAGGTGAGCCGGGGCCAGGCGGGCTGGGGCCCGGGAGAAGGAGGGCCGGCCTTGCAGACAGGACGTGCTGTGGTGGGCGCCGGAGCCTTCAGACCTGGGGTCAGCCTCACCCATGTCCAGCTGGCTGGTGTGGACCCCCAGCCGTCTCAGGTGGGGTGCGGTGGCCCCTGGATGGGGGAGTTTCTGCTGCCCACCCAGCTGCACGCCGAGAGGGGCCCAGGGAGACTGGAACGCCAGCTCCTCATGGAATGGCCGCGGTGGCTCTGAGCGCTTTGCCTGAAAATCACTCTTTCCTAAAAATCACTCTGAGGAATTTGCTCCCCAAGCCCCCAAACCCAGAGCAGAGCCCCCAAAGCTGCTGGAGGGGCTGGTGAGTGGGTGAGGCTGTGCGGTAAAGATCGTCTCCTCTGAACAGGCCCCGCAGGAAGCCCTGGGTCGGCCTGGCCCCTGGTCGTTGAGGAGTATCCAGCTCTCCAGGCCCCTGCAGGTCCCCCCAGTGCCCGACACCAGCCCCCCAGGGTGAGCCTGGCTGTTGTCTCATTTCCAGCCAGGCCACCTCTGGGTGCCATGCAGCCCATCGTGAGCTGAGAGTGGAACTCGGGGTCCTGGAGGCACCCCCCGCCCAGGCCTTCAGGGAAGGACCCAGCCACCAGGCATGTGAGGAAGGTCAGGTTTTCTCTGTGGATAAGGATCCCACCTTTGGGACCATCGGAGGTCACACCACCCAGAAGGGAGAAAGTGAACGCCAGCCGAGGGCTTCCTGGAGGAGGGGACCCCGGGGAGCAGCACTCCAGCCAGCTAGATGCACGGGGATGGCATGTATGCACAGGCGTGTGAGTGCCGGCGTGCATTTAGCACCAGGGGAGGGAGACCCAGACTCACAGCCTTGCCAAGCTAGATACCCTTAGCCCTAGGGCAGCAGCCTGGCGGGCAGGCTTCTGGCAGTCTGAGAATCTAGGCCTGGCTGGTAGAGACAGACATTTCCACTTCAAGACCCACCAGGATCCTCCACCTGCCAGTCACCCAGGCCACGGCTGGCCACCAGACACCCTGCTGGAACTGCGTGTCCTGAGTGTGGGCCTGAAAGGGATGGGGAGGCTCCTGCTTGTCCTCAGTTGCACTCCCACCCCCACTGCCCCTCTGGGAAGCCCCTGGCGTCTAACATCCTGTCCAGCCAAAGACTTGCCAAGCCCAGGCCCGGGCCTGGTCACCCCCAGCAGGGTAACCACAGGATGGCCAGGCCTCGGCCCCCCAGAGCTGCCTCCCTGAACCCTGTCCTGGCCTGGGAAGACTGGGTCTTACACTGCTGGGCCTGGGGACCAAGTCTGTGGGCAGAAGGGGCCCTCCAATGCCCAGGGCAGGCCTGGGGTTATCCAGGCCTCCCAGGTCCCTCCTCCTCCTAGACCTGGCCTTGGTCTGAGCATCTGTTCTCTCCATGCAGGTACCTGGGCCTCCCTACTGGTGGAGGAGGTGTTGGGTGGCCCGGGGTTGCCAGCACACCAGGTGGTAACCTCTGCCCCGGACCTCAGGCTGCAGTGCCAGGCACCCAGAGTGCCAGGAGCCCACCACAGCCACAGTGACAGCCAGGCCATGCATCTCGGAGCGCGCTTGTGCCAGCACAGAGCTCCTGACCCCATGATGCCCTGGGGGGTTGGGCCCGAAAAAAAGTGTCACTGCTCACAGGCCCCCCAGAAAACTCCGCTCCTCTGGGGCCAGAGACACTGTGAGAGTGGCCTTTTATTATATAAAACTGTTTTATGCAGAATTTAAGACTCTCACGTGACCCTTCAGATGAAACCACAGCCCCAAATAGCTCCCTGATTTTAGCCTTGTAGGAGACCCTGGGGCGGAGGGAAACTGCTGAACTAGACCTGGATTCCAGACCCACCAGGAGGTCATAAATGTGTGTTGTTTTAAACCACTAAAATCTGGGGTGTTTGTGACACAGCAAAGCAACAGGTCACCATCATGGTGTTGAAGGTGGGGCCAGCTGGGCTTGCTGGCTGACTCTGGGGCACTGGAGGATGCCAGAGTGTTGACCTGAGCCCCTGGCAGGTGCGGCTGACAGCACCCGGACAGGGACAATGAAGGCTGCAAGTTAAGAACTCTGTGCTGGGGCCGGACGCTGGCTCACGCCTGTAATCCCAGCACTGTGAGAGACTGAGGCTGACGAATCATCTGAGGTCAGGTTTGAGTTCAGCCTGCCCAACATGGTGAAACCCCGTCTCTACCAAAAATACAAAAATTAGCCAGGCATTGTGGTGGACGCCTGTAATCCCAGCTACTCAGAAGGCTGAGGCAGGAGAATCACTTGAACCCGGGAGGCAGAGGTTACAGTGAGCCAAGATCATACCACTGCACTCCAGCCTGGGCGACAGAGTGAGATTCCGTCTCAAAAAAAAAAAAAAAAAAAAAAAGAATTTGGATAAATGTGTGTTATCCAACAACTTTGGATAACAGAAAACACCATGACAAGTTGACAAATGGATTACAGAAAAAAGAATGAGCTTCGTCCGTTAGCACCTATAATGTCATTTCATCCTGTATTTGGAACAACGAACCCTGAATTCTCATGTGTGCTGGGCTCTGCAAATCATGTGGCTGCTCCCAGCAGTGAGGAAAGAGAGTGGGACTCAGGGGAGGAGGCAGGACGAGCTGAGACCCAGACCGCCTGTCCCTACCCTACCCAGGACAGCGTTCCAGCCTCCCCGTCTGCTCAGAATCCGCCCTGACCTGCCCCACACCCCTGCAGGCCCAAGGGGAGGGCAGAATTAGAGGGGACCAGTGCATAGGGACCTGGGGGTGCTGGCACTGAGGTCTCTGGGCCTGGGATGCTGACCTTCCTAGAGCCCTGAGCTGGGCCAGGACGAGGTCTTCCCATCAGACCTGCCTCTGGCTGAGGGGCTGGCCTGTCTCACAGATGAAAATACATTCTGAGGCCCAAAGGGGTCCCAGACTCTGACTTCGTGGCCCAGAGCCAGACTCTCCCCGTAACCAGCAGGCTTCTTTACCCACACGCCACTGTCCACCCAACTCCCGCAGGCAGGGACCCTTGGTTTTGGGTGGCCCTGAGCTTGGGATTTGTGGCTGGCTGTGTCACCCCTCGGAGCCAGTCCTGCACAACCGCAGGCCCACACACGTACACACTTGCACACAGCCACAGATGACACAGGCACCAGCTTCCTGGGAATCCATTTGTCATGCAAATGCCCCTCCCGGGGCCCCTCGCTTCCCCAGAGCTGTGTCTGTCCAGGGTGGGGCCCAGGCCCGTGGGATCCTGCAGTTTCCTGGCCACAGCTATTGACAACTGATGGATGTCTCTTGAAAGAGGGCCTAGATCCACGTCCAGGCTGGCCTGGGGCCCGATCCCTGCCCAGCGCAGGGGCTGCAGCCTCGAGGCCCAGTCTGGCCACTGCTGAGTCCACTGGGAGCCAAGTGTGGCTTTGTTCCCTCGTGGCTTCTGGAGCACCAGTGGGGTGGGGGGCCAGGCCTGTTTCCCCCTTTGGCTGCCTCCAAAGCAAGAGGGAGTGACTCTCAGCTCCATGCCCACCCACAGGCCCAGGCTCCATTCCTGCTACAGCCCCGCTACTGCCCCCCAGCCCTTGGAGCTGAGCTTGTGAGAGCTGTCCCCTACAGGGTAGGCTCCAGAGGCAGAGCTGTGAGCCTGCTCCCCGCCCACCCAGAGTCCAACTGGGGCAGACCCAGGCATCCAGGCTGGTAGGGTGAGCCTGTGCCCAGGTTGAGCGGGCCCCCTGTACTGGGGGTGGTCAGGCTCTGGGCCTAAGTGCTGCCGGGGGACAGGTGGCCAGGCTCTGGGACGCTGGCTGAGGAACAGATGCTCCCTCCTGTTCTCCCGGGCCAGTGGACCCTGGGGCAGCCCCCATGCCTGCTGTCCTGTCCCCACACAGCCTGTGGGGCAGGCTCCAGGCACACATGGGGACCACAGGGGCAGGTGGTCCAGACAGTTCTCAAGGCAAAGCTGGGAACACTGTCTCATCCCTCTGGAGCCCATCCTGGTGAGGGGGTTCCAGAGCCCTCAGTGGCCACCTCACAGGACTGGGCACCGGGCACTTCATGAGGTTGTCCATTTGGCCACAGCAGCCCTGCTGATGGAAGCCAGCCCTGGGCCCACTGCAGCCGAGCTGCCCAGGGGCCTCAGTACCCAGAGCTTCCCCCAACGACCATCTCCTGCCCAGCCAGGCCCCAGACCCAGGGCAGCCTGCAGGACTCCTGGCCTCCACTCCTGCCACCTGAGTGTCTATCTTGCGTCTGTCCCACCCCTGCCTACAGGCAGCCGCAGCCCTGGACGGGCCTCAGCCCTGGGCTTTCTCAGGGCATCTGGGTTGGGGCGGGCAGGGCTACACTCTGGGGGTTCCCGTGGTCCCCTAGAGGGTGGGCTCAGCGGCATCAGCTGCCAGAGAGGCTGGCCGGCCCTCATGGCTCTTGACGGTGTGTGCAAGACGTTGCTGGCGTGGTGGGGGGTTTGCCCGGCATGGTGGGGGGCGTTGCTGGCCAGGAACTTCCTTGCCATCGTCTCTCTCGGTGTCTGTCTCCCCTGGGTTCTCTGGATTCTGTCAAGCCTGTATGCTGAGGGTATGCTGTCACCAGGTGGCAAGGTGTCTCAGGCACTCCTTCAGGGTGAGCAGTCAGCTCCTGAGGCTGCCAGGGCAGAGGTGCGGAGAGGAGGGAGCAGCTGCTGGTGCCGGAACCCACAGCAAACCCCCAGCCCTCCCACCCTGCCCCTGACGCACCCCCGATGGCCTGGTGGAGCACCCCACCAGCTCAGGAAGAGGGCTCCCTTCCTCACCTGCCCAGGTCCCTGGGGGAGGGGCCGTCCCTGTCCCCGCTGTCCCCCAGCCCTGGCTAGGGCTGTCCTCAGCACAGGTGGGGAAGGCAGGCCCCCACCAACCACCCTCTTAGGGCCACAGGCCTGGGGCAGGCCAGAGGCTGGGTGAGGAGCCCTGGCAGGGCCCACTTGCAGCTCTCACTGGCACCCCAGAGAGACTCTGCACTTAGGAAACGCCTCGGCAGGGACCACGGCCAAGCCCTGCCCACCTGGCCTCTGCCCCAACCCAGGCGTCCTGAGAAAGCCCAGGGCTGAGGCCCGTCCAGGGCTGCAACTGCCTGTGGGCAGGGGTGGGGCAGACGCAGGACAGGCACTCAGGTGGTGGGAGTGGAGGCCCAGAGTACTGCAGGCTGCCCTGTGCCTGGGGCCTGGCTGGGCAGGAGAGGTGTCGCCAGCAGGGCTGGGCAGAGTGAGCCACTCTCCCCCGTGGGGCTCCCTGGGTGGACCTGGCGTGGCGGTCAAGGGGGTGGCCAGGGCACTAGTGCCACACCCAGGCTGCAGCAGGGACAGCTCCACACAGAGGCCCATGGGCACTGGAACCCTTGGGCGTGTGCCCTGGCCTTGCAGCCACCCTCCCAGCTGGCCCCGCGCCACGGCCGCATCCCAGGACACGGTGTGCAGCCGGGAACAGGGCGTGTATTTGCTCAGGGCGCCCAGGAGCTGTGGCCTGCAGGACAAGGGCCCATTGTGTGCCCAGTTGCCCCATGCCCGCGCCTGTTCACACCCCTCGAACCCCGTCCACACGGCTCCCCACACACGACACCCTCTGCCAACCCTGCTACCCGACCCTCTTGGCCTGTGACCCCACCCTGCTCCTCCACCATCACCCCTGCCTGCGCCCCCCGCAGCCAGCCCCCGCCATGTTTCCTCACTTCCTTACCCTGACACCCCCCCACCCACCAGGACCCAGGTTCTTAGAGCAGAGGATCAGATTTCCGGCATCGCTGCCTGGGCCCCATAAATGTGGGATCTGGGCCTCGTTCATGGGTCTCTCTGCACTTAGTGGGCAGATCAGTGGCCCCTGCCCCTGGAGCAGAGCCCCCTCAACCGGCGGGGACACAGGCTTCCCCACTGGAGGGCCTGGGGAGAGGTCCTTGGCTGGAGACGGTGGGAGGGGGGCATCAGAAACTCCCCAAGCAGGTCTGGTATGCTGGGGGCAGCCCAGGCCCAGTGCTGGGACCCTCTGCAGTGTGGGTCTCGCAGTGTCCCCCCGCTGGCCAGAGGTGAGCCCTCAGGTGCAGAGGGCACAGCCCGTGAGAGCCGCACCTGCCTGAGGGCCCCGGCTGTCGGACTCTCCACTCTAGAGGGGCTCACGGGAGGCTCCAACACCAAGGGAACTGGACCTTCTGCCCCTGTGGAGGATGCAGGCCCTGAGGTCCGCCAGACAAGTCCGGCACAGCCACTGCAGGGCCTCACGCCAGGCATATCCCTCCCGCCCTGCAGTAGCACGGGGGGATTGGGGTCACCATTGACCACGAGGAAGCACAGAGGGGTGGGGGGATGTGGGGAACAAGGGTGGATAGCGGGGAGGGGTGGGCATGGGGCCTGGGCCAGACTGTGTTATGGGGGAGCCGATGGGGGTGTTGGTCCTGGGCAGGGCTGTGTTATACGGCGGTGGGGGGTTGTGGGGCCTGAGCGGGGCTGTGTTTGAGGGGAACAGAGGGGTGTGGGGCCTGGGCCGGGCTATGTTTGGGGTGCAGGGGGATGTGGGGCCTGGGCCGGGCTGTGGTGTTGGGGGTACACTGGCCGATGAGGGAATTCTCTACCCAGCTAAGCGAGTAACTAGAAGGACTGGGCCCAGCCGCCTGCTGGAGCTGCCGCGGGTCAGGGGGCAGCCACCCTGTCAGGCCTGCTTCATGGCAACACAGAGGGTTTGCAGTAGCTTCTCCCAGGCCCTGTGGGCTGAGGGCCGATGAGTCCAGGGCAGAGCAGGACGGGCAGGCTGGGGGCCCTAACAGCCAGAAGGGTCCCTTGCGAGGCCAGGCAGGGGCCACTGCCTTTCCGCAGTCCATCCGCCCACTCAGCCACATTTGGGGGTCTCCACTGACCGGGCTCCGCCCTCCTCCCACTCCCCACCCCAGCTTCACAGGGGCCCCTTGTGCCAGCCTCACAGGGGCCTTAGGCTGGATGGCAGCGTCTGGCTCGCAAATGAGGAACCAAGCCTGGAGGTTACCGGGACGGGAGTGGGGAGGGTGGTAGGGGCTGAGGAAGGGCGTGGGGAGGCTAGAGGGGACTGAGAATGGGGGCTTGGAGTCTGGGAGGCTGAGGCCATGGGCAGGGAGCTGGGGGGCTGAGGATGGGGGAAGGGAGCTGGGAGGCTGGATGACTGAGGACAGGGGCGGGGAGGCTGAGGGGCTGAGGACAGCTTCCTGGCAGGCCTGGCTGCATGGGCCCCTCCTCGGGCCAAGGGCCGGCCAGGCAGAACCAGCCTGACCAGGTGCTGCATGTGAGCCTGCGTCTGTCTGCGCACCTGTCACGTGTGCTGTGGACTGCAGCCAGGAGCAGCTGTGTGCGTCATAGCAGTGCCCTGTGGCAGGAGGTTGGGTGGGGCCCACCGGCTCGAGGCCCACCTGCCTGGCCTGGGCAGGAGCAGGTACCAGCAGCCAAGACTTCAGGGCTGGGTCCCAGGGGAGGGCAGAGCCAGGGCCCAGGGAGAGCCCCTCCACCTGTCTTCACAGGCCAGGATGCAGAGAGGGGTGTCTGGGCACCGAGTGGAGGCTGAGAGAGGCGGGGAGGTCACCAGGGCCCCATCAGGAGGCCAAATTTGGCCTGGAGCCTGGCCCTGGGTGGGCTAAGACTCAACTCCATACCTCCCACCCCCTGGCTGTGCCACCAACCTCAGCCCAAGGGTAGCTGACCAGTGCCCTCCACAGCCCTGAAACCGCAGGGCAGGGCCAGTTGGAAGGGTCATCAGCTCCCATACGCCTGTGGCTGGCTCCTGGCCAGGTCTCACTGAAGGGATCCATGCCCAGGCAGGCTGCTGAGTTGCCTCTGCTGGGAGCCAGGTGGGACCCAGGTGGGATTTCAGGACCACAGGCCTTCAACTGAGGCCCGCATGCCCCCGCTCAGCCCAGCCCACCTCCCTTCCACCCACATCCTTTCAAGACTCAGCTCCTCCCGGTGCCCTAGGCCTGGCCAGTGGCAATGCTGGGGTGTGACCACGAGGCCCATTTCACAGCTAGGAAGGTGGGCTCAGAGTGGAGGCCCCACCAGGCCACAGACTCCAATGAGGTGCCTCTGCTCTTGGGGCTAAGTCAGTGAACAGGAAAGAGAGGCCGCCCGACTGAGGCGTAAGGAGCACCTGGGCCCAGAGGGTCGGCAACCGCAGCCCTCACTCCTGTCATTGGGAGGCTCGGCCCTGGCAGAGCTGACACAGAAGGGTGGGTTGCAGGCTGAGCTGGTTCTGTAGGGCCCAAGCCAGGCCTGGCACCCACAACCCTGAGGAACGGGTCCTGCTGGGGCCCCAACCACCCCTGACACCTGGTCGAGGCAGGGCGGTGGGGACAGGAGGGAGCTCTGGGCCTCCGAAGGGGCCAGGGCGCTGGATGGGGAATTTCCTGGAGGTGGAGGAGTCCAGCAAGAGTAAAAGTGCAGAATTCTTTCCATTCTTTGCATTTCTCTGAGATGACTCTGCAGAGTGTGTTGCCTGGAGGACCCGCGTGGTGTGTGTGTGTGTGTGTGTGCGCATGTGTGAACATGTGTATGTGTGCCTGTGTGTGGTGTGTGTGCACGTGCGGTGTGTGTGCACTTGTATATGGTTGTATGTGTGCGTGTGTGTGTGCAGCCTGGCCCTGGTGCCTCACCCCCCCTTTCTCCCTGGGCGTGGCCCTGCTGTGCTAGCCGCTTGGCCCCCACAGGTCTGCACTGGTGAACCCTCATGGTCCCTCATGGAACCCAGGGAAGGTAAGGAGGATCTGGATGGCGCCCAGATGCCTGCAAGGGAGAGCTCCACACAAGGGGTCTGTGAGGCCCTGCCCCAGCCCCAACGAGATTCAGATGCCCCACTGTGGGATGTGGGGACAGGCAGGTGACGTCCTGGGTCTCAGGCTCCCCGTCTGGACAATGGACACGCGTGAGCAAGACCCTGAGGCCCTGTCCCTCAGCCGCCCTAGGCAGAGCCGCAGTGCCCTCCTCCTGAGGGCTGAGAGGCCGCAGCACCCAGTGGGAGGAGGGGGCTGGGCACAGTGGGGTTGGCTCCAGAGTGGAGGGAAAAAGCCACGGGAGCTGCACCCCTCAGCGAGGGAGTGGTGTGAACATGCCTTTGGGGGCACCTGCCTGGCACGTGTGGCTGGCTGCATGTGCACATGCCCCCACGCTCACCTAGGAACAGGTGTGCACACAAACACTTGCTCCCTGGGCCCTGACCTAGGCTGACCTGCCGCTGGGACTGCCTGGACACCCTCCAGCCCAGACTGAGTCCTTCTCAGCTCCTCGGCCCTGGGCCACGCACAGCACTGCCATCGGCTTGGGACGCAGCCAAAAGCGGACAGGGTGTTCAGGATGAGCTGAGCAGGCCCTGGGGCCTCCCCATGTCAGAGGCCACTGGGCTTCTGGGTACCTGCCCTCCCTTCCCCCTTCCTCCCCACTCTCCCTCCCCCAAATGTCACTTCCCAGGAATAGGGAAGTGGGCCTGAGGCTGGAAAACAACTTGGCCACTTCTTCTGAACATCACACTCTGCCCAGGCTACTTCACGACCCCAGGTCAGGGGGCTCTGGGGGCACCCTGGACAGAGGTGGGGACAGGGCAGGGCCCCTGCCTGCCAGGCCTCAGCGGGTCCCTCTGGACTCTCGCAGCCTAGACCCAGGGGCAGTCCTGGGATCCGCCTCCTTCAGCCACTCTGGCGCTCCTGTCCCCACAACATGGTGAAGCAGGAAGGGCCTGGGAGGGCACAGCTCATGGGGGTTCCAGGAAGCAGCAGTGGGGCCAGGAAGGGCTGGCAGGCCGGGTCACCGCAGGCCCTGGACATTGACATGGACACACCCACAGGTGCCCCTTCCTGGGTCCAGGAGCCCCGTCCTCTGCTCCTGCTGCATCCTGGGGTCAAAATGCCCCCGGGGTCTCTTAGTGGCCACCCAGGCTGGCCCTAGGGACACTCCTAGGAACAGACCCAGGTCCTTCTGGCAAAGGCTGCAGGAGGAGAGTGTGGAAAGTCCCCGCAGAGCCACACTGGCACAGCCTGGAGGACATCGCTTCCTGGGGCTCGCCCGGCTGACTTGTCTCCAGCCCTGACCCAGTGTCATGTCCAGGTGGTGACTGCCAGGATCCGGCCCCTGAGCACAGCCCAGGGGCCACTCCCAGCCGCCTGGAAAGGAAGAGACAGGCTCGCACGGGTGCCATCCTTGTCTTTTCTCCAGGAGCAGAACTTTGGGCCATGTAGGTCCTTTCTCAGAACCACTGACTGCCCCCGACAAACCCAGGTGTGGGAGACTTTCTCCCCTCCCCCAGGCCCATTTCTGAGCCATTTGAAGAGGACATCCCAAGGGCCTGGGGTGCCCACTTGCCAGCTCCAAGCTGTGTGGATTCTGCCTGAGACTGGTAAGGATGGGCCAGACGGAGCCCGGCCTGACGCTGTCACCTGTCCTGCCCTGCTCTGTCCAAGCCCGAGCTGTCTGCAGGCAGAGCTCAAGCTCTGGCAGCAACACTCCAGTCTGAGTGCCCAGCTGCCCTTCACAGGCCTGACCTGCCCCCAAGTCCCTGTGCCTGGGAAGGCGGCTGCCCCCTCTGACAGGAGTGGGGATCCAGGAGCCCTGGAGGTGCGTGCGTGTCTGGGGTGGTGATGGCATTCTGAGTCCATGCTCTGAAGGAATGTTTGCTGGGATCAGGCCCTCTGGGGGGTCCCAGCCCCTGGGACGCCATCTGCAGCTCTGGCTCCTCATGGCTGGACACTGGCTGGAGCAGCCCTTGGGCCATCCTTGGAAGCTTCAGAAACTCTCCCAGGAAAATGTTCTCCCTGCTGCAGGTCCTGGGCTTCAGGCTCCTCAAAGCCCCCTGGGCAGTGGCTCACGCCTCTAATCCCAGCACTTTGGGAGACTGAGGCAGGCGGATCATGAGGTCAGGAGTTCAAGATCAGCCTGGCCAAGATGGTGAAACCCCATCTCTACTAAAAATCCAAAAAATTAGCTGGGCGTGCTGGTGTACACCTATAATCCCAGCTACTTGGGAGGCTGAGGCAGGAGAGTCACTTGAACCCAGGAGGCAGAGGCTGTAGTGAGCCAAGATTGAGCCACTACACTCCAGCCTGGGCAACAAGAGCAAAACTCCATCTCAAAAAGAAAAAAAAGCTTCCATAGTCCAGTCACTCCATAATTAGTAATATAATGCCTATTATATGCCAGGTATTGTCCTCGGCTCTCGGTATATTTTTGTGAATACAATAGAAGTGGTTTTATTTATCTTCGTGTTTCTAATAACAAGAAAGTCATCTATGCCATGGTGGAGCTTACAACTTATTCTGTGCTATTCGAATTTGGTTTTATGAGCATGTTTTCAATGTATAACATGAATTTTTAAATTATATCTAATACTCAAAAATGTTTACCATTTTATAGTTTCTCCCCCAAAATGCAAAAATGATAGGTTTAGAATGCCTACACAATCATGGAAAATACGACAAATGAAGCAGCAAGAGGTTATCCTTGAAAGTATTTGTGGCATATTTTATAGTTGATCTCTTTTTTGTTCTGCAAATAGAAAGGAGTCTTCCTTGGACAGTGCTTTTCTTCTCTGTCATCACCTCATTACTAGTTCATTATACTGCCTGATTCTCAGGGAGAGTCTCTGATGCCGATGGCGTGTGAGGTCGGGGAGGTGTTACTATTTAGGTGGGCACATTCCCAATTGACTGTAGATTTAAAAATGCGAAACATTATCTTCTTATGGATTAACTAGATTGAAAATAAACTCAAGAATGTTTTTTGAGACGGAGTCTCCAGGTTGGCGGATCCAGTGAGGCTGGTGTGCTGAAGCCATGGTTCTTGCCATCACTGCAGCTCCCAGGCAGCCAACAGAGGCAGCCCCCTCTAGCCAGGTCTCAGCATCTGCTCCAGGCAGGACAGGATTCAGGCTAGGATGCTCCCACAGCATCTTCTGCATTTGTGCAGGACTCTTTCTGCAGAGTCCAAGCAACGGATGCCAGGCGGCCATGCTCACTGGGGGCCCAGGCCCCAGGTGGCTTGTGGAATATAAATAGTCTGTGCTGGTAGCAGGTGGGGGTAACCTGGTGGGAACAGCAGCCTCTCCAACACAGCCCAGGCCTCAGCTGAGGGGTAAAAGTGGTGTCCTCCAGGCAGGGACAGAGGCTGGAAGAGGCAGCCACAGCAGCTGGGCCGGAGTTCGTGCAGGCCGCCCACCACCGGCTCCCAATGACTGGGCGCCACTCTCCACCCCAGGCCCAGCCCTGGAATGCCTTTGGTGAAATGTTGCAAAATCCTGGCACAGCTCTGCTGGCTCCTGTCTGCAGCGGGTGAGAGGCTGTGACAACCGAGAGTGGAGGCCAGAGGGGAAAGCACGTCTCCCCAAGCATTGCCTGCCCCCGCCACTGCCCTGGGAGCACCCAGTCTTTGCCGCTGCAGCCTGTGTTGGCTGGAAGATGGGGTGCAGCAGGTGCCTATCCCAAGCTGGGTACAGCTGGGGGAGTCCGGTCTGTGGGGAGATGATGCAGAGCTTCAGCCCAGGGCTGGGGCAGCTATGCTGGGACATTGACTCTGGGTGGCAGCAGGTGCTGGTGGGGGCCAGGTCCATGGGCTGGGGAGGGCGACCTGTACCCTGGTGGCCCAGGGGAGCCACAGAGGGTCCAAGGCAGGACCGTGAGGGGCTCACAGTGGGAAAAAGACCAGGGTGGCCAAGGGGGCTCACACTGGGGCCTGGGATGAGGGTGAGAGTGGGCGGCTGGATCGGCCGGAGGAAGGTTTGGGAATGGGATAGGCCTCGGTAAGGGCTTGGGGGCAGGTGAGAGGACGCCCTCTCCTCAGACATGGCCTGGGTTAGAAGGGCATCAGATACAGGCAGGACAAGGCCGGGCGACCCTGTGGGATAGGCAGGGGGCAACTGGAAAGAGGCTGATTAAGGAGGCCTTGGTCATTGGCTTGGAGACGGAGGGGGGTGGACGGGATCCCCAGGGAAGGAGGGAAGAGGGGCGTGACGGGCCGGCAGGAGGCAGGGCAGTGGGGACACAGCCTGGGGGAGTGGGAATGGGGGTGCCTATGGAGCATGAACCCTGTTCACATTCCCCTTTGTGATGCCCCAGCTTTGAGGGGGTGTCTGTGTGAGTCTGTGTGTGCGTTGTGAGTCGGTGCATTGAGCAGTGTCAGCATGCACGCATGTGTGGGACACTGTAAGTGACCCCGGCCACCTTCCATCCCACCTCCTCATCCTCCCGAATCCAGGCAGGCCAGCCTAGCTCAGGTCACCATGGCAAGAGCGTGACCCTCCCGCCAGTAGGCCAGGGCACCTGGGGGGACTCGCCATGTCCATTGCAGAGTAGGGCCAGCTGTTTCCAGGTCAAGCAGTAGGAATGGGATGGCTCAGGGGCTGGGTTGGGGACTGGGGTGTGCAGACTCTCTGACAAGCTCTGTTCCACTCCCCTGTCCCTGCCCTGGGGAACACCTGCTCCAAGGATAGGCAGAGGCCCCGGCCCTGGGGCAAGGCTGCCCCTCTCAGCAGGATGGCCCAAGGGAAGGAGGTGCCCATGCCATGCTGGCCTGAGCTTCAGGTGGGGCGGGGGTGTGGGAGGGCACAGGAAGGGGCCAGGCCAGGCCCTCTGCAGTCAGTACCCAGGCGGAGCGGCCCCCGAACCAAGACCCTGCCAAGCCCTCCTCCTGGCTCACCTCCTGTCTGCAGGAGCGGCCCCAGCTCTGGCCCATGGGCTGGGCCTGCCCATGGGGCCCACCGGATGGGCTGTCCAGGAACCAGGAAAAAACAGGCAGGGCTGGTGTCCTGCCCTGCTGGCGACTTGGTTGGGGGGTGGGGTGTTGATGGGACCTGCAGGAAAGGGGTGGCCCAGGGCAGAGGGTGAGTAGGCCCTGAGGCCCCTCAGATTTTTCTTCCCCTGTATGCAGAGCACAGATGCTCCACAACTGAGATGACCCGTATCTGTTTGCCAAGCTGAGGAACAGGCTGGGCCGTGCCCAATGGCAGGCCAGGACAAGTGAGCAGGGTTATCTGGGGTTACTGGGGACCCCAGGACTCCAACCAGATCACGTGGTGGCTTGGACCCGATACAGTCTAAAAGAGGCCTCAATGTCAAACAGTCCTGGGGCACAGTGAAGGGCTGGGGTGCACGCTGACCGCTCACGGAGCTCATCGTCAGTGCAAGGGTCCTTGCTGCACACACACACAGGTGCGTGTAACAGCAAATCTATAACATACACCAGTGTCTGGACAAATGTGGTTACAAAGATGTCACACTTCAGAGAAAGGGCTGCCTCCTGCTCTGCCCTACCCCCCACTCCAGGGTCAGGCTGCTGGACCCCCCTGCAGGAGCCCTCCGGAGGCTTTCACAGAGGCCTGTGTGGCAGGAATCCCACCTGGAGGCCTGCAGGAATCTCCAGCACACCTGGAGTGAGCGGGAGGAGGGCCGTGGAGGGCGGGCACATCACGCTTTCTGAAGGAGCAGAAAGCTCTTAGTTAAGGGATGCTTGAGGGGTTCAGAGCAAGACCCAGGGCCTAGGGAGAGCCAGGGTGGGGTGCCCACCTGCCAGAGCCTGGTCTTCTACAGCCAGGATGACTCAAGGAAGACTGGCCTGGAGCCTGACATATCAGACTCAAGAAGACTAGCCTGACATGTCAGGATGAGGAGCCCAGCCCCTCCAGACTGACATGAACCCAACTGTGGTGGTCTCCCCCTAAACCTACCATGCTCTCCAGTGTCCCTGCCCATCTCTGCTGCGTGTCCAGCACAGAAGAGGGTGGCCCCACTGGACCCTCAGGCAGGTCCCTGGGAGGACCACGTGGGCAGCAGCCCCTCCTTCTCAGGTGCTGTGTGGATGCCACTGGAGGGGTAGGCTTGGGGCGTCATCCTACCTGGGATCTGATCTTGGGGGAGCCCTGCGCTGGGTGGGTGGTGGGTGGGGGAAAGGCTAACCCACCAGCCCCAACCCTGCCCTTGTACTGCGGGAGAGAATTGGACAGAGCTCCGGGAAGCAGGGGCTATAGCGGGAGAGGACTGGGGGACAGACAATGTCAGGGTTGGCTTTGATCCTGGGGTAACAGGACCCAAGGGACAGGAAGAGACGAGCCAGGCAAGTGAGGAGCCCCCAGGAGCACAGGCACGGGCCCAGGCAGCAGCGGACGAAGTGAGCCCCAGAGATGGCCCAGATGGCAGGTGGGCCTGGGCCAGTCCTGAGAGCCACAGCCTCAGAAGGGCTAAGCAGGGGAGAGGTGCGTGATCAGTGCAGGGACAGTGATGATAACTGTATAGAGGTGAGAGGTCAGACTTGGGGGAGGCTGGAAGCTCCGAGGCAGGTGTGTGTGCACGCTGACAGTCACACCAGACCTCCCCGGAATGTCTGCCATAATACTTAGACCGGCTGGGCCCTCAGCAGCCACTGGGAACGCTTGGCAGTGCCAAGAGGACCAGCCCCTGGGCCCTCTGGCCCCCAACTCTCAACCCACTAGCCCTGGGGCTGGCAGGTGGCCACTCACGTCCTGGAGCCCTGAGCTACTCTCAGGCCGGTGACCTTGGACCAATGTTGGCAATCTGTGGATTTGCACCAAACCACACAGGTGAGTCTGACTTCTGTACAGAGAGCAGGGAAAGGGCACGACAGGGTGAAGTTCAGATCAGGGCAATGAGTACCCTGGCTGTTCAGGCCTTGAGTGCAGTTGTTGCAGCAATCGAGGTGGGCTCCCTGGTGGAGGTGGACAGCAGCTGCTGGAGAGCCCCGAGGGCAGCCAGGACCATCTCAGGCCACTCCAGGCACCGGCCACCAGGGCAGAGGTTCCAGGGAAGGCCCTCGGGCTGGGCTGCGGGCGTGAGGTCAGAGTCCGGGGTGAGGAGGAAACGTATCCAGCCACGTGCGCTCTCGGCCCTCGCTGGGCTGCGAAACTAGGGGCGCTGCCGCTGGGAGGGGTCCCAGAGGAGCCGACGCTACCTCCTCGCGGCCGGCCATGTGCGCGACGGGGAGCGCGGACAGCCAGAGACGCAGACTCGCAGCCTGTTTCACCTCGAGGTCGCGGGACGATCGTAGATCGCCTACCGGACTCCCACGCCCCCAGGAACCCTGCTCGGGGCCAGCGGGTGACCTTCCTCGGCGATGTTGAGGGTGGGGCCGGGAAATGGCTCGCCCCGCCATTGGCTGGGGCACCGGATTTCTTTTAAAATCCCGGTTTCCATTGGCTCCTGCGGCCTCTCCTCGCGCTGCCCGAGGCGCCACGGCCTCCACCGG
>NW_016815853.1:10334-19432 GCF_001698545.2 Rhinopithecus bieti | reverse complement strand
AAAAAAAAAAAAAAAAAAAAAAAAGCATCTGACAAAATCCCACAACCATTCTTTAATTATTATTATTATTATTTTAATTTTTTAATTTTTTAGTTATTTTGAGACGGAGTCTCGCTCTGTCGCCCAGGCTGGAGTGCAGTGGTGCGATCTCGGCTCACTGCAAGCTCCGCCTCCCAGGTTCCCGCCATTCTCCTGCCTCAGCCTCCTGAGTAGCTGGGACTACAGGCACCTGCCACCACGCCCAGCTAATTTTTTTTGTATTTTTAGTAGAGACGGGGTTTCACAGTGGTCTCGATCTCCTGACCTTGTAATCTGCCCGCCTCAGCCTCCCAAAGTGCTGGGATTACAGGCATGAGCCACCACGCCCGGCCTTTTTTTTTTTTTTTAAAGAGACAAGGTCTTGCTGTGTTGCCTAGGCTGGAGTGCAGTGGCACAGTCACAGCTCACTGAAGCCTCAAATTCCTGGGCCCATGTGATCCTCCCACCTCAGCTTCTCAAAGTGCTGGGATTACAGGTGTGAGCCACCACACCTCGCCCCATATCCATTCTTGATTAAAACTCACTAAAATAAGAATCTATCTCCTCAACCTGATAGAGGGCCAATATGGAACCTACAACCCACACTGTACTAACTCATTCAGGACTGACAGCCCTGCCCCTAAGATCAGGGACGAAGCCAGTGCATCACTTCTCACCATTTCTATTCCACACCGGCACAGAAGTTCCAACCAGTGCAGGAAGGCAAGGGAAAACAAATACAGAACATCCAAATAAGAAAGGAAGAAGTAAAACTGTTTTTTTTTTCAGACAGAGCCTCGCTCTGTCACCCAGGCTGGAATGCAGTTGGGTGATCTCAGCTCACTGCAACCTCCGTCTCCTGGTTTCAAGTGATTCTCCTGCCTCAGCCTCCTGAGTAGCTGGGATTACAGGCGCCTGCCACCACGCCTGGCTGATGTTTTGTATTTTAGTAGACACGGGGTTTCCCCATGTGGGCCAGACTGGTCTCAAACTCCTGACCTCAGGTGATCTGCCTGCCTTGGCCTCCCACAGTGCTGGGATTACAGGCGTGAACCACTGCACGCGACTTGAAACTGTCATTCTTTGATGTACGACTGTATATGCAGAAAATCCTACAGACTCTATGAAAAGCTACTGGAGCTACTGAGTTTAGGAGACCTGCAGGATACAAGGTAAATAGACAAAATCAACTGCTTTTATAAATACTAGAAACAAGCAATTAGAAACTTAAGTTAAAATTACTGTTTATGATAGCCATTTAAAAACTTTAAATAGGTATAAATCTGACAAAAGATACATAAGACCTATACACTGAAAGTATAAAATCTTGCTAAAAGAAATGAAAAAAGATGCAAATAAATAGAGAGACATACCATTTTCCAGGGCTGGAGGACTCATTATTATTAAGATTTCAATTCTCCCTTAAACCGACCTATAGATTCAATGTAATCCCAATCAAAACCCCAACATGCTTTCTGTAGAAACTGATATGACCTAAAATCCATGGAAGAATAAAGAAGACCTAGAATAGCCAGACAACTCTGAAAAGGAACAAAGTTGAAGGCTTGATACTACCTGATTTTGAGACTTATCATAAAGACACATATCATACACTATGTTTGTGTTCCCCTCAGCTTCATACAGTGAAACTTCATCCCCAATATGATGTTATTGGGTATGAGGAGTTGAGGCCTTTGGCAAGTGATTAGATCATGAGGGTGGGGCCTCAAGAATGGAGTTAGTGCCCTTACACAATGGGGCACAGAGAGCTCTCTCATCCCTTCTGCTGCGTGAGGACACAGGGAAAAGACATTCGCCTATGAACCAGGAAGCAGTCTCACTAGGACACTGAACCTGCTGGTGCCTTGACCTTGGGCTTCCCGATCTCCAGAGCATGAGTAATACATTTCTGTTGTTTATAAGCCCACTCCATCTATGGTGCTTGCTCAATGCAGCCTTGACTAAAGACAGACAATAAGACCCTGTAATGTTGGTGCTCAAGACAGACAGGTACCATCGGCACAGAACAGACAGTCTGAAGAAACAGATCAACAATATTTGGTTGGCCCGGGTGTATGGCTCACGCCTATAACCCAGCACTTTGGGACCTGAGGTGGGCGATCCAGGTCAGGAGATCAAGACCATCCTGGTCACAGTGAAACCCCATCTCTACTAAAACACACACAAAAAAATTAGCTGGGTGTGGTGGCGGGCCACCTGTAGCCAAGCTAGTCAGGAGACTGAGGCAAGAGAATGGCGTGAACCCAGGAGGCAGGCTTGCAGTGAGCCGAGATCACCCTCACTGCACTCCAGCCTGGCAAATAGAGGCAAGACTTTGGTCTCAACAAAAAAAAAAAAAAAAAAAAAAAAAAAAAAAAAAAAAAAATTGGTCAACTGATTTTTTTTTTTTTTTTTAAACAAAGGTACAATAGTAATTCATTGGAGAAAGGACAGGTTTTTCATCAAATAATGCTTGGACAACTGGATGTTTATTCCACCCTTCATTTCAATTCATACCTACAAATAATTTGCAAAAGCTTAATGAGTAAGACATAACCCTTAATGTAACAGGTTAAAGCTGCCAATTCTAAAAGAAAACAGGAAAAAATCATTGAGAATCCAAATTAAAGATTTCTGAGAATGCATCACTAAAAGATTGTGAAAAAAACATTCATAAACTGGACTTCACCAAAATTAATAATTTCTGCTTTTCAAAGGCAACTATAAAAACAATGAAAAACAAGCTGTAGTCTGAGGAAATATTGCACAGACACGGTATCTGATAAAGCAGTTGTACTGAAACCTATACAATCATCTCTGCAAACTCAATCATGAGAAAACAATTTTTTTAAATGGGCCCAAAGACTTGAGGAAAGACTTCAACAAAGATTTTGTACAAATGGCAAAAAAGCACATAAAAAGATGTTCAGCGGCTGGGCGCGGTGGCTCACACCTGTAACCAGCAATCTGGGAGGCCAGGTGGGCAGATCACGTGGGTCAGGAAATCAGACCATCCTGGCTAACACGGTGAAACCTCGTCTCTAACTAAAAATAACAAAAAAATTAGCCAGACTGGTGGTGGCGCCTGTAGTCCCAGCTACTCTAGAGGCTGAGCAGGAGAAGGTGTGAACCTGGGAGGTGGAGCCTTGGCAGTGAGCCAAGATCACGCCCACTGCACCCAGCCTGGGGGACAGGCAAGATTCTGCTCAAAAAAACAAAAAAACGGGACCCGGGGCATGGTGGCTCACGGGCCTGTAATCCCCAGCAATTTTTGGAGCCCGAGGCAGGGGATCATGAAGGTCAGGAGATTGAGACCATCCTGGCCCCTAAGCACAGGAAAACCCCGTCTCTACTAAAAAATACAAAAAAATTAGCACCGTGGGTGGGCAGGTGGGCCCTGTAGTCCCAGCTACTGGGGAGAGGCTGAGGCCAGGAGTAAAGGCTTTGAACCTGGGAAGGCGGAGCTTGCAGTGAGGCGAGACCGTAGCCCACTGGGCAATCCCCAGCCTGGGGGGAGGCAGAGCGAGACTCATCTCAAAAAAAAAAAAAAGAAAAAAAAGATGTTCAGCATACTATCATTAGAAAAATACAAATTAAAATCCCAGGCGAGATACCCCTTCACACTATGAGAATGCAGCTCTGTTCTAGAGTCAAAACAGGGTCAAGGAGTCGCAGGTCCTAGACCGTCGGCTGTAGTCTCTCTGGCCTGCCATGAGGGGGCTGGGTGCCTTCTAGCCAGCGTTGCTGCTCCCTATGGCCGCCAGCCAACCCTCCCACACCTCATCCAACCACAGCTGCGCCTCCCTTCCCTTCCTGGGCCTTCTCATGGCACTCACATACTGGGGTCTCTCATCTTGCACAGGGGCAAACAAAAAGCAGCCTCCCGCCTCCTCGGGCTCCCTGTAATCTCCTTTTGTATGCACCAATTCTCTCGCGTCCTCTCTCCATCCTACACTCCCTGCTTTCATGGGCAAATGCCTTAAAAAGGAATCACGACATTTCTCCATTTCCCCGTCAGTCCATTCATTCATTCTCCAAGACATTCCAAATCTGGCTGTAGGCCCAAATCCTGCCAATTTCTCAGACATAGAAAGCCTAATATTAAAAAAAAATTGATAAATTGACTAATATTAAAACTAGCACCTTCTGTTAATAAAAAGACATATATATTTATATATATAAATATATACATAGTTTTTTGAGACCAGAAGTCTCACTGCTGTCTCAGACTGGAGTGGGGCAGTGGTGTGATCTCAGGCTCAACCCGGCAACCCTCCGCCTCCCTAGGTTCAGAAGCAATTCTCCTGCTCAGCCTCTCAAGTAGCCTGGAACTACGGGCGTGTGCCATCATGCCCCAGCTAAGTTTTTGTATTTTTAGTAGAGATGGGTTTCCCCATGTTGCCAGGCTGGTCTCAAACTCCTGACCCTC
Source organism: Rhinopithecus bieti (assembly GCF_001698545.2). Lineage (NCBI taxonomy): Eukaryota > Metazoa > Chordata > Mammalia > Primates > Cercopithecidae > Rhinopithecus > Rhinopithecus bieti. The sequence goes on along the minus strand of NW_016815853.1, from coordinate 14,985 downwards.
AAGAGATCCGCCTGCCTTGGCCTCCCAAAGTGTTGAGATTACAGGTGTGAGCCAGCTGCACCCCAGTCCAAAAGACACTTTTTAAAAAGCTAAAGACAAGAAACAAATCTGGAGAAGATATGTACCTAGAATAAGTTTATCATAAGGAATACAGAAAGGACTCCCTACAACAATGAAAATCAGATAAATTATCCAATAAAAAAGAAGGGCCAAAAGACACAAGCAAGCTTTCACAGAAGATGAAGCATTTTACCAGTCCACAAAACAAGAAATTCTCAGCCTTAGTAAGTAAGCCAGAGAAAAGTAAATCAAGATCCATCATGGATGTTTACACACGTACCAGAGGGCCACCAATTAGGAATCTAACAAAATCAGATTGCAGGGAGGGCAGCTGATCAACAGGTGTTATATACATGGATAGCTGGATTCATTGATTGGGCAACGACTTGTAAAGCTGGAAACAGGAATATAACCCCAAACCCCCAGCAATCCACCCCCCACCATAACCACAGCAGCTCGAGGAAAAGCAGGAAAACAATAATAACAGGAAACAATGAAGTGTCCATCCAACAGAAAAAACAGAGGGTAATTCCACACCAACCCCAACTAATGAACGTAGTTCACAGGGCCAAACAAACGAAGACATCTCAGGAACACAATGTTTAGTGAAAATCTGCAGGCTCCAGGAACCAAATACAGCGTTTACTCCTTTTCTAAAGTTCAAAAGAATTAAAAGTGAAGAATACACTCTTTGTGCATGACTAAGTTAATGGTTTGTGAGGAAGAAAAAAGTCAGACTGGGTGCCAGTCAGCAGCACCCGCTCATCTGACCAAGAAAACCAAATAAAAAGTAAGGAGCTGGTAAAGCTGACCAGTGACAGTGAGGCATGAACCAAAGATCCAGTGCCGTGAGGTCTGGAAGAATGAACATGCAAATGTTGCACCTTTGTATCTCAAAAAAAGTCGTAATAAAGCTAAAGAACACAGGGCATGGCAAAAATACTGTAGGAGGCCTACTTCATCCGGCCAAGGCCTCTACACGTCAACCAACAGGCCCAGTGTTGGGGGCTCCTAACCGTCACTACTTAGATGTTCAACGGCCCATATCGAAGAGAAGACTGTCAATAAAAGATAAAGAGACAAATTAACTGGGCATGGTGCCTCACACCTATACTCCCAAAACTTTGGGGAGCTGAGGCAGGAGGATCGGCTTGAGCCTAAGGAGTTTATGGACCCGCCTGGGACCCATCCTCCTATTAAACAAACAAATAAAAAAAGACGGCCGGGCGCAGTGGTTCATGCCCTGTAAATCCCAGCACTTTGGAGGCCGAGCGGCGGGGCAGATCACAAGGTCAGGAGTTCGACACCAGTCTGGACCAATATGATGAAACAGCCATCTCTACTAAAAATACAAAAAATTAGGCTGGGTGTGGTGATAGGGCACCTGTAGGTGCCCGGCAGCTACTCGGGAGGCTGAGAGCAGGGAGAATCACTTGACTGGGAGGGCGGAGGTGGCAGTGAGCAAGATCCGCACCAGCTGCAATCCAGCCTGGGTGACAGAAGCAAGACTTGTCTCAAAAAAAAAAAAGAAAGAAAATTGAAAGAAAATCACCCTAAAACATTACCCTATTATATGTGGAATACCAACATCCATAGGTTCAAGTTATAGGCTTGTTTTTCAATTCTGGTTAATTTTAAGAGGTTAGCATCTCTTCATGAATCTAAAAAGAAACAACCAATATACATGATTTTTGGAAATAAAGTGGATATCTATATACCAGCAAGCACATCATCAGAAATTCATTCTACAGCTTTGAGCTAAAATTTTGGTACTCATCGTGGCAAAATTAGTTGAAAAGGAAATTAAATCATGCCTATTCAATTATAGCAAACAAAGAGAGATGAATCCACTACAATCAACACTTAATTGACTTCTATTCGCTGGGCTGTAGCCTCTCCCACTAAAGGCTCTGAGAATAGAGAATGCATGGGAGGTCACAACTCCATAGGACACAAAACAAAACAACCACATTGTAGCCAAGTGTTACCTAACTGTAAGGAAGCCTCGATAAGACAGGTCGTGTCAGGTGGCCGTGGCTCACACCTGTAATTCCCCAGCACTTGGAGCCAAGGTGGGCAGATCAGCCTTGAGGTCAGGAGTTTGAGACCAGCCTGGCCAACAGGGAGAAACCCTGTCTCTACTAAAAATAAGAAAAAGGAGGCCAGGCGTGGTGGTGGGCCACCTGTAATCTTCCAGCTACTTGGGAGGCTGAGGCAAAAGAAGAATCTCTTGAACCTGGGAGGTGGAGGTTGCAGCGAGCCAAGATCGTACCACTGCACTCCAGGCTAGGTGACAGAGTGAGACTCCATCTCAAAAAAAAAAAAAAAAAGTCATTACAAGACTTCTCCTTTTAGTAGAAAAGCCCTCCAGCTAAAGCAAGATCCTGCATGATCAGTTCTGCATATTCTCTCCTAGACAGTGTGGGTAGAAAAATAAGGAAAGCCCTGATCCGAAAGGAGCTCAAGCTCTTCTCCAGGTAGCTCAGGCAACAGGGTGAGTTTCCTGAGGGTCAGGAAGCTACGGCCTGGGCTGGCTTCCAGCTCCGGGAGGAAGGGAAGCAACAGTGGTACATGGCTGTGGGATCGTTTCCCCTGAGGATGAGGAAGACAAACCAAGTCCTCACTGTACACAGGAGACATGCGTTAGTCTACTTGAGAAGAGGAGGAGGTGGCATCCAAGAGAGCCTGAAAAGACGAAAAGAATTTTTGGAGCTCAAAAGGATATGGAAGGTCATTTCAGATGCCAGGGTTTGATCAATGGCATGGAGGCCCAGCCATATGGCTCATGAACCAGGGGTAGAGGCAGGCAAGTGCCTTCCTCCTGAGATCTCTGGCTCTGCTTCTTTGGAGGTTTCGGTATGCAAGGCTTCCTTTCTTGGCACAGCTGGTCTACTATTTGGAGGCTAAGATGGTCACTCGGCCATCTTGGGCTCCTCATGTCAACTTGATCAACAGCAAAAGTGGGTAATGGAGAGCTGGCGAGGTCATGTCACTCGTGTCTCACATCTCAGTACACAGGCGATGGCCTAAGTCATTACAAGATCTCTGAAATCCTGCCAAGATTTTGTCTTCTGGGAAATATCCTATTCTATGAAATCAGCCACAGCACGGACCCTGCATGAAGGTGTAGCCCAGAGTGATTGTGGCGGCAAAGGTCGGAGGCTGCCTCTTCTCCAGATCCTTACCAGGCTCTTCTAGCTCTCTCAGTCCTTCTTCCCTCTGACAGTAAAGGCTCTGGCATTCTCCATTCAAGTTTTCTACATTAAGTAATGTGTCACTTCATCTTCTCTGATGCACAGATAAAGCACCTCCCTTCTCATGCAGATCCCAGCATCGCTCCCAGTGCTATGCTCAGTATATGACCAGTAAAATCCAGCCCAAGAGTCACAGACCACCCCATGCAGAACCATCTGGAGCACCAGGAGCTACTCAAAGCCAAAAAAACCACCTTCACACAAACATCAGAGCTGCAAACTTGTAGGTGTATTTTTCCTTTCAAGGTTTCCACTCTGCGAGCTCTTCCAGAATACATTCAGAATGCCCAAATATAACTCAGTGCAAACATCATGACTTACATATAACCTAAAAGATATGTTTTATGTGGTTGAAAATTACAGTATTAAGTTTCCTTTATGCATCAAAAATTATTTAAAGATTCACTGTATCTTCACATTTCCCAAAATAGCCAATGCATATGGGAGCACCTCCCCAAGAGCCGTGGAGAGAACGTTACCTTTTCAACCGGTCAGAAGAGTACGTCCAACATGAACTCATTAAGAGAGTGTTCTCTCACCTCAGTCACGTAGCTGATGTATTTGATGGCATGTCCTTTGTACTCTTGAGTTTTTAAAATCAGTTTATCACCTAGTTAAAAAAATATATTACCATGTTTAAAGCTAATACAAAATCACAAATTTCTGTGCTGTCCTATAAAATCCAACACGAGGAAGTTCAATAAAACATTACTGGGGTCAGGTCGGGCATGGTGGCTCACACCTGTAATCCTAGCACTTTGGGAGACCGAGGCGGGTAGATCACGAGGTCAGGAGATCGAGACCATCCTGGCTAACACAGCAAAACCCTGTCTCTACTAAAAATACCAAAAAAATTAGGCGGGCATGGTGGTGGGCACCTATAGTCCCAGCTACTAGGGAGGCTGAGGCAGCAGAATGGTGTGAACCCGGGAGGCTGAAGTTGCAATGAGCCGAGATCGCGCCACTGCACTCCAGCCTGGGCGACAGAGCAAGACTCCGTCTCAAAAAACAAACAAACAAAACATTACTGGGGTCAACTGCTTACAAATAATGAAATACAACAAAGAGGCCTGGCATGGAGGCTCACGCCTGTAATTTCAGCACTTTGGGAGGCCGAGGTGGGCGGATCATGAGGTCAGGAGATTGAGACCATCCTGGCTAATACAGTGAAACCCCGTATCTACTAAAAATACAAAAAATTAGTCGGGCATGTGGTGGGCGCCTGTAATCTCAACTGCTCAGGAGGCTGAGGTGGCAGAACGGCGTGAACCCAGGAGGCGGAGCTTGCAGTGAGCTGAGATCGCGTCACTGCACTCCAGCCTGGGCGGCAGAGCGNG
>NW_016815853.1:3485-6997 GCF_001698545.2 Rhinopithecus bieti | reverse complement strand
TACGGTCTCGGCTCACTGCAAGCTCCGCCTCCCAGGTTCAAGCCTTTCTCCTGCCTCAGCCTCTCCCCAGTAGCTGGGACTACAGGCACCTGCCACCACACGTTGCTAATTTTTTTGTATTTTTAGTAGAGACGGGGTTTTCCTGTGTTAGCCAGGATGGTCTCAATCTCCTGACCTCATGATCCACCTGCCTCGGCTCCCCAAAATGCTGGGATTACAGGCGTGAGCCACCATGCCCGGTCCCGTTTTTTTGTTTTTTTGAGACAGAATCTTGCTCTGTCCCCCAGGCTGGAGTGCAGTGGCGTGATCTTGGCTCACTGCAAGCTCCACCTCCCAGGTTCACACCATTCTCCTGCCTCAGCCTCTAGAGTAGCTGGGACTACAGGCGCCCACCACCACGTCTGGCTAATTTTTTTGTATTTTTAGTAGAGACGAGGTTTCACCGTGTTAGCCAGGATGGTCTTGATTTCCTGACCTCGTGATCTGCCCACCTTGGCCTCCCAGATTGCTGGGATTACAGGTGTGAGCCACCGCGCCCGGTCCCTGAACATCTTTTTATGTGCTTTTTTGCCATTTGTACAAAATCTTTGTTGAAGTCTTTCCTCAAGTCTTTGGGCCCATTTAAAAAAATTGTTTTCTCATGATTGAGTTTGCAGAGATGATTGTATAGTTTCAGTACACTGCTTTATCAGATACGTGTCTGTGCAAATATTTCCTCAGACTACAGCTTGTATTTTCATTGTTTTTATAGTGCCTTTTGAAAAGCAGAAATTATTAATTTTGGTGAAGTCCAGTTTATGAATGTTTTCTTTCACAGATCTTTTAGTGATGCATCTCAGAAATCTTTAATTTGGATCTCAATGATTTTATCCTGTTTTCTTTTAGAAACTTGGCAGCTTTAACCTGTACATTAAGGGTTATGATCTATCTCATTAAGCTTTTGCAAATTATTTGTAGGGTATGAATTGAAATTGGAGGGTGGAATAAACATCCAGTTGTCCAAGCATTATTTGATGAAAAACCTGTCCTTTCTCCAATGAATTACTATTGTACCTTTGTTTAAAAAAAAAAAGAAAATCAGTTGACCAAATTTTTTTTTTTTTTTTTTTTTTTTTTTTTTTTTTTTTTTGTTGAGACAAAGTCTCGCTCTATTGCCCAGGCTGGAGTGCAGTGAGGTGATCTCGGCTCACTGCAAGCTCTGCCTCCTGGGTTCACGCCATTCTCTTGCCTCAGTCTCCTGACTAGCTTGGACTACAGGTGCCCGCCACCACACCCAGCTAATTTTTTTGTGTGTGTTTTTAGTAGAGATGGGGTTTCACTGTGTTAGCCAGGATGGTCTTGATCTCCTGACCTTGTGATCCGCCCACCTCAGCCTCCCAAAGTGCTGGGATTATAGGCGTGAGCCACTACACCCGGCCAACCAAATATTTGTTGATCTGTTTCTTCAGACTGTCTGTTCTGTTCCATATGGTACACTTGTCTGTCTTGACACCAACATTACAGGGTCTTATTGTCTGTCTTAGTCCACTCAGGCTGCATTAGCATAGCACCATAGATGGAGTGGCTTATAAACAACAGAAATGTATTACTCATGCTCTGGAGATCGGGAAGCCCAAGGTCAAGGCACCAGCAGGTTCAGTGTCCTAGTGAGACTGCTTCCTGGTTCATAGGCGAATGTCTTTTCCCTGTGTCCTCACGCAGCAGAAGGGATGAGAGAGCTCTCTGTGCTCCGTTGTATAAGGGCACTAACTCCATTCTTGAGGCCCCACCCTCATGATCTAATCACTTGCCAAAGGCCTCAACTCCTCATACCCAATAACATCATATTGGGGATGAAGTTTCACTGTATGAAGCTGAGGGGAACACAAACATAGTGTATGATATGTGTCTTTATGATAAGTCTCAAAATCAGGTAGTATCAAGCCTTCAACTTTGTTCCTTTTCAGAGTTGTCTGGCTATTCTAGGTCTTCTTTATTCTTCCGTGGATTTTAGGTCGTATCAGTTTCTACAGAAAGCATGTTGGGATTTTGATTAGGATTACATTGAATCTATAGGTCGGTTTAAGAGAGAATTGAAATCTTAATGAGTCCTCCAGCCCTGGAAAATGATATGTGTCTCTATTTATTTGCATCTTTTTTCATTTCTTTTAGCAAGATTTTATACTTTTCAGTGTATAGGTCTTAGGTATCTTTTGTCAGATTTATACCTATTTAGTTTTTAAATGGCTATTGTAAACAGTAATTTTAACTTAAGTTTCTAATTGCTTGTTTCTAGTATTTATAAAAAGCAGTTGATTTTTGTCTGTTTACCTTGTATCGTGCAGGTCTCCTAAACTCAGTAGCTCCAGTAGCTTTTCATAGAGTCTGTAGGATTTTCTGCATATTCAAGTACATATACGTACATCAAAGAATGACAGTTTCAAGTCGGGTGCAGTGGTTCACGCCTGTAATCCCAGCACTGTGGGAGGCCAAGGCAGGCAGATCACCTGAGGTCAGGAGTTTGAGACCAGTCTGGCCCACATGGGGAAACCCCGTGTCTACTAAAAATACAAAACATCAGCCAGGCGTGGTGGCAGGCGCCTGTAATCCCAGCTACTCAGGAGGCTGAGGCAGGAGAATCACTTGAAACCAGGAGACGGAGGTTGCAGTGAGCTGAGATCACCCAACTGCATTCCAGCCTGGGTGACAGAGCGAGGCTCTGTCTGAAAAAAAAAACAGTTTTACTTCTTCCTTTCTTATTTGGATGTTCTGTATTTGTTTTCCCTTGCCTTCCTGCACTGGTTGGAACTTCTGTGCCGGTGTGGAATAGAAATGGTGAGAAGTGATGCACTGGCTTCGTCCCTGATCTTAGGGGCAGGGCTGTCAGTCCTGAATGAGTTAGTACAGTGTGGGTTGTAGGTTCCATATTGGCCCTCTATCAGGTTGAGGAGATAGATTCTTATTTTAGTGAGTTTTTAATCAAGAATGGATATGGGGCGAGGTGTGGTGGCTCACACCTGTAATCCCAGCACTTTGAGAAGCTGAGGTGGGAGGATCACATGGGCCCAGGAATTTGAGGCTTCAGTGAGCTGTGACTGTGCCACTGCACTCCAGCCTAGGCAACACAGCAAGACCTTGTCTCTTTAAAAAAAAAAAAAAAAAGGCCGGGCGTGGTGGCTCATGCCTGTAATCCCAGCACTTTGGGAGGCTGAGGCGGGCAGATTACAAGGTCAGGAGATCGAGACCACTGTGAAACCCCGTCTCTACTAAAAATACAAAAAAAATTAGCTGGGCGTGGTGGCAGGTGCCTGTAGTCCCAGCTACTCAGGAGGCTGAGGCAGGAGAATGGCGGGAACCTGGGAGGCGGAGCTTGCAGTGAGCCGAGATCGCACCACTGCACTCCAGCCTGGGCGACAGAGCGAGACTCCGTCTCAAAATAACTAAAAAATTAAAAAATTAAAATAATAATAATAATAATTAAAGAATGGTTGTGGGATTTTGTCAGATGCTTTTTTTTTTTTTTTTTTTTTTTT
>NW_016815853.1:0-3248 GCF_001698545.2 Rhinopithecus bieti | reverse complement strand
ACCCAGTGGGAGGAGGGGCTGGGCACAGTGGGGTTGGCTCCAGAGTGGAGGGAAAAGCCACGGGAGCTGCACCCCTCAGCGAGGGAGTGGTGTGAACATGCCTTTGGGGCACCTGCCTGGCACGTGTGGCTGGCTGCATGTGCACATGCCCCACGCTCACCTAGGAACAGGTGTGCACACAAACACTTGCTCCCTGGGCCCTGACCTAGGCTGACCTGCCGCTGGGACTGCCTGGACACCCTCCAGCCCAGACTGAGTCCTTCTCAGCTCCTCGGCCCTGGGCCACGCACAGCACTGCCATCGGCTTGGGACGCAGCCAAAAGCGGACAGGGTGTTCAGGATGAGCTGAGCAGGCCCTGGGGCCTCCCCATGTCAGAGGCCACTGGGCTTCTGGGTACCTGCCCTCCCTTCCCCTTCCTCCCCACTCTCCCTCCCCAAATGTCACTTCCCAGGAATAGGGAAGTGGGCCTGAGGCTGGAAAACAACTTGGCCACTTCTTCTGAACATCACACTCTGCCCAGGCTACTTCACGACCCCAGGTCAGGGGCTCTGGGGCACCCTGGACAGAGGTGGGGACAGGGCAGGGCCCCTGCCTGCCAGGCCTCAGCGGGTCCCTCTGGACTCTCGCAGCCTAGACCCAGGGGCAGTCCTGGGATCCGCCTCCTTCAGCCACTCTGGCGCTCCTGTCCCCACAACATGGTGAAGCAGGAAGGGCCTGGGAGGGCACAGCTCATGGGGTTCCAGGAAGCAGCAGTGGGGCCAGGAAGGGCTGGCAGGCCGGGTCACCGCAGGCCCTGGACATTGACATGGACACACCCACAGGTGCCCCTTCCTGGGTCCAGGAGCCCCGTCCTCTGCTCCTGCTGCATCCTGGGGTCAAAATGCCCCGGGGTCTCTTAGTGGCCACCCAGGCTGGCCCTAGGGACACTCCTAGGAACAGACCCAGGTCCTTCTGGCAAAGGCTGCAGGAGGAGAGTGTGGAAAGTCCCCGCAGAGCCACACTGGCACAGCCTGGAGGACATCGCTTCCTGGGGCTCGCCCGGCTGACTTGTCTCCAGCCCTGACCCAGTGTCATGTCCAGGTGGTGACTGCCAGGATCCGGCCCCTGAGCACAGCCCAGGGGCCACTCCCAGCCGCCTGGAAAGGAAGAGACAGGCTCGCACGGGTGCCATCCTTGTCTTTTCTCCAGGAGCAGAACTTTGGGCCATGTAGGTCCTTTCTCAGAACCACTGACTGCCCCGACAAACCCAGGTGTGGGAGACTTTCTCCCCTCCCCAGGCCCATTTCTGAGCCATTTGAAGAGGACATCCCAAGGGCCTGGGGTGCCCACTTGCCAGCTCCAAGCTGTGTGGATTCTGCCTGAGACTGGTAAGGATGGGCCAGACGGAGCCCGGCCTGACGCTGTCACCTGTCCTGCCCTGCTCTGTCCAAGCCCGAGCTGTCTGCAGGCAGAGCTCAAGCTCTGGCAGCAACACTCCAGTCTGAGTGCCCAGCTGCCCTTCACAGGCCTGACCTGCCCCAAGTCCCTGTGCCTGGGAAGGCGGCTGCCCCTCTGACAGGAGTGGGGATCCAGGAGCCCTGGAGGTGCGTGCGTGTCTGGGGTGGTGATGGCATTCTGAGTCCATGCTCTGAAGGAATGTTTGCTGGGATCAGGCCCTCTGGGGGGTCCCAGCCCCTGGGACGCCATCTGCAGCTCTGGCTCCTCATGGCTGGACACTGGCTGGAGCAGCCCTTGGGCCATCCTTGGAAGCTTCAGAAACTCTCCCAGGAAAATGTTCTCCCTGCTGCAGGTCCTGGGCTTCAGGCTCCTCAAAGCCCCCTGGGTGGCTCCAAACTGTGCAAGCCTGACTGGGGACCCACGGCGCCTTGTGGCTCCAGCCTGGCTCTGGGTGGGACAGAGGACGTGCAGTCCCTTCCCTGGTGGCCCTTTGGACCTTTGCACATTCTGAGACCCCTCAACGCCCTCCTGACCTCCTCCAGGGAGCCCCTGGGCGAGACCCACTGGGGAGCCGGACTCGGTTTGTGTGTGAGCCTGCAGCAGCTGCACAGACACCCTGGAGGAGGGCCAGACCCGGCTTCTGGCTCCTGGGGAACCCCACCATCACCTCTCCTAAGTCTCCTCCTCATCAGAATGCTGGGGGCCAGAGCCAAGAGGCTGGGGCCTGTCCTGTCTGGGCACCAGGCAGAGGCCACCCAACTCCCCGAACCCTTCAAGGTCCTCAGCCTGGGCCTAGAGGCTGAGCCCTCGCAATGGGGTCAGATGCGAGCTGTTGAGGGCAACTCTGCCTCCCCAGCCCGGTGTGGACCAGGCCAGGAAAGGAGGAGCAAGGTGGGGCCCCCATGACCAGCTGTGACTCTTGGGCCTGCAGGATTTCAGCATGGAGCAGGCAGAACTGCCATGTGGTACGCTGGGACCTGCCCGGCCACCTCCTCCCAGAAGCCTCCTCCCAGGGCTCTGAAACCACAGGTTCCTCTACCGGGCGCCCACTGTGTGCTGTGGGATGTGCTCCTCGGTACAAAGTCATCAGATGCTCCACACAGCTTCCACGAGCCTCTCCAAAAAGCAGGAGACTGAGCCTGGTAGAGCCTGGGGATGTGTCTGTGACTCTGGGCTGGGTCAGCAAAAGAGCAGGGACCCAGGCCGGGGTCCCAGGATGGCCCCAAAGGGCCACCAGGGAAGGGACCTGCAGGGCCAAAGGCCAAGAGGTATGAAGTGGGCAGGGCTGTGGTCCAGGCCGAAGGCCAGGGTGGCCTGTCCCTGGTCACAGGTCAGAGGTCCCAGGTGAGGAGGGGGCCCTGCACGCCTGCTCTGGTCCCGGGCCCAGGCCTGGGCCACACAGGCCACGCAGCTCCGGCTCCGGCTGAGCCATGGTCTGGGAGGTGGCAAGGCCACAGCGCTCCAGGTTGGCGGATCCAGTGAGGCTGGTGTGCTGAAGCCATGGTTCTCGCCATCACTGCAGCTCCCAGGCAGCCAACAGAGGCAGCCCCCTCCAGCCAGGTCTCAGCGTCTGCTCCACCCAGGACAGGATTCAGGCTAGGATGCTCCCACAGCATCTTCTGAGTTTGTGCAGGACTCTTTCTGCAGAGTCCAAGCAACGGATGCCAGGCGGCCATGCTCACTGGGGGCCCAGGCCCCAGGTGGCTTGTGGAATATAAATAGTCTGTGCTGGTAGCAGGTGGGGGTAACCTGGTGGGAACAGCAGCCTCTCCAACACAGCCCAGGCCTCAGCTGAGGGGTAAAACTGGTG
>NW_016815852.1:0-1731 GCF_001698545.2 Rhinopithecus bieti | reverse complement strand
AAGATGTCTTAGGGTGTCCGTTTGGGTCTTCTTTGTTTTAAGATACATGCAGCAAAGGCCCAAATAACAGTGGCTACAGCAAGATTCAATCTCAATCCCTCCCAATCTCTCTCTCTCTCTCTCTCTCTCTCTCGACTGGGCTGAAGTGGCTGCTCTGCTCCACACAGTCTGTAGGCCTGAGGTGTCCATCACGTAGGTTCCTACTCCCTCTACCCTGATGCTCCACCATCCCCAGGGTGTTCAGAGCATGTCCTCCACCTCTGCAGCCTGGCCAAAGGAAAGGTGACAGGCATAGCACACTCCCTTCCCTCTACAGTCACACCCAAGTCTCCTTCACTTCTGCCACCATCCCATTGGCCAGAACTCAGTCATATGGGCACACCATATGAGGGGCCATGGAGGCTGGGAAATGTGGCTATTCCAGGTGGCCACATGCCCAGGAGCAATGGGAGTTCCGCTTCTGAAAGGGAGGGGGAGAATTTGTGTTGGGGACAAGTAGCAATCTCTGCCACAGGGCTGCTAGAGAGAGAACCAAGGTCTCCACCACAGACATGGGGCTGGTGAGGGAGAGTAAGCAGCTCCTCCCAGGGATGGATACTCCAAGGTAAAAATGCCCATCACACACATAGCTGGTGGCTTACCCAAGATCTATTTTTCTTCTTCCTTTCTAAAAGAAACCCTAGCTTGTTCAAGGTGACAGAATGCTCGGCTAAAAAGCTCAATCTCCCAGTCTCCTATGACATCATGAGATATGAGAAGTCTGCTGGGGGGTTAGCCTTTGGATTCCTGGTGTGTGCCTTCACCCCACCTCACTTGCTTCCTCTCCCCACCAGAAGCTCAGGAGTGAGACCACAGGGGCAGCAGCCATTTTTCAAGTCCTACCAGGGGGCAACTAGGAAGAGCTCAAGTGCTTAATGATATCTCTGAGCCACCCTACCATTGGTGATTATCTACCCTTAGACTTCTTCCTACCCAAGGAAAAGTAACCTCTTGTATGTGTAATCTCCTTTGCTTTGACAATTTGGTGTCTCCCTGGCCTACCTGTATGTTCTCTGCCCTTGTTCCCTATAGCAGCGGTCCCCAGAATTTTTGGCACCAGGGACCAGTTTCATGAAAGACAGTTTGTCTATGGACTGGGGTGGAACAGGGATAGTTTCAGGATGAAACTGTTCCACCTCAGATCATCAGGCATTAGATTCTCATAAGGAGCACATAGCCTAGATCCCTCAAATGCACAGTTTACAGTAGGGTTTGCTCTCCTATGAGAATCTAATGCAGCTGCTTATTTGACAGGAGGCAGAGCTCAGGTGGTAATGCTTGCTCACCTGCCACTCACTTCCTGCTGTGCGGCCTGGTTCCTAACAGGCCACAGACCAGTACCAGTCCATGGCCCAGGGGCTGGGGACAGCTGTCCTATAGGGAACTTTGTTGGTCAGTGTTCCTGTCCATGTATACACAGCCCACGGTGTGTCCTGCCATTTCAGGGAGAGTCCCACTGGGGAACAGGACCATATAGGGTTGTCCAGGAAGCCCATGTCACTTACAGAAATGAACCAACTTGGTCCTGTATTTGTAAATGTGAAACCACATTCAGGGCATCATAAGACATCTACAGAAAACAAATGTCACAAAAAGGGAAGAATCAAAGTAAATAAACTGAATACTTCATACTGGAATGATACGAGATATTTCCAGGGAAGGATTTTTTTTTTAAGAGAATTAAATCGTTTA
>NW_016815851.1:0-1731 GCF_001698545.2 Rhinopithecus bieti | reverse complement strand
TAGTTAGAATCTACAAAAAAAGCTCTATGGGGTCCTCATTAAGTTTTAAAAGCACAAAGAGATTTGAAGGGAAAAAAAAAAAAAACTCCTTTAGGAAGAAACTACTCCTTTCCATGGAAAATAAAAATACATCAAACACAGTTGTAATCTCTGAAACTATTACTCCTACATAGTCTCATTCACATATATTAATTTTAACTTTTAACCAAAGCAATTTCTACTTCACAGAATAAACTTCCTTGCAGTCCATCCTTGCAATCTAGCAGAGCTCATGAATACATATCAAACAACTTTCTACAGTCATACTTTATATGATTTCTCAAAGTTGCAAAATGAACATGTTCATTAACAGACCCAAATATATCATCTCTCTGTAGCATATATAAATAGAAGCAAAAGTATATAAGCTTAATATTATGATTAGTAATCAATATTTTGGCATTCTATCCTACTTAGAAATGATCTAGATATGAAATGACTATCTATTAATTAACCCAAAAGGATATCAACTGGGGTTGGCATTCCAAGATGGCCAAATAGGAACAGCTCCAGTCTACAGCTCCCAGCGAGACTGACATAGAAGACAGGTGGTTTCTGCATTTCCAACTGAGGTACCTGGTTCATCTCACTGGGACTGGTTGGACAGTGGGTGCAGCCCACGGAGGGTGAGCTGAAGCAGGGTGGGGTATCGCCTCACCCGGGAAGCACAAGGAGTTGGGGGATTTCCCTTTCCTAGCCAAGGGAAGCTGTGACAGACTACCTGGAAAAACAAGACACTGCCACCCAAATACTGCACTTTTCCCAAGGTCTTAGCAACCGACAGACAAGGAGATTCTCCCCTGTGCCTGGCTCGGTGGGTCCTATACCCATGGAGCCTTGCTCACTGCTAGTGCAGCAGTCTGAGTTTGAACTGCGAGGCAGCAGCCTGGCTGGGGGAGGGGCGTCCGCTATTGTTGAGGCATGAGTAGGTGAATAAAGGAGCCAGGAAGCTCGAACTGGGCGGAGCCCACTGCAGCTCAACAAGGCCTACTGCCTGTAGACTCCACCTCTGTGGGCAGGGCATAGCTGAACAAAAGGCAGCACACAACTTCTGCACACTTAAACGTCCCTCTCTGACAGCTCTGAAGAGAGCAGTGGTTTTCCCAGCATAGCATTTGCACTCTGAAAATAGACAGACTGCCTCCTCAAGTGCGTCCCTGAACTCCGTGTAGACTAACTAGGAGACACCTCCCAGTAGGGGCCAACAGACACCTCATATAGGCAGCTACCCCTCTGGGACAAAGCTTCCAGAGGAGGGATCAGGCATCAATATTTGCTGTTCTGCACCCTCCACTGGTGATACCCAGGCAAACAGGATCTGGAGTGGAACGCTAGCAAACTCCAACAGACCTGCAGCTGAGGGACCTGACTGTTAGAAGGAAAACTAACAAACAAAAAGAAATAGCATCAACATCAACAAAAAGGTCATCTACACCAAAACCCCATCTGTAGGTCACTAATATCAAAGAACAAAGGTAGATAAAACCACAAAGATGGGGAGAAACCAGAGCAAAAAAGCTGAAAATTCTAAAAATCAGAGTGCCTCTTCTCCTCCAAAGGATCGCAGCTCTTCACTAGCAATGGAACAAAGCCAGACACAGAATGACTTTGACGAGTTGACAGAGTAGGCTTCAGAAGGTCAGTAAAAACAAACTTCTATGAGCTAAAGGAGAATGTTCAAACCCATAGCAA
>NW_016815850.1:0-1726 GCF_001698545.2 Rhinopithecus bieti | reverse complement strand
CCCCTCCACCTTCCCCCAATGCTGCAACGGGCACCCCTATTTCTCCCCACGGTCACTGGCACTCCCACCTGCTCCTACGCCGCCACTGGTGCCCCCACCTCCCCCAACGCCGCCACGTGCATCCCCGCTTCTCCCCATGCTGCCACTGGCACCCCTACCTCCAATGCCGCCACCGGCGTCCCCACTTCTCCCCACGCCCACCAGCACCACCACGTGCTCCTAGGCCACTTCCGCCACCACCAAGTGCTCCTACGCCGCCACCAGAGCCCCCACTTCCCCCAACGTCGCCATTGGCACCCCACCTTCAATGCGGCCGCTGGCGCCCCCACTTCTCCCCACGCCGCCAGTGCTACTACTATATGCTCCTATGCCACCATCGACGCCACCAACTATTCCTAGGCCACCACCGGCGCCCCCACCTCCCCCAACACTGCCACTGGCACCCCTACTTCTCCCCACCCGCCACTAGGAACACCACCTGTTCCTACACCACCACTGGCGCTCCCACCTCCCCCAATACCGCAACCAGCGTCCCCACTTCTCCCCATGCCGCCACCGGTGCCACGTATTCCTACGCAGCCACTGGCGCCACCACATGCTCCTGCGCGGCCACCAGCACTCCCACTTCCCCAAAGGCTGCCAGTGGTGCCCCCACTTCTCCCCACACCGCCACTGGCGCCACCACTTGCTCCTACACCACCGGCACCCCACTTCCCCAGCGCCACCACCGGCACCCCACTTCCCCAACGCCGCCACTGGTGCCCCCACTTCTCCCCACCCACCACTGGCACCAACACCTCCTTCTGTGCCACCACTGGCACCCCCACCTTCAACGCCGCCACCAGCCCCACTTCCTGCAACGCCGCCACTGGCGCCACCACTGGCGCCTCCACCTCCCCCAATGCCGCCAATGGCGGCCCACTTCTCCCAACGCAGCCACTGGCGCAACCATATGGTCCTACACCACCACCGGCGCCCCCCACCTCCCCCAGCGCCACCACTGGCGCCTCCACTTCTCCCCACGCTGCCACTTCCTGTACTCCCACCTCAGGCCTACATGGGCAACCAGAGTCCAAGATACACAGTGGTCCTGATTTCAATTAAGTCACTCAATTGGGATTAGCCTCTGGACCACTTCAGCACCCATTTGAGTCCGACCAGCCGGTCACGACCTACCTGGTGTTGCAGCCTCTGGCGTGGCCGGCAGCAGCTCACCTCCAACTGCCCGTGGAGTATGTGCAAAGATCCCGAGCAACTGCGGTGAACAACGCCAGGCGCAGGCCCTTTTATAGTGCCCAGACCTAGGGGGCGGTAGGAACTCACGTGTGCCGGCCCGCGCTCCCCTGTACCCACCTATCACAGTGTGGTCACGAGGCAAATTTGAACTTCGCGCCTGTGAACTTGGCGCCTAGCTGTAATGCTTCCGGAATCTGGTCTATTGCTTTCCACTCCCACGGATGTTGCTTATTTGTCCCAAAAGCGCCATTTCAATACTAGAGCGTGGGCACCCGAGGCCAATTCTGTGATTAAAAGTCCCTAACAACTTTCTGATAAAGAGAAACCATGCGAAATCCCTCCTAACAAACTTTTATCCTGCGGTTACTTGGATAAGCGAGCCTTGTTCCCTACTTGAATTGTCCAGACCTCTAAGTCCGTTATTGCGAACACTGGGGGAGGGCGCGGGAACTGGGGCGAGGGCGCGGGAACTGGGGCGGGGGCGCGGGAG
>NW_016815849.1:165356-166605 GCF_001698545.2 Rhinopithecus bieti | reverse complement strand
TAAGAGAGCATCAAATCTCTGCTGTGTTCTATTGCATTTGAAAACATTTTCAGAGTGTTTTGTTGAATGTAGTGTTTGGGATACCTCTCCATGAATGATTTAACAAGAAACGCCGCAAGAAATGTATTTATTTATTTAATTAATTTATTTATTTTCTTTCTGAGACAGAATCTCACTCTGTCACCCAGGATGGAGTGCACTGGTGCGATCTCGGCTCACTGCAACCTCCCCAACCCCGCTCCCCAGACTCAAGTGATTCTCCTGCCTTGGCCTCCTCAGTACCTGGGATTACAGGCACACATTACCACGCCCAGCTAATTGTTCTATTTTTAGTAGATACAGGGTTTCACCACGTTGGCCAGGCTGGCCTGAAACTCCTGACCTCAGGTGATCCACCCACCTCGGCCTTCCAAAGTGCTGGGATTATAGGCATGAGCCACTGGACCAAGCCAAGAAATTTAAAAATATATTTATTTATACTTATATGTGAAGACAAAAATATATTGACTAAAAGAACTAAAGGAATTAGCAAGAGTGAGGCCTGGATGGGGTGAGGTGGGGCAAGAGAAGGCAGCAGCTTGGTGGGGTCGAAGTGATTTTGTCAGTAGTCCCATGCATCATCAAATATAGGATGGCTGAATCACATCAATGGGATTCACAAAAAGCCAAGGTATGAACCAGAACACCAGTTTATTAATTCACGAAGGGAAACATATGTCTGTTGGTCAGCAACTCTCTAGAACATTCAAGATAGAAGGATTAACTATAATCAAAATGTTCCACGGTGAACACGAAACCAGAAAAGGACAACTTAGTTGGCTGATTGGAATGACTTATGTCTTTGAGCCTGCTGCACCCTTCTCCACGTCAGGGGCATGCTAGTTAAAGGAGACATGATACTTATGTCCTCTGGTCTAGGCAACTTCAACTTCTTTCTTGACTCTGAACACTGCTGAAGACACACTGTTGAATTCTTCCTCAAAGTCTCTACTAGTTGTAGATTGCAAATGAGCTGTTCTCTTCTTTCTGTTAGCATTATTATTATTAATTTTTAGAAAGAGTACAGTATATCTGGGTCAATGTCAGCTTTTTTAGTCAGACCTCCATAACCATACAAGCTCTTAGAATGACTTACTGCTTCCATTATGTGTGTGTGTGTGTGTGTGTATACACACACTATATATATATGTGTGTGTATATATATGTATGTGTGTGTGTGTGTGTGTGTGTGTGTGTATATATATATATA
>NW_016815849.1:140443-162344 GCF_001698545.2 Rhinopithecus bieti | reverse complement strand
TTTTTTTTTTTTTTTTTTTTTTTTTTTTAGATGGAGTCTTGCTCTGTCACCAGGCTGGAGTGCAGTGATGAGATCTCAGCTTACTGCAACCTCCGCCTCCCAGGTTCAAGCAATTCTCCTGCCTCAGTCTCCTGAGTAGCTAGCTGGGACTACAGGTGCATGCCACCACGCCCAGCTAATTTTTGTATTTTTAGTAGAGACGGGGTTTCACCATGTTGGCCAGGATGGTCTCGATCTCTTGACCTCGTGATTCGCCCGCCTTGGCCTCCCAAAGTGCTGGGAGGCATGAGCCACTGCGCCTGGCCATCTCCCTCTTCTCCTAGCTGTTGCTTTTTATTCTGAAATGTTGAAAAATACAGAAAAAAACTACATAATATAAAAAATATCAGTGTGCATACAACCCAGACTTAACAATTTTCCTAATATTTTTAAACATTTATTTGGGGGTTTACTTTGGGTTAATCATTGTGGGGTTTATAGACATTTAATACAACATAATATCCTTGTGATGTGATATTAATATATTTATAGATGCATGAACTGAAGTTTAGAGAGAAACACTAACTCCTCTGAGGTCAGTTGGTAAAGCTAGGAAGCAAACTTAAGTCTGCCCGGCCCCAGAATTTGTGCTCCTAAGCACCCAATTCCAGTCCAGGCATGGTCTGTGGACCAGTTGCAGTAGAATCATCTGAGGGCTAATCATCCTTATAAAATCATCCTTATAAAATGCAGATCTGGGGGCTAATCCAAGCTTAATTTACCAGAATATTTGGTGGGTGGGACTGGGTAAAATGAAGCTCTCCAGAATATTCTTTACATAATTAAGTGTGAGACCTGTTATATATCTACTGAATCAGAATTTCCAAGACTTGATAATCTTTATGTTTTAAAAGTCCTCACTCCAAACAGGAATGGCTACATACTTTGTGGGGCTCAGTGAGAAATAAAAATGTGGTGCTCCTTGTTCAAAAGCTAGGAAGAAAGGTGCCATTGAAGATACTAAAATACAAAACTTTTTTCTTTCCTCTGGAGTCTCTTTTGCAACCCATCATGTTACATTTTTTAAATTCGCCATTTAATATTTTGCTCCCTCTAGCATGGGGATATTTGCTGGGGCAGTGCAGACCCTCAAAGGTGTCCAGGAAGTGCACCCTACAATTTAACACCTACATGTCCTTAGGATCCCCTGCCTGCCAGCCACAGGATGCTGGGCCCCAGCAGGGGAGGGTGTGTTAATCTTCCCTTGTCACTGGCCTACTGTGCCAATCAAGGTGGAGACGTGATTCCCAAGGGACTCAACTTTCATGCCAGGATGTGTTCCATGCCTGAAATGGAGGTGGACAAGGGGTGTGCCCCCACCTTTCACCCTCCAAATGTGCTGTGGCACATTGTTGGTCCAGAGATGCCACATGGCCAAGCAACCTTCCAAGACAGCATAGGACATGTGCACCTGACCAACTTTAACTCTCCCTGCACCTATGCCCATGTCCCCACCAGGGGAGAGGAGTGGCAGTGGTAGCTGGGTAGGGATGAGGAGGGAGAGTATGTCTGGGCACCATGGGGTGGCAGTGGTCATTGGGCAGGTGTTCGGAGGGAGAGCCAGGGCTGGCTAAGGCACCAGGTGGTAGGGGAGTGGGGGGTCGAGAAACCACCCTGGGAGGTGGTGAGAAGTGGGGTTGCAGGGTTTCAGGTCCCTAGGTAGCCCATGCTCTGGCTGGCTCATCAGACTTCAGTTACAAAACAAAAATGCAAAGCAGTAAACCTCAGATGCATGATCTGTTTGAGTGCAAAGCCCTGTGTAAGTACGCCGGTCATAAGACCATGTATCTGGCTGTAACTCCAGTTGATTTTCAGCATCAATAAAACTTGGCCAACACTGTTATATACTGGTCATGATAGTTACAACTGAACATATCTGTTTAAGCAATTGGAATTAAGAATTAACATGCAATGATATCACGGTGCTTCTCCTCTGGCTAGTGTATTAGTGGGGAAATTGAACATCTCTCAGCCCAGTAGGCTAGTTAGGCCAGGATGAATGACATCCACAGCCCCTGGGCAGAGAGATTATGATGTAGCTAGTCTGAATCCTGACAAAGACTTGTTTCCTGGAGCTTCTACTACTTTCTGGTGGATGGCTAAGAAATACGGTTGTGTTCTTTTAAGTCTGAAGAGCATTATTTTTGCCAACCCCTGACCAAACATCCTTGCCCAGGAAAAGGCCTAAAATATATTTGCATTTAAAGATATTACAAACTACTTGGTTTTGGAATGTTTGGTCATTCAGGATCATAGCTATCAAAATATTAGCTATTTGGGGTATGAGATGTCTGCTCGGGGTATGAGATGTCTTCAAGGAAAAGTTCTTTTAAGAACTTTTAAGACACCATTTTGGGGAATAATGGGGAAAATGGGAAGGCATATGCTCTGAGTAAGGCACCTGAGTTATAATCTGTCAAACATTTTTGTTAGTCATAGTCTAATGGGAGCCTGTTTTCCCTCTTTCAGACACACATATATACACACACCAACCACACATGCTTCTGCAAAATATACATTCACATCTGAATTTGTGCTCTTCATTGACGATGCCAGCCCAGAACAACAGCTCTTACCCTTTTGTTCTCTTCCTGACCTTTAACTCCATCGTAACCATTCCCTGTGATTTCAGTAAAACCATTATTCTCCCTACCTACCCACCCAAGCTTTACAATAAAGAGTGTTTGCTCTCACTCATATACAAAGCAAATTCATTTGTCTGTGATATACAGCTTGCTATGCCCACAGATGTGGTTTGCCTAGTCCTTTGCTCTAGGTCATTGGCTGGGAACAGATGGGACGCTCACTTTGGTTTTTAATGGTTAACTAGTCATTGAAGTGCATTTCATCAAATAATCTTAGAGGATAATTGTTTAAATGTCTGTCCAGAGTAGCTTTGTAGAGTCAGGTGAGGTTACATATGTCACGTTCTTATTTCTCTTAATTGAATTTTTATCATCTGAGATAGGAATAATAGAGGGCTACCTTTTTCAAGTGAAGATACTGCTATAGTCTTAAGACCTTAGTGCAACATCCTGGCCCCTAAGGAAAAACAAGTTCTGGTTCATACATATAATAACTTTGCATGCTATCTGCCACTGGGATGTGTCCTAATCGAACAGAAAGGATTGAATCTCTGTAGCTAGCTGTACAGGGTAAGAGCTGTACAGGGTACCTTTAAGGGTAGCTTCAGACCAAAGCTGAGGGAAGTGGAGACAGGGGAAACTGTTAAGACATTTCAAAGATTTTTTTTTAGGTCAAAAACAGAATAAGAAATAGACCGTTTCCCTGGACATTTTCTGTAGGTTAATACGGTTAACCATCGGTAAATGCATATGCTACAACTTAATATGAGCATAAGGAAAGCTTAATCACTTGGCTTCCATTGTATTCTTTTTTTTAAATCTGATAGAATGATCTTCAAATTGTTAAATATTTGAAGAATATATGCCACACACCGAACTGAGGCCTATGGTAAAACAGAAAATGGAAAAACCAGGTACTTCACATAAAGGGCCAAATAGTTCTTTGGAAATGTGGGGGGAATTTTTGGGGCCAGTTTGCGCATGCCTAGAATTGTCGGCTGCCAGGGTCATGGCCATGGGATCCAAACCAAATTAAAGCTTTGTTGCTTCTTCAAATCTCTCACTTTTGAGTTGTTGATGAAAGCTATCTAGTAATACAGGCGTTACAGGTTCCCTTTCTTCACTAATGTTCAAAGGCTTTCATTTCTTCCCTATGTAGCGGTATGTAATTCAAGACTTGTTTTAGCTTACTACACCTCTAGACATATACTTACTCTAAGAAAAACTCATTTCTGTTCCTGTGTAGTGCATTTAACCCTCTGGCTTCCTCTTTCTACTCCTGAAGTATTTCTTCAGAGACCCTGCTTCCTTTCCCGAGTTCTCAAGGAGCTCTGAGCCCATCGCTGGACATCTGGAGGGAAATTGAAGTACCTCCTTCCATTGGCCTCACGCCATTCCTATCTTAGAACTTCTAATCTCGCGCGACTTTAGAAGCCGGCCCGGGCCCGCCAGTGCCTTTGGCTTTAGGAGGTAGCAAAGAGAATGCAGCCGGCAGCGCCGTTCCGGAACCAGAGGGGGCTCCTGGGAAGCTACCGTGGCGAGCAAGGAGCGNCGACCGCAGACGGGATACGTGCTAGGTGAACATGGCTCTGTAGGGTCTCAAAGCCGGACAGGATCCCAGCGGTCCCTTAGCCTGCTCTGATCTCTCGCCAGGTGAACAAATGTCCTCTCCCTGAATGGGGCTATCCAGCCGCTGCTGTCCCCAGTGACAGAACAACTCTAAGTCAACAATTCCGACAAACATTTGTTCAATCAACATTTGCTCCTAACGCTGCCCAACCTACTTAACCAACCCAGTGGTGGTTGGTTGGGAAGGGCTTTCTTAATGGAGGTCAGAATCTTCCTGCCCGCTTGAAACTTTCACCCTTAAGTCCACAAAGAAGTTGTCTTCCCCTTTCCCTTGTGGCTCTTGCAAACAGCTCACCTACACCTTTTCTTTAACAGACTAAACATTTCTAGTTTGTTCAATCTGTTCTTTACTCAAGATGAAAGTGAACTCTCTATGTTCTTCTTGGTGAGATTTCTTCACCAAGTGATCACTTCCTCACCCTGGCTAATTTGAAAGATAAAAGAAACCACTCTGAAGAGAAAGGTTCTTATGAAACATCAGCATTTTGAAACACTGTTTTCTAGGTGACACTGCTAAATAGTATTTCATATTTCAAAGCTGGGTATATAATGTTTTCACCACTGAAGCCCCAGCTGTTGCTTGCTTTCTCTTGATGCCTTAGTCACAGCAGGTTTGCTGCAGTCTGATCTGCAATCAAATCTATATTTCCTCCTGCAGATTAACCATGACATGGTGGAGCTGGCCCATCCACAAATGAGGAGAGATTCTGGTTTGTTTCATTTTGTCTAGCAATGACTTTTATATACTCAATTTATCTCGTATTTTTGAAAACCAGTAACCTTTCATAAGGAACTAGATGGAGGTGGTGTGGAGGAAGCAATGCAGAAGTATGACGGGGTCTTTCACAACTATTCTGGAAAGTAGCTCAGCTTCTTGCCTTTGGAAAAGAATAAAACTTAGTGCTTTGAATCTGTCCAGGTCAGTAATCTTAGTTCATATGGATGAAATAGGGAGTGAACATATGTGCACGTGCATGTGTGCACATGCATGTATGAGTGATCTTGAACATTCCAAATGATCTTAGCTAGGCTTGAGAGCAAAAAGACAACAGGTACAATAACTATAAGTGTGCAGTGAGAAGGTCATGACATGATTTGAAATGATGTGTGTCATTTATATCTTCTCCCTCCCAGAACAACCACAACCACCATCTCATAGTCTTTTCTGCTTGAAAAGAAAATAAAGTGTCTGCTTGAGTTACTAAACTTTCTTTCAGGAAAGATCTGCATTGTTAACACATTGGCAAACATCTGGTTTAAAGAGGGTGGGTGAGAAAGAGAAATTATGTGACTAAACTGAGCCTTTATACCCTGTTCCCCTTTTTAGTTCTGATTTAAATGTATTTGCCATTTCATTTCTGGAATGACAAGGAGACAATGCTAAACTCACAAAGCATACCTTCTTTTTTTTTTTTTTTTTCTTAAATCTTGGCCTTTTAAAAACGGAAGTTATCTTCTTAGCTAATATATTTTCCGGGGTTCTTGGGTCCCCCACTGTAAGCACTGTTCTATGTCCCACAAAGCCAAGGAAGATAATTGTCATAAAGTAGGATCTTTTTTTGTAACCATGTTATCCATGGAAGTTGGACACATAATGAATGAAAATACATGAGAACGCAAATGACAAAATTAGAGAGAATTAGATACATGGATATTACATACATCGAAGGCATAATAAGAGTGCTTGCACTTGAGGGATTGTTCCAGGAAAGGTTCATAAAGAAGGTCAATATTACAGAATTGTGAAGAAGAGCAAAGATATGGATGAGTGAAGGAAGGGGTTATGGTGGGTAAGGGAAGCAGCCCTCATAGGATGCATTTAAGTAGAAACAGGAGGTAAAAAGGAACGTACAGTGTCCCATTTATGGGCTATAAGATCAGGTCCAGCAAATACTGTCTTTTAAAAGCAAAGGTAAAAGAAAGGGAAAACCTTGCTCATGATGTTCTGCCACTCTTTGATACCATTCTCCACAATGCTTGTGCAATTATACCTACTGCCCCATCCCCAGGTGTATGTGTAATACCTTACATCCATTATGTTGGAAAATGGCAGGCATTCTCAAGAATCCTGGATAGATACACAGCTAGTCCCAGAAAAATTCCAGTGCTGTTAAAACTGAGGGCATTTACCTGTTTCTGGCTTAAATTGTTACCAGTTTGATCATTGCAGTCTTTAAAGTTATCAGTCTGTAATGGCAGAGACTCAAACCTCAGTAGAGAAATCCGTGAAATTACTACCAAATCATGACTGTGGCAACTAGGGAGTTTTAAGTTAGACTAAACTATTATAAGTGCTATCCAATAGAAATTTCCGCAGTAATACCATGTTCTATCTCCACTTGCACTCTGCAATACAGTAGTTAGTAGCCGCATGCGACTGTTATGCACTTAAAATTTGGCAGGTGCAATTGAGGAACTGAATTTTTAATTTCACTTAATTGTAGTTAATTTAAATTTAAATAGCCATATGTGGCTAGTGGTTACCTATTGGACAGCACAACTTTATATAAGGACCATCTTGGCTTCCTGCCTGGGGAGGGGGGCCAAAGAGGTAGGTTATTCCTTCTCACAGATGGAATCTCTTAGGCTTTAGCTGTAGGCTAAGTTACAACCCAGATTTTGCTACAAATGTAGCTCGTGGTTGTTAAATGAAAAATGTGCATAGGTAATTCTACATATGTAGGTTGTTTGCAGACCACACTTGGAGAAATGTCTGCAGAGCACACTGGAAGGACTAGGTACAACAAGTCCCTTATTTGGTGTTTTGAACCCTGGCTTCTGTAACAAGTTCATTTCCTTTGGGCCAGTGTTTTTTTGAGATAGGGTCTTACTCTGTCACCCGGGCTGAAGTGCTGTGGTGTGATCACGATTGACTGCAGCCTCGACTTTCCAGGATCAGGTGATTCTCCCACCTCAGCCTCCTGAATAGCTGGGAGCACAGGTGGGAGTCATCACACCTACCTAATTTTTACATTTTTTTTTTTTTTTAAATAGAGATGGAGTTTCGCTATGTTGCCCAGGCTGGTCTCAAACTCCTGGGCTTAAGCGATTCTCCCGTCTCAGTCTCCCAAAGTGCTGGGATTACTGGCATGAGCCACTGCACCTGGCCTAGTTTTCAAACTATAAAGTGCATCAAAATCACCTGTAGTGCTTGTTTGCACACAGATTGCTGGGCCCCACCCCCTAGATATTCTGATTTGGTAGGTCTAGGGTGGGGTAGGAGAATTTGCATTTCCATGTTCCCAGGTGATTCTGATGCTACCACGAGACCTATAGCTGTAGACCAAGACACACTCTCATGCCATTTCGTGGAACCTAGTTCTTGCCTTAATCCTTCCTCCTTGATTCCCTTTCTTTACCCCCTTTTAAATAATCCAATTTTCTTGGGCTAAAGACTTTCCAACTCTGACCAGTTTTTGCAAGGGCTGAGGGTGAAGTAGTACCCTGGGACCTTTCTTCCAGACTTTCATGTTGTTGACCAGTTGCCTGTCTGAAATCATGCTATGCATTTCCTTAATGCCAAATTCTTCCTGACCTGTATAGTAGCTGATTTGAGCCTCTCTTTCACAAGCTGCTCATCTCTGGAGGCTTTCTCACATTGGTTAGTGCTGAAACTTGCCTAAATACTTCTCACATCCCAATAGGGCTGTCTAGTAAAATAATCTCAGTCTCCCACTTGGCCTGTGTCTTGCCAGCTGAGTTCCAGTTTTGACACACCATCAGTATAAAGTACCTGCCAAGGGAATTGACCTGGTTTGGCATCTTCTCCACCAACAACCCGAGTGAAGTCATTAAATGATTGGGTGCTTTGAGTGATGTTATCCAAAATGGTTTCAGCTTCAGTAGAATTTACATATTCCACATCAGGAAAAACAGTCTCAGCACGGGTGAACTTAGAAGTTTGTGAAACAGAAACTCTTCCACATGGAAATGGCACTAGAAAACAGAAGAAAATTAGTAATCTGATATTTCTCATTGGCAAATGGAACATGTATTACAAAAATTGAGATTGAGGCTCATCCTTGTCACTTCTGAGAAGCAGGCCTATCAGTATTTGAAAAAATCTAATCAGTGAATAGAATCTCAAGCTAAAAGGTTGATTGCATTATTTTCATGGACAGTTTTCAAATCCTTCATGAAAAGAACACTTGGCTCTGGAATTCATCATCTTTACGGAAATAGAATAGGTGTTCCAGAATCAAATTTGGTAAGACTTTCACAGAGTCTAATGACTTTCTGTTTAGTTTCTTTACTAAAAAGTCTTACTCCCAGTTGCCATCCCTGAATGGAAGTCTGATGATTGATGCTTTGTAACTTTAACTTTCCAATTTGGTAAATGGGACTTCTGCTGCTTATCATTAAGAAGGGTTCTTTTGCAGACTAAAATGCCTTCTAGATTCCAAGGTGCATTTTACGTATTTTCTGGGGAGAGATCATTGTGATTCAATTACCTGGGTTTCAAATATTAGCCAAAGAGATTGCTAATATAATTATCACAGTCATATTCACCAGGACTTGCCCACCATTTTCCTTGGGTTCGTTTATTTTCTGAAGAAAATAATGTATTGATACACTGGGGACTACCAGAATGGGAATTTGTAGTCAAACAAAGTCACTTCAGATTTCATTTTCATTTCTCACTTTCCTTCAAGCCACATTCCTTGTAACAGACATTTCTATAGCAACCAGCAGCGACAAAGTATCCTGAAGACAGCAAGTGGTTGAGAAACCAGGAAATTAGTTCAAAACACTTATGTATAAATGTACACGATCAACAATGGCTACAGAAAAGGGACCATTATCGTTGAAAAGGCAGAAAAGCTTATTTTAAGTTTGGCCTACTTGTTCTGCTAAAGCTAAGGCTATATTCAAATATAACACTTAATAGTTGGAGGTGGTTCTCAATTCTGTTTCTCTTTTATAGCTTAGAAGAGCTTGTAAGGGTTTAGCTACTATGCCATCTGTCTATACTGGAAGTTAGGTTTTTAAGGTTAAAATACACACACAGACACACACCCACACACATATTCATGCTCCTCTCAAGGTAGACTAGCTTTGAGACAGCATATGTGAAGAACCAGGCAGAAGGACAAGTGGGCAGGCCCCGTAAGCCTTAGAGATTCTCCATTTTAGTTGCAGGATATATATTCCTGCCTTCTGGTTTGTTGGGAATAAGCCTCCAAATCTGGCCATAAACTGGCCCCAAAACTGGCCATAAACAAAATCTCTGCAGCACTGTGACATGCTCGTGATGGCCTTGACGCCGTCGCTGGAAGGTTGTGGGTTTACCAGAATGACAGCAAGGAACACCTGGCCCAGCCAGGGCAGAAAACTACTTAAAGGTGTTCTTAAACCACAAACAATAGCATGAGTGATCTGTGCCTTAAAGACATGTTTCTGCTGCAGTTAACTAGCCAGACCCATCTCTTTATTTCGGCCCATCCCTTTATTTCCCATAAGGAATAGTTTTAGTAAGTCTTATGACCAACTTGCTGTCAATAAATATGCGGGTAAATCTCTGTTCGGGGCTCGCAGCTCTGAAGGCTGTGAGACCCCTGATTTCCCACTCCATACTCTGTTTCTGTGTGTGTGTCTTTAATTCCTCTAGTGCCACTGGGTTAGGGTCTCCCCGACCAAGCTGGTCTTGGCACTGGTTCTTTCTTTAGTTTCCTCTGCCTGGTATAGTGCTGAGATAGGTACTGGAACCAGTTACAGAGAAATGGTGCACAATTTAATGTACCAATTTAATAAGATATTAGGCTTTAGAAATGCAAAAGAAATTATATCTCGTTTGCTTCAAAAAAAGCCCCTCATTTATCAAATATAATTGACCCTGAAGAGCCTAAATTTTCAAAAGTAAAAGTGTCTACTGCTTTCATCTTTAGATAAGAGCTATACGAACATGGAGTGGAGATGCTCTGAATACACTAATCAGCTGTTAAAATGGGGGCATGGTTGATATGACTGGGAAACATTGCTTTGTTCACAGCCATATAGATTGTGCTGACCAGCCTAGCAGAACTTAAAACAGTTCATTGCCGGAATCATTCTGACACCAAGTGTGTAAACTCAGCTTCAGACCCAACAATAAAAAATAACTTTCTCAGAGTAAACTAGCCAGCCCAGATGGAATCATGCTTCAAACTTACCGTCCTTGAACTGGAAGCCTATCACTCAATTATTTGTATATATTTTATGATATAGTATTACTACATTGATTTGACTTGATGAATTACAAATATATATGCAGAAATCACACAAATTAATTGCTTTGTGATATAAATGTTAGAGAAAAAATTGGACAAGTTGGACACAGAAAAGAATTCAGGTTGTAGATGATTACATAGTTTAAAATATGATGCAATCTAGAAAATTAATTGGTCTAATTCAAGCTACTGATCTTTTCTGTGATTTCAAAAGGAAGCAGATTCAAGTAGGAATTAAAATTATGTAGGTTTGTTAAAATGTTGAAGGTTCAGATACAGATTTTCTTTAAAAAATCTTATTTGGATTATGACCTGCTGGTTCACAGGACTTCTGGTTTTCTGCAAGTCGATATCCCTCGGTACAGGAGCAAACCACCTTGTTATCAGCAGTATTTTTACAAAACTGCTTGCATCTGCCATTCTTAATGTTACATGTTACATCTAAAAGAAGCAAAATAGACAGTAACAGCATAATTTAACATGCATTTCTAAAAAGTACATGGAAATATTGACTCATGTGTGGATCAAATATACGTTGGGGCATTCATGTTGCCCCAGTGTACATTGGGGAGAGAAATTTTGGAGCCTTGAACTAAGAGTGGAAAGAAAGGTAAAATAAACTTCTCAATAAGGCATAAAAATGGTGGTAGCACTATAATGGACTGGTTTAAAATGAACTGTTTGGATATTCTACTTTCACTGAATCATGGACTACAGGTTTAAAACCCCTATTTATTAATGTATAACATATATTCAAAAAATACACAGAATTTTAGTATAAGTTTTCACAAAGTAAATGAGCCTGTTTAAACACTAAACTGACCAATACATAGCACATTATCAATACCCCAGAAGATGCCCCCTCCCAATCATTCCACCCTTTTTTCTTTTTATAGGTTACTATTACCTGGACTTCTAACACAGTAAACAGTTCTTGCCAGCTCTTGAACTATAAACAGTTCACAATATGTACTCGTCTGCGTCTTTCATTTAACATTTTGTCTATGAGATTAATCCATGTTTTGTATAGCAGTATACATTGCTGTGTAGTATTCCACTGTATTACTATTACAGCTTTTATTTATTCATTCTACTGTTAATGGATATTTGGTTTGTTTCCAGTTTTTGGCTGTTATGTATAATAGTGTAATGAACATTCTTGTATATATCTCTTGGTGACATAACATGCCTTTTTACTGACTTATAATTATGAGTGAAATTACTGGATCAGATGTTCAGATCTAGTAGATACTGCCAAGCAATTTTCTAAAATGATTGTACGAACTTAAGTTCCCACCATCACTGTATGGGGTTCAGTTATTAGGTATCTGTATTGCAGATATCTTGTCTCAGTCTGTGACTGGTCTTTTCAGTCGAAGTAGTGTCTTTTGCTGAACAGGAGTTCTTAGTTTTAATGTAGTCCGGTTTATCAATCTTTTCCTTTATGGTGATCACTTTTTGTATTTTAAGAAACTTTTACTTTCTGCAAGTTATGAATATAGAATGTTATTGTTTTATACTTCATGCCATATGAATATCTAATTGACCTATCACTTTTTATTGAAAAGCAGCAATTCCCTTCTCTGCTGCACTGGCACCTCTATCATAAATCAAGCCTCTGTATAAGTACAGGTGTGCTTCTCAGCACTCTATTGTATTTCACTCATCTATTTGTCTATCCTTGTGTCAGTAGCACACTGTCTTAATAAATGTAACTTGATAATAAGTCTTGACATCTAGTAGTATAAGTAGTACAAGTTTATTCTTCCTCAAAACTGTCTTGGCTATACTTGGGTCTTTGCATTTCTGTATGCATTTTAGAATTAGCTTATGAATCCTGCCCGACCTCCCCCCACCAAAAAAAGCCTGCTGGGCACTTTGGTATTGCATTGAATCCATTAGTAAATATTTGATATGTTTACTATATTGTATCCTTTAATTGATGAACATTGCCTATTCATTCATTTATTTAGGTTTGCCTTAATTTTTCTCAATAGTGTCTCATTTTTCATGTAGAGTTCTTGCACATCTTTCTCACATTTATTACTAAGCATCTAATTTTTAATGCCATTATAAAATCATTTTGGAATCATTGCTGGTATATAGACATGCAATTGATATTTGTATGTTGACTCTGTATCCAGTAACCTTTCTATACTTATTTGTTTATTTTAATTGTTTAGATGCTTTGGGTTTTCTATATGTACAAGCATTTTTTCTGAAAGTTACAGTTTTACTATTTTTTTCAGTGAACACAAAAAGCAACAGCAATTCCATAATCTCATGTAGATACTGCCTTTCTGAATTGAAGTGTAATTTCTATTGCTTAGTTATTCTAGAAATTGCTTGGCGTCCCGAGCTAGACTGTTTAACCGGTTACCTATAAAAGTAAAACCTGGAAGTCTTTAGAAATTACAGTGTTAGAATAGCAGACATGGAGTCAACCTAAATGCCCATCAATGGCAGACTGGATAAAGAAAATGTGGTTCATATATACCATGGAATACTATGCAGCCATAGAAAAGAACGAGATTATGTGTTTTGTGGGAATATGAATGGAGCTGGAGGCTATCATCCTTAGCAAACTAGCATAGGAACAAAAATCAAATACTCCATGTTCTCACTTGTAAGTGGGAGCTAAGTGATAAGAACTTACAAACACAAAGAAGGAAACAACAGATACTGGGGTCTACTTGGCAGGTGAGAGTGGGATGAGGGAGAGGAGCAGAAAAGATCACTGTTGGGTACTGAGCTTAATATCTGCGTCATGTAATAATATGTACAACAAACCCCTGTGACACATGTTTATCTATGTAACCTTCACATGTACCCCTAAACCTAGAATAAAACATTTTTGAAAAAAGAAATTGTAGCGTTAGGAAGTCCATTAGGGCCAAAAAGCAACTTGAAGCTGCCTGAGGTGGTTACATATCAAACATAAGAGAATGAAATAGGGTCCTGTACGGTAACTGAAGACCAAAGACCAATATGTCATTAGTGCTAAGCATTCCAGTGGTCCACATTTTCTTTACTCTCCTATGCAATTCCCCTTATTAATAAAAAATATATCTTGTCTTTTGAAATGATTTTCCTCTTGGATTCTATTTTGTCTGATATTAAGATTGCTTTCCTAGTTTCTTTTGTTAGTTTTACCTGATAGTTCTTTTCACATCCCTTCATTTTAGCCTCCCAGTGTAATTTTAGTTTAGGTATCACTTTTCTTAACAGTATACAATTAAAGTTTTAACTCCAAACTGAAAGCTGTCATTATTAATAGATTAGTTTAACCCCAATTCACAATAATTGTGTGTCCTGATATATTTGGCTTATTCCTGCCATCTTGTTTTGTATTTTCTAATTACTGTGCTTTCCCTTTGTTTCTCCTATGCAATACCAATAACAGGAAGTAGCATGTTTCAGGACTTGTTAGCTTAGACCTGCTGAATTAAGAAAAATGGGCTCTGCTCTTGAGCCTATTTCTGTTTCTAGAGCAGCACAGGAATATAAACAATGTAAGACACCTTTCCCCTTATGTACATGTTTGACAACAGTAAAACTTTCAATAGAAATCCTCCGTGGTCAGTGCAATCATAACATGGAAAGTTTGAAAATGAGTGACTGCATTAGATACCTCCTATGCACCACCCTCATTCTTCTCAGCTTCACCTGTGTCTTTTTCCAGCATGGTGGTGATTAGCTCTGGGTGGATTTCAACCGACCTCCTATGGCTGTATCCTTGAATTGCCTTGGCTCACAGCTGCACTGGGTGTCTTTTGCCTTGAAGCTTCCCTGTTAATGCTGAGGCATGGATGCCATATGACCCTTTCGGTACCCAAGCATATCCAACTAAGAAATGTGAGGGAGTTAATTCCCCATAAGTCGAACTTCTAACCAATGAGAGACGGACACAAATTCTTTCACCTCTTCTTCCCACTCAGGTGGAGTAACCTGAGACCAATTTGACTTATTGGAGACAGTCCCAGGAAGTTAAGCAATCAATTGCAGTTAGATACGAGTAGTTTGATAACTCATCCTCTTATTGGCTTTCTTTTCCTTTCTGCCTCACTCTTCAGTTCCTTTCTCTTGCCCCCTGGGATTGCACATGTTAATAAATAAGCTTGTGACTTTTTTTTTTTCTGGGGAACACAGGCTAACAGAGTGACTGTATGGTTTTGGAGAATATGAATTTTTGAGCGACGAATCTAAACTTTTAAACTCTATTTTACATACGCTAGCATCGCCAAATGTAATAATTAGCTTAGTCCTTACTGATACTTCAGGAAATAAAGGGAGGCAAATCAACTGTTGCCAGTGGGGGACAAAGGAACCAGCTTGAGCTTTAACCTTTGCTACCAATAATCCACTAAGGGCATGATCCAAAAAGACGGCACTTGGTCCAATTAATTAATTAATTAATTAATTGATTTAAAGGCCTTTCTCCTTACTAACTGTGGTAATATCCCTGGATCTTTTTTTGTTACCAGCTATCGTTTTGTTGCTACGAAGCAATGCTAAAGTGTTCAGCCAAATCAAACATTACCTGTAGAAAGTGTTCCGTCAATATGAGATTGTGATAAATTATGAAAGGTGCAGCTCGGTTTGTCCAGGGCATGCACAATGGGAATGAATAAACTCCGTGTTTTCTCGATTGTGATTCTGTGTCATTGGCTAAGAAGTAACCAGAACTCTGTATCATTATCCATATTTGTCATTGCCCTTTAGGGCCCAGTACGTTGCTGCTGCCGTTGATCTTTGGCTTGTTTTGTGCAGGAGGTGGGAAATATTGCTTCCTAATCAGCAATCTTTTGCCCTCAGCTAAAAGGCTGAAGATTCTAGAAATAAAATAATGGCACAAGGAATTCCAGGGGAGAGTTCCATAGAGCAGGGCCTAAGGAACAGTTAGAATGGGACTCATTTATCAATTACTGAGCATTTATATGTCAGGTACTGTGGTAGGTATGGACTCTCTCTGGTCCTGAAGGGAGTCTCAGTGCCTAGAATATCTTTTGAAGAACATCTCAAAGCATCTGTTTTTCTACCTCCATGTTAACACAAACACTTTCTAATTCTCTTCATGCCTACTACAAATGTTAGTATGTTCTGCTTTATTTTATTCTGCCTTTATATTTCCTGATATATCCACTGGTATGACAACCAAAGCTTGGACAAAAGATGTTTTATTTAACAAGTTTACCACAAAATATGCTGTGCTTCAGCTAAACTCAACATAGTTCCTTTTTTCACTCCTCAGAAATATGTAGTAAATAAGACAGTAGTGTCTGTGACATGCTGGAAAATTGAAAAAAGTGTTTACATGCTTGTGATGTTTTTCTTTCCATTCTGCTTTATTCTGGGAAAATGCCTCTGTTACTCTTTAGAAGAGACAGGAATGACCAAATTCTTACAGACCTTCATTTATCTGAGAGATATTTGGATTTGATGTACAGCTGGGAACATCAAACAGAGGTCTTTATTCTAACCCTAAGGGACCCAATGCCATTAGTATTCTTTAATAGAAGCATGCCTGATGTTTACACCTCTCTCTCTCTCTCTCTTCTCTCTCGCCAGTGAAGGCCTGATGAAAGGGAAAAGATACAAAAAACTTATTGCTGAAAATCTCCTTTCCTTTTTTCAAGACCACATACGGACAAAGACTTGGGCGAGATGCCCCCATAAACTCTGCTATTAGTAGCTGTGATTAGTCTTTATTGGAGGCAACACTGAAATGGTAATTTGTTTTACTTTGTTTATGCTTTTGCTGTTGCTTTCCTCTATTGTCTGAGATAAAGAACAATTTGTGGGAATTCTCATTTTGTTTGTGAGCTAACTGCGCTGGAAATATTTTTCTAAAACTTGATCAGATTGGTGGATCAGATCAATATACCTTAGAGGCCAGGAGTGACGATGGCTGCAGTACAGCTGCACAGCCCTGACCAAACCAAAATGTGGGAACATGAGAGTATCCAAGTTGTGTCAGTTGTAGACTTAGCATTTTTGCTGTGTGGAACATAGCCACACATGTGGTAAACTCTGTTGTAAAAGTTTTGTGCTTCTATTTACATTCCTCAGGGTTATTCCCTTCCTCCTTTTAAAGCATCTTTATTTTTAAACTAGGTAAAGACATTTATGTTTTCAATTATAGTTTACCACAATGTGCCCTTCAGTTGTAACTGAGACTAATTGAGTTACTCATTCCCTCAGCTCCAACGGTTATGTTATTTAAGCTGATAATGAGTAACTACTCCAAGGATTTCTAGAGGTTTCCACAATAGCAAGATCAAATTTATCCAGGTAAATCTGAATTTCAAATTATAACCTTTCGGATGAAAGTAGCATTTCAGAGATGTTGAATCAATCGACACACTCTCAAGAAAGGTAACCCAGGCATTAGTTTGTCCCTACAATGGAAACCTAAGGGAATGGGAGTCCAAGCCAGGTGTGCAAGTTCATTCAGTCTTTTCTTTCTTTTCAAATGTCTTTGCCCTGTCACCTTTTCCTTTTCTTACCTTCTAAGAAATTTTCGAGCCCAAAGGAAGATGGTCAATGAATTTCTTTTTAGTACTGAAAGGATTTCTGAACAACATTACAGGTGACTTTTTTCCTATCTCAATAGGACAAGTGTAGCTGCTACATTTCATTTCATTTCATGCCTTTTTCATCTATCAGGTGGATTGCTATAATGCCTTAATAGAGTCCTGCTAATTTTCTACTCTTTATCCTTAGTCATGTAGCCTGTGGTGTTGAATTCTTCCTTAGGATTGCATCTCTATTCTTCTGGAGTATCAGAGTAGAAAGTGAATTCCTCATTAGCACTGTGTGCATTTCACAATCACAGT
This sequence comes from Rhinopithecus bieti, assembly GCF_001698545.2. Classification (NCBI taxonomy): domain Eukaryota; kingdom Metazoa; phylum Chordata; class Mammalia; order Primates; family Cercopithecidae; genus Rhinopithecus; species Rhinopithecus bieti. The sequence goes on along the minus strand of NW_016815849.1, from coordinate 145,049 downwards.
ACCCGTAATATTGCATCTGGAGGTAATAAACAAGTGGGTAAAGGACACTGGGGTTTACTGCTGCAATTACTGAAACCTCGGAAAATGAAACAGTCTAGGCTTTGAGAAGAAAAGGTACACAAGGATTCTAAGGTTGCTATGTAACACTTTTGATGTAATCAATATAGTCAAATTCAGGAATGAGCTTTGAATTTTGTCAATAAATTTAGCATATGAAGTGGTTTGTACATGTGGAGAATTCCTATTATATGGGATAATTGGCCAGTCATACTCCAGTTCTGCACTTAATTGACTTTCACTACCTACGTTGATAGCAATTTAGTCATGATTTCAATTTTCTGGGTTCAGTTTTCTCTGAGTTTTAAATCTAGTAGTTAGAAGCATGGGTTTTGGTCACACTGAAGTTTAAGTCCTGTCTAAACCATTTATGCCTCTGTAACTTTTGGCTGTTGGAGTTGCAGTTTTCTCATCTGCATAGAATGGGGATAATGATAACACTAACCACATATAATTGTATTAAGGATTAATAAGTGAGTGGAACAACATTATCACTTAATATTAGTTACCAAATATTGTTACTGATTTTAATATAGCTTCTCCAACTCATATCCTGAAAACCATAACTACAAATGAAATGTTTATGAGCGTTGAAAGTACGTTTTTAAGAAAAATTATGATACACGAATATTGCATTTTCCAGTTTCAACTTGTTTCAGAGGGAAACTTTGAACCATGAGTAGTCAAAAAATAGTTACTTACCTAATTCACAGTTCTTTCCTTCAAATCCAAATGGACACCAACATTCATAGGAATTAATGCCATCCTTGCAACTGCCACCATTTAAACATGGATTGGACTCACACTGATCTCCATCTTTGAGATAGGTTAAGAAATTGAATTGGCACATAAACTGCTTAGAATGCCCAGTCCTCCCCTGTAGATACCCATTGGGATGGGAGTCTGATTTTAGGGTCAGAGCAAAACTACTGACCTGGAAGCCAGCTGCCTATAGGCATATGATGCTCCTGTCTTCCTGAGTTTCTAAAAGCCACCCAAACAAAGATCCTTAGGCTGACACTGTCCTAGGAAAGTGCCCTGAGGAAGGCATGTACATAGTTTATGCAATGCAAGGGAAGATGGAGAAGGACGTTTTTATATAGAAATGTACTATATCAGAACAGGGTGAGGATTTTCAATCTTTCCTTATAGAATGATGGCAGAGTTAATTCCAAGTCAAATTTAATTGCTTCAACAAATATTATCTCTATGTCACACAAGGCTCTATTGCAGGCCTTGTAGAGCAAACTGAGCTAGATAATATATGGTGTTTCCACTTTAGGAACTGACAGCCTAGGCATGGAGCCAATGAATCTGCTTTCTTGTATTGTCACTTAACTTTGATGTATCATATGCAGTAATGGTTCAAGACAATAGAAAAGATGCCAGAAGCATCTGTTACTGCTTAAAGGTAGTCTATGTTCTGTAAATTAGGTTTCAAATGGTCTAGGTAATGTGAGAGACAGCATTCGATACACAGAATTTGAAAAGATTCCACAGTGTGCTTTATTGATGTATGCATTGGTTATGTTTTCATTCTGCCTTTCTTGAAGTTTCTACATTTACTGTGTACTTGAAAGTCTTTGAAGACACTGATGGTAAGAAAACAGGAGGAAGGAATAGGCGAAAGGAGAAAAGTCAGGATGAGAAGGGAACCTTTAAGTCTGGTTTCTTAGTGCTCTGCCTTAATCCACACTTCTAAAGGAGCTTCGGGAAAGAATGATGAATAGAACCAGAAGGGAGGTGGTAGGCACTTTGAACTAGAAAAATATCCCTGAAGAAAAAAATGGGAGCTTGATCTCTAAGACTCAATATATGAGAAACAAAGGAGTAAGAGATAAAGATAACAATAAGAATCAAAGAATGAGGGAAAAGGGGAAACTGAGAAATTTCTACTTATCAGTCATATTTTAGAGCAAATCTCCTTGATATGTGGTGTGTAGATTCCTGCCTGTTCTCCCTCTTCTCTGTCAGAAGTGTGTATCCAGGTTCTGTTGACTAAGAGACTAATATCCCTTTATCATAAATAGTCCCTCCCTGGAAAATTTGCTTGCTGTAAAAATTAGACCTTGTCCCCTTTGCCCCTAGATCTGATATGCTTTTGCACAGATAATCCAATTTGTTCCAATTCTATGAAAACAAAATCTGTTATCTGGTTTATTATTATTGATGTTCAGAACTGGCCTAAAAATGAGCTACATTTGCCCGTTATATTATAGACCAACAAATGTGAATTATTCAGGATGTTTTACTGAAAGGGTCTGGGCTTTCAGCCAGCTACACAGGAACTCATTTTCCGAGACATGTCGTTAAAATGAGTGTCATTTTATCCCACATTTGTTTCTCCTTTGGGTTCTTGTCTGTGTGTACTTTGGGTTCAGGCAAAGCCATAGACAGTTGGGGTCAAATACAACAAGAGACAAGACCTTACCAAGTGAGAGATTCCTGTTTAAGACTACCAGGTTCCTGTTTAATGAGTAACTGCATTTAGATTTGAAGTCCATGAGGTGTAATAGTGAAAACAAGGGGTTGAGCAGTAGAGAATTTGGCTTCTCTTCTGGACTTCATGACTTTCCAACTAGGTGACCTTTGGCAGTTCTTTTAACTTCCCTAAGCTTCAATTTACTCTCCTGTAAAATGGAGTTAATAATGCTTTGGTCACAAGGATGGTGTGAGGGTTAAATGTGATAGGCCTTTTGTAAACTGGAAAGTCCTTGACAGATGCTAGTAATGTGGTTCTACAATCATTCTTCTTCAACCAGGCTCTTTATGTGGTGAGTTGATGGTACAGAATAGCACAGTAGTGAGGAGCCTGGGTTTCTACTATGTGCGAGAAGAAACATGGGCTAATTTTGTAGTGGTTAGGAATCTCAACTGCAAGCGAAAAGAGGCAGGGAGTTTGTTTCTTTTTTGTTCTTGTTTTTGTTGTTCTATTTTTTGGTTGACGAAGCAGTAGTGAAAGAATAATGCCCTCCATGTTTTCCAGATAGCTATACTTGTGGTATAGCAAACAGCGTACCTATGTGACCCAAAAGGCAAGGGCCCAACTTTAAAATACAATCCTGGGGGTGAGGAGTGAGCAATGAAGGGGATTGTAGGAGTTTAATAGTCAGGAATTTTTTGGTGGGGAAAATAGTCATGGATTTACTTTTAGAAATAAATCATGTGATTCAAAGTTCTAAATTCTGCAGGAATGGAGATTACAAAGACCTATTTGGACTAACTTTAGGGGGCACCTCAGTAGAAGTTGGCATGGTAGTATTCATTTCTAAGATCAAGAATAGTTAGATAAAACAATGTAACAGAGTCAACTATTTTTCTCTCATGATTTAAAACAAAAGTGGAGGAATTATGAGTTACCAGAGTAAAAGAGTGTCCAGTAGTGTCTCCAGAACATAAACTGTAGGAAATAGAATTGAATTTCCAATTGATGGAAGTTGGTGAATTTGATATCTGGATTAATTTCTTTTTATTTATGCAGATAGTCCTAGGGAAGTCAATCTTCGAAACTCATCCTCCCTCAAAATCCTACTGCTGAATTTTAAGTTATTGTAGTTTTAAAATTAGTTGTCATTAAAGTTTTGAGTTTTCCTTCTTTTGGTCAATTCGTTTGATAAATATTTACTGAGTACTTCTTTTCCAGATACTGTTCTAGGTGCTAGGAATATATCAATAAACAAAACAATTGAATATCCCTGCCAACATGAAACTTGCATTTTGGTGGAGTAGGAAAAAATAAATGATAAATAGTATGAATAAGAAATTATATGATACATTAGATGGTGAAAAGCTCTGTTAAAAAATAGAGTGGGGTACCGTACAGGTGTCTAGAGTGGTAAGGCTACTGGGGCAGGTTGAAGTATTAATAGATGGTGAAGGTAGGCCTCATTAAGATGGTAACATTTGGGCAAAGACCTGAAGGAGGTGAGGGAGCCAGCCCACAAGAAGTTGGGAACAGCCAGATAAGAGAAACAGCCAGATAAAGCCTCTAAAGTGGGAGCATTCCTAGAGTGTGCAAGAAGTGGCAGGAAGGTCAGGGTGGCTGGAGCCCAGTGTGCGAGGAGAGAAGTAGCAGAGGAGGCAAAAAGGGTAATGGGGAGGGTGGGGAAGGACAATCATGGAGGGGTTTGGAGGCCATGATAATGAGGAGGACTTTGAAGCTATAAACATTTAAGTCAATCAGCATTCTCTGATTTTACTGAGGAATGCAAACTTTCATCAGGTCCTAAGACACAATCATTTCAGTCTCTTCCTTCCACCTTCCTGGGGTGGAACAATGTTCTTTGTGAAGACATAGGGAGGATTAAACTTATTTACCAGCAATAGTTCCCACACTGGCATAACCCTGTAGTATATCACCATTCAATTTGGGTTAGAGGGTTGGACTGATCTTTCTGGGTCCTTTTGACAAAGTTTAATATATTGTCTATTTGTGCAGAGAAAAAACCCACATAATTCTCAAATGTTTCATATACTAGCTAGAGGATAAAATGAATTGCTTACCAACATACTGCTTCCAAAATTCAGTCTATAAAGAATAAAAGAAGAC